>NW_027361693.1:2180000-2542500 GCF_039654945.1 Dendrobates tinctorius
ACCAATCCCCAAAAACCACATCAGGAGTGGGGATTTTTGGTTCAGCAGCGTGTGAATGAGCAATATAGGTGGAAATTCCTCGCACTTCAGCAGCAAGCTGCTCCACACGATCAGACAATTGCTTAAACTCCATCAGAAAAAGAAAAATATATATTCCTCTTACGGCCTCAGAGAAAAAGAGGAAAAAATCTACACAAAAAAAAAAATTCTGACACCTTTTTCTCTTTTTTTTTTTAAACAATTCCTTCCTACCCTAGAATCTGCTGTATGGCTGGTGATTCTGTTATGATTGAGTCACCGAGGAGGAAAAAACAAAACACAAGCTCAGCCCAGAAAATCAGAGAGGTTGGAAACTAGCGGATTGCAGACCCCTAATCCTATCACACAACTAGCAGTAGCCGTGGAGTGTTCCTACGCTGATCCTAGACACCTCGTCACAGCCGGAGATCTACATAAGCCTAAAGAGAGAAAAGGGAAAAACTGACTGCCCCAGAGCAGACCCCAAGCAATAGGCAGCCCCCAACATATAATGACGGTGAAGCAATATGAAAACACTAACACAGATAGAAAGATAGGTTGAGCAAACAATGGGGCCCAAGCTAACTAAAAAGGACAGGACAGAAAAGCTGTTGTCTGCAATCCGAGAAAACCCTGCTAAAAATATTACCAACACAACTGATAAGCAAAAAGGACCCTGAAGTCACTAGACTTCAAACCCTATATCAGCATTCAGAATATTCTGGAAGCAGAGCAAAAGAGAACACTGATCAAGGAAAAAGAATCTAGCACACCCCCGGCCGGGGATGGCTGAACTCCAAAACACAAAGTAAACAAAACCACAACTAATAAGTTCAATAGCAGAGCAAAAACTTATCTTTGGGAAGCAGGAATCAGACTGGTCTCCAAGAATCCAGCAGAGAAATCACCAGCAACTCAGAAGGGCGTCGGCTGCCTTATAGCTAGTCTGAAGTTCCCGTTACCCAGTCACCATCTACCTGATCAGGTGTTTGGTTTCTTTCATCTAAATCAGCCTCACTACCTTCCTTCACCAGAAGAGGGAGATCCTCGGACACAAAAGATGAATGAACAGATGAGCTCACAACACATACCCCAAAAGGACGGTAAGAGGACCATGCATACCAGGATTGGGGGGTGAGGGGACCATGCATACCAGGAAAGGGGGGTGAGGGGACCATGCATACCAGGAGAGGGGGGTGAGGATACCATGCATACCAGGATTGGGGGGGTGAGGGGACCATGCATACCAGGAAAGGGGGGGTGACGGTGAGCATGCATACCAGGCTTGGGGTGTGAGAGGACCATGCATTCCAGC
The DNA here is from genome assembly GCF_039654945.1 of Dendrobates tinctorius. Classification (NCBI taxonomy): domain Eukaryota; kingdom Metazoa; phylum Chordata; class Amphibia; order Anura; family Dendrobatidae; genus Dendrobates; species Dendrobates tinctorius. The sequence continues at coordinate 2,181,334 of NW_027361693.1, forward strand.
AAAGGGGGGTGAGGGGACCATGCATACCAAGAAAGGGGGGTGAGGGGACCATGCATACCAGGATAGGGGTTGAGGGGACCATGCATACCAGGATTGGGGAGTGAGAGGACCATGCATACCAGGATTGGGGGGTGAGGGGACCATGCATACCCCAAAAGGGGAGTAAGAGGACCATGCATACCAGGAAAGAGGGGTGAGAGGACCATGCATACCAGGATTGGGGGGTGAGGGGACCATGCATACCCCAAAAGGGGGGTAAGAGGATCATGCATACCAGGAAAGAGAGGTGAGAGGACCATGCATACCAGGATTGGGGGGTGAGAGGACCATGCATTCCAGAATTGGGGGGTCAGGGGACCATGCATACCAGGATAGGGGGTTGAGGGGTAGCATGCATATCAGGATTGGGGGTGAGAGAACCATACATATCAGGATTGGGGGGTGCATTATTGCATTATTTTTAAATCTTCAAAAATAAACTGCATATATATTCTAGAATACCCGATGCGTTAGAATCGGGCCACCATCTAGTGTGTATATATATATATATATATATATATATAGTATGGTAGCGCTTGTTGTTCAGGTAGGGGACTCTCGCTGGGCAGCCAAATAACCAGGACGGCACAGGTTTCTCATATAACTCCAACAGTCCATGCGGTTTATTAAGCATCATAAACCATGAACAGCAACAGAAAGTTCATATACAACAGCATAGCGTCCATGACAGAGCTCCACTCTGTTAACCCTGTAGTCACACAGGTTGTGCAATGTCCAGTACGCAGTGTTATGAGAAGACTAGAGTTGAGCGAAACGGGTCGAAAAATTTCAAAAGTCGCCGACTTTTGGCAAAGTAGGGTTTCATGAAACGAAACCCGACCCTAGGATGAGGTCGGCCACGAGGTCGGCGACTTACGCGCCAAAGTCACGTTTCAAAAGTTTGTTTTGCGCTCTTTTTCAGCCAATCAGGATCCACGGACACTGTGGGCAACGTGATGACATAGGCAGGGGTCACCACCATCTTTCAGAAGGGCATGTAAGTGATTGGCTTGCTTTGGTGGGCGTCACAGGGGTTATAAAAGGGCGTGCACGCCGACCGCCATCTTACTTCTGCCGATCTTAGCATAGGGAGAGGTTGCTGCTGCTGATTCTGTAGGGAGAGCGTTAGGCAGGGAAGAAGAAAAAAAAACTGCTTCTGCTGCTAGCGATTTTGCCTGTACAACACACCAGTCACTGCGTGTGCAGTGCAAGGGGAGGCTATAATGTGGTGGATCAGCGGTGTTGGTTGTTAGGCTGCCTTCTAAGGCTTCCTGACAGCTGCATTGCTGTTTACCCACTGCTCTGCAAACTGCTTTTTTAAAAGCAATCCCAATTTTTTTTTTTGTCCTGCTGAGGTACTGAGCGTGCATTTTTTCACACCATACAGCGGTGTACGCTCCTCACACAGTACCGTGTAACGGCTGTTATCACAGCCACAGTGAAGCTATCTGTGTGTCACTCTGTGAGAATAAGTCGAGGACATGTTCCGCTCTTACAGACCTGCACCTACTAGTTTTGCCTAGCTTTCAAACAGTTAAATATATTTGCTGTTTGATCACATTCAAAACTATAGAGAGACAGCGTGTGTCAGTCCGTATACTTAAAAAACACGGAGCTTGACAATTTTACGTACACCGGACAGCCGTGTACATGCACGCTCCTCTCAGTACCGTGTAATGGCTGTTATCACGGCCACAGTGAAGCTATCTGTGTGTCACTCTGTGAGAATAAGTCGAGGACATGTTCCGTTCTTACAGACCTGCACCTACTAGTTTTGTCTAGCTTTCAAACAGTTAAATATATTTGCTGTTTGATCACATTCAAAACTATAGAGAGACAGCGTGTGTCAGTCCGTATACTTAAAAAACACGGAGCTTGACAATTTTACGTACACCGGACAGCCGTGTACGTGCACGCTCCTCTCAGTACCGTGTAACGGCTGTTATCACGGCCACAGTGAAGCTATCTGTGTGTCACTGTGGAAGGATAAGTGGAGGACTTGTTCCGTTCTTACAGACCTACACTCTAGGGAGATTCCTACTCTGCCCAATTCTACATACACCTTGTAGTTTGTGATACACTAGCCAATTTCTGCCTGTGACATAGCGCTCTGATATTCAGTGGGCCTCACACAATCCAAAAGTGTCCAGTGTCCACTAGTGTGTGCAGAAATTCAAAATCTCCCTTATCCTGTAGTCACTTTTTTCACACCTGTGCCATCGAGCCTGTGACATAGCGCTGTGATATTCAGTGGGCCTCACACAATCCATAAGTGTCCAGTGTCCACAAGTGTGTGCAGAAATTCAAAATCTCTGTGATCCTGTAGTCACTTTTTTCACACCTGTGCCATCGAGCCTGTGATATAGCGCTCTGATATTCAGTGGGCCTCACACAATCCAAAAGTGTCCAGTGTCCACTAGTGTGTGCAGAAATTCAAAATCTCCCTTATCCTGTAGTCACTTTTTTCACACCTGTGCCATTGAGCCTGTGACATAGCGCTCTGATATTCAGTGGGCCTCACACAATCCAAAAGTGTCCAGTGTCCACTAGTGTGTGCAGAAATTCAAAATCTCCCTTATCCTGTAGTCACTTTTTTCACACCTGTGCCATCGAGCCTGTGACATAGCGCTCTGATATTCAGTGGGCCTCACACAATCCATAAGTGTCCAGTGTCCACAAGTGTGTGCAGAAATTCAAAATTTCTGTGATCCTGTAGTCACTTTTTTCACACCTGTGCCATCGAGCCTGTCACATAGCGCTCTGATATTCAGTGGGCCTCACACAATCCAAAAGTGTCCAGTGTCCACTAGTGTGTGCAGAAATTCAAAATCTCCCTTATCCTGTAGTCACTTTTTTCACACCTGTGCCATCGAGCCTGTGACATAGCGCTCTGATATTCAGTGGGCCTCACACAATCCAAAAGTGTCCAGTGTCCACTAGTGTGTGCAGAAATTCAAAATCTCTGTGATCCTGTAGTCACTTTTTTCACACCTGTGCCATCGAGCCTGTGACATAGCGCTCTGATATTCAGTGGGCCTCACACAATCCAAAAGTGTCCAGTGTCCACTAGTGTGTGCAGAAACTCAAAATCTCTGTGATCCTGTAGTCACTTTTTTCACACCTGTGCCATCAAGCCTGTGACATAGCGCTGTGATATTCAGTGGGCCTCACACAATCCAAAAGTGTCCAGTGTCCACTAGTGTGTGCAGAAATTCAAAATCTTCCTTATCCTGTAGTCACTTTTTTCACACCTGTGCCATCAAGCCTGTGACATAGCGCTGTGATATTCAGTGGGCCTCACACAATCCATAAGTGTCCAGTGTCCACAAGTGTGTGCAGAAATTCAAAATCTCCCCTGTCCTATAGACACCTTGTACCTTGTTTTACATTACTATATAGTTTGTTGGATTTTGTCTACATTTCTACAAAAAATGAGGAAGGCTGGTGGAAGAGGCCATGGAATTGGGCGGGGGTTGGCAGCTGGTAATGATGGTGTTGGTGGTGGATCTGATGGTAGTGGCAAGAGCAAAATAGGACCGAATGCAGGAGGTGTTGAGCCTGCGTCATCGTCTGGCTCCATAAGGCTTCGAAGGCTTAGTTTTCTAGGAGTTGGCAAACCGCTTTTAAAGCCAGAGCATCAGGAAAAAGTTTTGTCTTACATTGCTGACTCAGCCTCCAGCTCTATCGCCTCCTCTTCTGAAGTTGTAAAAAGTAAAAGCACTGAGTCGTCATTGAAGGCTCATGTTCATGAACCACACCTTTCCTTGTGTCCTTCACCACAACCAAGATTGAAGGATGACGCAGGCCATACTACTGATTACTCCATGGAGCTGTTTTCACATGCCATGCCTGGATTATCAAGTGAAATGGTGAATTACCCAGGCCAAGATGAATCTGACATGGAGTGCACTGATGCACAGCCGCTGATAGATGATTCTGCTGGTACATTCACTCAGAGCACTACATTGTCCTCGCAGTGTACAGAGCCAGATTCTGACCCTGATGAGACTCAGGTGCCCCTTCCCGCACACTATACCACCATACACGGTGACACAGAGGAAGGTGCACATGACATTGAAGAGGAGGTGATGGATGACCCAGTTGTTGACCCTCATTGGCATCCGTTGGGGGAAGAGGGTGCTGCTTCCAATAGCTCAGATGAGGAGCATCCACAGCAGACATCGACATCGCAACAGCTGTTATCTGGCAGGCCCGGAGCACTCCAAAGACAGGTTCCAAAAATCAAAAGAGTTGCTGGACAGCTTGTCCAGAGGGTCAAAAGATCACAGCGTGCTAGGCCGCAAAATGTCTGCCAAAGTAGGAAGAGTGCAGTGTGGCACTTTTTTGAACAAAATCCTCATGATCAGGCCAAGGTTATCTGTAAGAAGTGCGCAAAGACCTTTAGCCGAGGGAAAAATCTGAAAAATTTGAATACCAGTTGCATGCTTAGACTTATAACCACCATGCACTTGCAAGCGTGGACACAACACCAAACCTCAAGTGCCACATGTGCAACTGATCACAAAGAAGGTAGTCAGCAACGCTACATTGTTTCCCCCACTGTAAGCCCACCGGTTAGCACAGCAGCAAATGTTGAGGTGTCGTTGCAAGGCCACAGCAGTCAGGGAATCCCACTGTTATATCAACGAAATACTGAATCTAGGCCATCAGAAAGAACACCAACTCCATCACCATCATCAACCCTCTCTCAGTCCGCCCTGTCCACCGCTACTTCCACCATATGCAGCTCTCAAGTCCAGCTCACCCTCCCAGACACTATGAGTAGGTCAAGAAAGTACTCAGTCTCTCATCCGCGTACACTGGGTTTGAACGCCCACATTGCCAAACTAATCTCGTTTCAGATGATGCCCTATCGGTTGGTGGAAAGCGCAGCTTTCCGCGAACTCATGGCCTATGCAGTACCACGCTATGACCTACCCAGTCGCCACTTCTTCTCTCGCAAAGCCATCCCAGCCCTCCACCATCATGTAAAAGATCGCATTGTCCATGCACTCAAGCAGTCAGTGAGTGGAAAGGTGCACCTCACAACTGATGCATGGTCCAGTCGGCATAGCCAGGACTGTTACGTGTCCATCACTGCGCACTGGGTTAATGTGGTGGATGCAGGGTCCACAGGGGACAGCGGTGGTGGGACAGTGCTGCCTAGCTCACGGTATAGGAAACAGTTGGCTGTAGGCGTTCGACCCTCCTCCTCCTCCTCCAGAAGCGAAAGCTCGTCCACAGAGCGCAGTCGTACGAGCACTCCATCTGCAGCTGCCAATGTTGCACACGAGGTGTCCCCCTATCGAGCAGCTAGTGGAAAGCGTCAGCAGTAGAGTTGAGCGATACCGTCCGATACTTCAAAGTATCGGATCGGAATGGATCGGCCGATCTTAAAAAAAAGTATCGGTATCGCCGATTCCGATACCGGAAGTCCCATTCAAGTCTATGGGACTTCCGGTATCGGAATAAGAAAAATCCTGTTTTTCCCTTGTACAGCCTCTCTGGGGTCTGTACGGGCCTTTCGGGGGGCTGTGCCGGCCTGCCAGGGGGTCTGTGCAGGCTCCGGTGGTCTGTGCCGGCCTGCCGGGGGGCTGTGCAGGCTCCGAGGGGCTGTGCCGGCCTGCCAGGGGGCTGTGCCGGCCTGCCGGGGGGCTGTGCAGGCTCCGGTGGTCTGTGCCGGCCTGCCGGGGGGCTGTGCAGGCTCCGGGGGGCTGTGCCGGCCTGCCGGGGGGCTGTGCCGGCCTGCCGAGGGGCTGTGCCGGCCTGCCGGGAGGCTGTGCAGGCTCCGGTAGTCTGTGCAGGCATCGTCCGATGGGACTACAAGTCCCATCGGGCGATGCCTGCTACCATGACAGTGATTGACACATTAGCCAATGATGGGACAGTAGTAGTCCCATCATCCGGCTAATGTGTTGAATGTAAAAAAAAAAAAAAAAATTACATGCTACATACATGCTACATATATACAACATGCATACTACATACATGCTACATTCATACTACATACTACATACATGCAACATGCATACTACATATATACTACATGCTACATACATACTACATATATACTACATACATACTGCATGCTACATACATACTACATGCTACATACATACCACATACATACTACATACATACTACATGCTACATATATACTACATATATACTACATGCTACATACATACTACATATATGCTACATACATACTACATACATACTACATGCTACATACATACTACATATATACTACATACATACTACATGCATGCTACATACATACTACATGCTACATACATACCACATACATACTACATACATACTACATGCTACATATATACTACATATATACTACATGCATGCTACATACATACTACATGCTACATACATACTACATACATACTACATACATGCTACATACATACCACATACATACCACATACATACCACATACATACTACATACATACTACATACATACTACATACATAACACATATATACTACATGCATGCAACATACATACTACATGCTACATATATACTACATACATACTACATACATACATACTACATATATACTACATGCATGCTACATACATACTACATGCTACATACATACTACATATATACTACATACATACTACATGCATGCTACATACATACTACATGCTACATACATACCACATACATACTACATACATACTACATGCTACATACATACTACATATATACTACATGCATGCTACATACATACTGCATGCTACATGCATGCTACATACATACTACATACATACTACATGCTACATACATACCACATATATACTACATACAATACATTCATACAATACATACATAGACATACAGTACATATAACATAGAGTAACATACTTACCAATACTTGTCACATTGTTCCCCGAAGCCATTGTCTTTTACGGAATAAATATTAACATAACAAACCACAAAAATACTCACCCACGATCCGAAGCAGTCCACGAGTGTGTCCCACGACGATCTTGGGTAGAGAACTGCAGCATCAGCTGTTGCTGCCGTTCTCTACGGGCTGCAGGAATCCAATGACGGAAGGTAGGTATCCTTCCGCACTGTATTCCTCCGCCACTTAAAAAAAAAAAGTCCCTAGTCTCACTTTATGCCATTGCTGCGTGGGAATGTATGTGGTATGTATGTGGTATGTATGTGGTATGTAGTATGTATGTAGTATGTATGTGGTATGTATGTAGTATGTATGTAGCATGTAGTATGTATGTAGCATGCAAGTAGTATGTATGTAGTATTTTTTTTTTTTTTGTAACATTTAACACATTAGCCGGATGATGGGACTACTACTGTCCCATCATTGGCTAATGTGTCAATCACTGTCATGGTAGCAGTCATCGCCAGATGGGACTTGTAGTCCCATCGGACGATGCTTGTACAGACCCCCGGACATCAGCACAGCCCCCCGGCAGGCCGGCACAGCCCCCCGGCAGGCCGGTACAGACCCCCACAGGGTGCACAGACCACCGGCAGGCCGGCACAGCCCCCCGGCAGGCCGGTACAGACCCCCACAGGGTGCACAGACCACCGGCAGGCCGGCACAGCCCCCCGGCAGGCCGGTACAGACCCCGGGCAGTCCACACAGCCCCCCGGCAGGCCGGCAGAGACCCCCGGAAGGCCCGAAATGACGGCGCATCATGATGCGCACACACCGCGCATCATGATGACGTCAGGCTGTCAATCAACTTTGAACTTCCGATTCCGATGCCGACTTCCGATATTGAAAAAATATCGGAAGTCGGTATCGGAATTCCGATACATCAAGTATCGGCCGATACCCGATACTTGAGGTATCGGAATGATCAACACTAGTCAGCAGGCTGTGTTGCAGATGATGTGTTTGGGCGACAGACACACCGCCGAGGTGCTGGCCGAGTACTTGAAGCGACAAACTGAGTCATGGCTGGGCAGTGTACATTTTGAGGCAGGCAAGGTAGTTAGTGATAACGGCCGTAATTTTGTGGCAGCCATAGCCCTTTCAAAACTCAGCCACATACCTTGCTTGGCTCACACCTTGAACCTGGTGGTGCAGTGCTTCCTCAAAAATTATCCGGAGTTAACAGCCCTGCTCCAGAAGGTGCGAAGACTGTGCGCGCACATCCGCCGGTCGCCTGTACACTCCGTTCGTATGCAGAAGCTGCAGCGATTGCTCCACCTTCCCAACCACCGCCTCATTATCGACATTGCAACAAGGTGGAACTCCACCCTGCACATGGTGGAGCGGCTGTGCGAGCAGAGGCAGGCCATAATGCATTTGTGGGAGGATACATGGCCAGGCACTTTGAGAGCAGACATGGAGTTGACAGGTGTGCAGTGGTCGAAGCTGAAAGACCTCTGTAAAGTCCTTCAGTGTTTTGAGGAATGCACACGGCTGGTAAGCGCAGACGACGCCATCCTAAGCATGAGCATCCCACTTATGCGTCTGCTCATGCAAACTTTGACGCACCTTAAGGAGCAGGCGTCTGCAGCAAATGTTGATGAGGAGGAAGAGGAGGAGGGAATCCTTGATGACATTCAGCCATTGTCTGCTCAGGGACCTCTCCTGGACGAGGTGGAGGAAGAAGAGGAGGAGGAGGATGATGATGGGGATGATTACTTAGGGGAGGAGGATGCATCTCGCGGGGCAAGTGAAAATGTTGGCGTGGCAAGGTCTGGTACAGGGTTTGTGCGTGACTGGAGGGATGTGGATTTGCCAGAAAGTGCTCCTCCAACAAGCACTCGCAGTGCATCATTGACACTGGGAACATTGGCCCACATGTCAGATTATGCCTTGCAGATCCTAAAAAGGGACCCCCGCATTGCCAAAATGATGAACGATGACGACTACTGGTTGGCCAGCATCCTGGATCCACGCTATAAAGGCAAATTACAAAACATCATGCCACAGGAGAACCTTGACCTAATATTGGCTAATAAACAAGCAACTCTGGTAAATCGGTTGCTTGAGGCATTCCCAGCACACAGCAGCGGTGATGGTTCTCACACGATCCGTACGGGCCAGGGGCAGCTTGGCAGAGGTGATCATGGTGCACACAGCAGAAGTGGTGTTGGAGACAGGGGTTTCATGACAATGTTGTGGACTGATTTTTCAAGTACCGCTCACACAACTGGTAATACTGCATCGATGGAAAGTGACAGGAGACAGCAGTTGTCAACTATGGTTACAAACTACTTTTCCTCCCATATCGATGTTCTCCCACACAGGTCATTCCCCTTTGACTATTGGGCCGCTAAACTGGACACCTGGCTTGAATTGGCACAATATGCCTTACAGTAGCTCGCTTGCCCAGCTGCAAGTGTGCTATCGGAAAGAGTCTTCAGTGCAGCTGGATCAATCCTGACAGAAAAAAGGACCCGTCTGTCAACCCAAAATGTGGATGATCTAACCTTCATTAAAATGAATCACGCATGGGTTTCCAAGGATTTTGTCCCACCTTCCCCTGATGACACATAGGGTGACAGAAAAATGGCTTGCTTTGGTCCACCTCTTCCTGGTACTTCACCTATTTCGTCTTTTGCATCAGTTGAATGTCCAACATCAACATATGCCACTTTCTAAAACTCCCTAACTGTGCTGCCTCCCCCCATGGCCGGGGTCACCACCTAGCGCACGACACCGTGCGAGTGCCGTTGCCCTGGACAGGTGGGTAGGCCGACTCTTGGGCGCGGGCACTGGCACAGGGTCCCTCATAGTGCAATCAAGTGTCTCTGACGGTGGTGGTGCACACCCGCCGTCAGACACACCGCCGTACTATGAGGGGCCCAGTGCCAGTACCGACGCCCACGAGTGGGCCCCCCTTGCTTGGGTAGGGCCCCAGCATTTGCAATCTTTACCTCTCCCTGCTCCTCCGCTGTGTAGTCTGGGCCGTCAAATCCATGCTGTGCCTGACACCGTCTGAGCCTGCCTCCTGATGTATAGACATATATTTTGAATGTGTACGCTATCCATACATGTTATCCGGGGATACGGTACCCTTTCTCACCTTTGTGCAATCACGTGCAATCTAGAGTTGAGCGACTTTTGGTTTTTTAGGGTCGCGTTTCGTTTCGTGAAACCCGACTTTTCCAAAAGTTGGGTCGAGCAAGATCGTCCGATTATAGGGAAAAGTCGGGGTCGTCCCGAAACACGAAACCCAATGTAAGTCAATGGGGAATAAAAGTAGGCAGTGAGAGGAGGACAGGAAACACACCTACAGTGCCCATTTGAATGCCAAAAGCATCAATTCTTCTTACTTAAGCTTGTCAACCTTAATTAACTTCATAGTACAAGTTACGCACTGAAAAATGGGGGTTATTTGGCTAAAGTTGTGGGGGGGGAGGGCTGGCTGCAGGTTTTCATGTGCCCTGGGCGAAAGAGCGCCCCTTTAACACATGCCACAACTCATCATGCTCCGATACGGCGGAGAAATAGCGGTATAGTACAATGAAAAATACTTCACTTTTTAGATCTCATGACGAGGCCCATCTATTTCTCCATACAGAATCATTGGTCCCATATAATGTTTGAAACAGTATATGATGAGCTCCACATAATGCTACAGTATATGTTGGTCCCATGGATGAAGCTCCACTGTCTTATGGGCCCAAATAATGCTCCAAACATAATGGGCCCCATTTCTAATGCTCTAGTGTATAATGGGCCCTGTAAATGCTGCTCCAGTGTCTGATGTCCACCTTTGGAATGTTCCAGTGTATGGTGGGCCCCATCTATCATTCTCCAGAGTATAGTGCTCCCCAAAAATTGCTGTCCCAACATTGAAAACAATCAAATAAGTCTCTTCGCTAGGGAATCCCTGTACTAGTCTACACTCCTCGTCGTCCCCATCTTCCATCTCACTGCACAGTATTTCAACTTTGCAAGTGCTGTGATCCTGGGCAAGCAGGGGGGGCCCACTCGTTGGCGACGGCACTGGCACAGGGCCCCTGATAGTACGGTGGTGTGTCTGATGGCGGGTGGGCCGAACCTGCACTTTCATCTGCAGCTTCCTCTTTGTCACCGTGTAAGATGGAACTGTATATGGGAAGGGTAACCTGAGTTTCATCAGGGTCAGATTCAGGCTGGGTAGCGTGCGAGGGTAATGTAGTGGTCTGGGTCAATGTACCAGCAGATTCATCGAGCAGTGGCTGGGCATCAGTGCACTTGTGTCGCCCCCAGGAGTACGGTCGCCACAGTGGCATTACCTTCTTCCTAGTGAGTGTGATGTCATGCTTGGGAGCAACGAAGGATCTCTCTAGCAGGTTAACTGATTGGGTGGCGTTATTCCCACGAGTCATGACCCTCCAAGCAGCGTTCATGAAGGCAAAGTGTTTGTTTTACGTGGGCAGTATGGTTGCAAAGCTGAACCTTAAAGGAATGTCCAGAAGGGCACCACCAGGAGTGGAGCCTACGGTTAAATTCGACTCCACCTGGGAAACCTCAACCATGCCAGCTACAGAACAGATGCACACATTGCAAGCTTAATTCCGTTAACGAACGAGACTCCGTCATGCCCCACGGTCCGAGTCCGGCTTTCTAGAGGGACACGTGAGGCTCTGGCACATGAGATTGGCCAATAACTGGTGTGTCATGCCCTTACATGTCCGTGGCTGCATGTGCGCTACACTGAAAAGGCCAGCGTTTGTCGCTTACAGGTGCAGATAACCCGCTGAACAACGTTAGTGATGGGGATCACTGATTACAATTATTACCCGCGAACAATGATTTCCCAGTGAGTTCAGGTCAACCGCAGTTATGGAATTAGGCCTAACCGTCATTCCTGAAAAAATGAAAAACTTACATGTGCAAACCACAGGTGCTGTAGCTTGCTTAATAGCTCGCCAGCCGTTCTCACGCCCAGTATGGATTACACGTGATTGCACAAAGGTGAGAAAGGGTACCGTATCCCCGGATAACATGTATGGATAGCGTACACATTCAAAATATATGTCTCAGGAGGCAGGCTCAGACGGTGTTAGGCCCAGTATGGATTGCACGTGATTACACAAAGGTTAGAAAGGGTAACGTATCCCCAGATAACATGTATGGATAGCGTACACATTCAAAATATATGTCTCAGGAGGCAGGCTCAGACGGTGTTAGGCCCAGTATGGATTGCACGTGATTGCACAAAGGTTAGAAAGGGTACCGTATCCCCGGATAACATGTATGGATAGCGTACACATTCAAAATATATGTCTCAGGAGGCAGGCTCAGACGGTGTTAGGCCCAGTATGGATTGCACGTGATTGCACAAAGGTTAGAAAGGGTACCGTATCCCCGGATAACATGTATGGATAGCGTACACATTCAAAATATATGTCTCAGGAGGCAGGCTCAGACGGTGTTAGGCCCAGTATGGATTGCACGTGATTGCACAAAGGTTAGAAAGGGTACCGTATCCCCGGATAACATGTATGGATAGCGTACACATTCAAAATATATGTCTCAGGAGGCAGGCTCAGATGGTGTTAGGCCCAGTATGGATTGCACGTGATTGCACAAAGGTTAGAAAGGGTACCGTTTCCCCGGATAACATGTAAGGATAGCATACACATTCAAAATATATGTCTCAGGAGGCAGGCTCAGACGGTGTTAGGCCCAGTATGGATTGCACGTGATTGCACAAAGGTTAGAAAGGGTACCGTATCCCCGGATAACATATATGGATAGCGTACACATTCAAAAAATATGTCTCAGGAGGCAGGCTCAGACGGTGTTAGGCCCAGTATGGATTGCACGTGATTGCACAAAGGTTAGAAAGGGTACCGTATCCCCGGATAACATGTATGGATAGCGTACACATTCAAAATATATGTCTCAGGAGGCAGGCTCAGACGGTGTTAGGCCCAGTATGGATTGCACGTGATTACACAAAGGTTAGAAAGGGTACCGTATCCCCAGATAACATGTATGGATAGCGTACACATTCAAAATATATGTCTCAGGAGGCAGGCTCAGATGGTGTTAGGCCCAGTATGGATTGCACGTGATTGCACAAAGGTTAGAAAGGGTACTGTATCCCCGGATAACATGTATGGATAGCGTACACATTCAAAATATATGTCTCAGGAGGCAGGCTCAGACGGTGTTAGGCCCAGTATGGATTGCACGTGATTGCACAAAGGTTAGAAAGGGTATCGTATCCCCGGATAACATGTATGGATAGCGTACACATTCAAAATATATGTCTCAGGAGGCAGGCTCAGACGGTGTTAGGCCCAGTATGTATTGCACGTGATTGCACAAAGGTTAGAAAGGGTACCGTATCCCCGGATAACATGTATGGATAGCGTACACATTCAAAATATATGTCTCAGGAGGCAGGCTCAGACGGTGTTAGGCCCAGTATGGATTGCACGTGATTGCACAAAGGTTAGAAAGGGTACCGTTTCCCCGGATAACATGTATGGATAGTGTACACATTCAAAATATATGTCTCAGGAGGCAGGCTCAGACGGTGTTAGGCCCAGTATGGATTGCACGTGATTGCACAAAGGTTAGAAAGGGTACCGTATCCCCGGATAACATGTATGGATAGCGTACACATTCAAAATATATGTCTCAGGAGGCAGGCTCCGACGGTGTTAGGCCCAGTATGGATTGCACGTGATTGCACAAAGGTTAGAAAGGGTACCGTTTCCCCGGATAACATGTATGGATAGCGTACACATTCAAAATATATGTCTCAGGAGGCAGGCTCAGACGGTGTTAGGCCCAGTATGGATTGCACGTGATTGCACAAAGGTTAGAAAGGGTACCGTATCCCTTGATAACATGTATGGATAGCGTACACATTCAAAATATATGTCTCAGGAGGCAGGCTCAGACGGTGTTAGGCCCAGTATGGATTGCACGTGATTGCACAAAGGTTAGAAAGGGTACCGTTTCCCCGGATAACATGCATGGATAGCGTACACATTCAAAATATATGTCTCAGGAGGCAGGCTCAGACGGTGTTAGGCCCAGTATGGATTGCACGTGATTGCACAAAGGTTGGAAAGGGTACCGTATCCCCAGATAACATGTATGGATAGCGTACACATTCAAAATATATGTCTCAGGAGGCAGGCTCAGACGGTGTTAGGCCCAGTATGGATTGAAAGTGATTGCACAAAGATTAGAAAGGGTACCGTTTCCCCGGATAACATGTATGGATAGCGTACACATTCAAAATATATGTCTCAGGAGGCAGGCTCAGACGGTGTTAGGCCCAGTATGGATTGCACGTGATTGCACAAAGGTTAGAAAGGGTACCGTTTCCCTGGATAACATGTATGGATAGCGTACACATTCAAAATATATGTCTCAGGAGGCAGGCTCAGACGGTGTTAGGCCCAGTATGGATTGCACGTGATTGCACAAAGGTTAGAAAGGGTACCGTATCCCCAGATAACATGTATGGATAGCGTACACATTCAAAATATATGTCTCAGGAGGCAGGCTCAGACGGTGTTAGGCCCAGTATGGATTGCACGTGATTGCACAAAGGTTAGAAAGGGTACCGTATCCCCGGATAACATGTATGGATAGCGTACACATTCAAAATATATGTCTCAGGAGGCAGGCTCAGACGGTGTTAGGCCCAGTATGGATTGCACGTGATTGCACAAAGGTTAGAAAGGGTACCGTTTCCCCGGATAACATGTATGGATAGCGTACACATTCAAAATATATGTCTCAGGAGGCAGGCTCAGACGGTGTTAGGCCCAGTATGGATTGCACGTGATTGCACAAAGGTTAGAAAGGGTACCGTATCCCCAGATAACATGTATGGATAGCGTACACATTCAAAATATATGTCTCAGGAGGCAGGCTCAGACGGTGTTAGGCCCAGTATGGATTGCACGTGATTGCACAAAGGTTAGAAAGGGTACCGTATCCCCGGATAACATGTATGGATAGCGTACACATTCAAAATATATGTCTCAGGAGGCAGGCTCAGACGGTGTTAGGCCCAGTATGGATTGCACGTGATTGCACAAAGGTTAGAAAGGGTACCGTATCCCCGGATAACATGTATGGCTAGCGTACACATTCAAAATATATGTCTCAGGAGGCAGGCTCAGACGGTGTTAGGCCCAGTATGGATTGCACGTGATTGCACAAAGGATAGAAAGGGTACCGTATCCCCGGATAACATGTATGGATAGCGTACACATTCAAAATATATGTCTCAGGAGGCAGGCTCAGACGGTGTTAGGCCCAGTATGGATTGCACGTGATTGCACAAAGGTTAGAAAGGGTACCGTATCCCCAGATAACATGTATGGATAGCGTACACATTCATAATATATGTCTCAGGAGGCAGGCTCAGACGGTGTTAGGCCCAGTATGGATTGCACGTGATTGCACAAAGGTTAGAAAGGGTACCGTTTCCCCGGATAACATGTATGGATAGCGTATACATTCAAAATATATGTCTATACATCAGGAGGCAGGCTCAGACGGTGTCAGGCACAGTATGGATTTGAAGGCCCAGATTACACAGCGGAGGAGCAGGGAGAGGTAAAGATTGCAAATGCTGGGGCCCTGCCCAAGCAAGGGGGGCCCACTCGTGGGCGTCGGTACTGGCACTGGGCCCCTCATAGTACAGCGGTGTGTCTGACGGCGGGTGTGCACCACCACCGTCAGAGACACTTGATTGCACTATGAGGGACCCTGTGCCAGTGCCCGCGCCCAAGAGTCGGCCTACCCACCTGTCCAGGGCAACGGCACTCGCACGGTGTCGTGCGCTAGGTGGTGACCCCGGCCATGGGGGGGGAGGCAGCACAGTTAGGGAGTTTTAGAAAGTGGCATATGTTGATGTTGGACATTCAACTGATGCAAAAGGCGAAATAGGTGAAGTCCCAGGAAGAGGTGGACCAAAGCAAGCCATTTTTCTGTCACCCTATGTGTCATCAGGGGAAGGTGGGACAAAATCATTGGAAACCCATGCATGGTTGATTTTAATGAAGGTTAGATCATCCACATTTTGGGTTGACAGACGGGTCCTTTTTTCTGTCATGATTGATCCAGCTGCACCGAAGACTAGAGTTGAGCGAAACGGGTAGAAAAAATTCAAAAGTCACCGACTTTTGGCAAAGTCGGGTTTCATGAAACGAAACCCGACCCTAGGATGAGGTCGGCCACGAGGTCGGCGACTTACGCGCCAAAGTCGCGTTTCAAAAGTTTGTTTTGCGCTCTTTTTCAGCCAATCAGGATCCACGGACACTGTGGGCAACGTGATGACATAGGCACGGGTCACCACCATCTTTCAGAAGGGCATGCAAGTGATTGGTTTGCTTTGGTGGGCGTCACAGGGGGTATAAAAGGGCGTGCACGCCGACCGCCATCTTACTTCTGCCGATCTTAGTATAGGGAGAGGTTGCTGCTGATACTGTAGGGAGAGCGTTAGGCAGGGAAGAAGACAAAAAAACTGCTTCTGCTGCTAGCGATTTGGCCTGCACAACACACCAGTCACTGTGTGTGCAGTGCAAGGGGAGGCTATATAGTGGTGTATCAGTGGTGTTGGTTGTTGGGCTGCCTTCTAAGGCTTCCTGACATTCCTGCATTGCTGTTTACCCACTGCTCCGCAAACTGCTTTTTTAAAAGCAATCCGATCTCCCTTATCCTCTAGTCACTTTTGTCACAGCTGTGCCATCGAGCCTGTCACATAGCGCTCAGATATCAGTGGGCCTCACACAATCCAAAAGTGTCCAGTGTCCAAAAGTGTGTGCAGAGATTCAAAATCTCCCTAATCCTCTAGTCACTTTTGTCACAGCTGTGCCATCGAGCCTGTCACATAGCGCTCAGATATCAGTGGGCCTCACACAATCCAAAAGTGTCCACTGTCCACAAGTGTGTGCAGAAATTCAAAATCTCCCTTATCCTCTAGTCACTTTTGTCACAGCTGTGCCATCGAGCCTTTCACATAGCGCTCAGATATCAGTGGGCCTCACACAATCCAAAAGTGTCCACTGTCCACAAGTGTGTGCAGAAATTCAAAATCTCCCTTATCCTCTAGTCACTTTTGTCACAGCTGTACCATCGAGCCTGTCACATAGCGCTCAGATATCAGTGGGCCTCACACAATCCAAAAGTGTCCAGTGTCCAAAAGTGTGTGCAGAAATTCAAAATCTCTCCTGTCCTATAGACACCTTGTACCTTGTTTTACATTACTATATAGTTTGTTGGATTTTGTCTACATTTCTACCAAAAATGAGGAAGGCTGGTGGAAGAGGCCGTGGAATTGGGCGGGGGTTGGCAGCTGGTAATGATGGTGTTGGTGGTGGATCTGATGGTAGTGGCAAGAGCAAAATAGGACCGAATGCAGGAGGTGCTGACCCTGCATCATCGTCTGGCTACATAAGGCCTCGAACGCTTAGTTTTCTAGGAGTTGGCAAACCGCTTTTAAAGCCAGAGCATCAGGAAAAAGTTTTGTCTTACATTGCTGACTCAGCCTCCAGCTCTATCGCCTCCTCTTCTTCAGTTGTAAAAAGTAAAAGCACTGAGTTGTCATTGGAGGCTCATGTTCATGAACCACACCTTTCCTTGTGTCCTTCACCCCAACCAAGATTGAAGGATGACGCAGGCCATACTACTGATTACTCCATGGAGCTGTTTTCACATACCATGCCTGGATTATCAAGTGAAATGGTGAATTACCCAGGCCAAGATGAATCTGACATGGAGTGCACTGATGCACAGCCGCTGATGGATGATTCTGCTGGTACATTCACTCAGAGCACTACATTGTCCTCGCAGTGTACAGAGCCAGATTCTGACCCTGATGAGACTCAGGTGCCCCTTCCCGCACACTATACGACCATACACGGTGACACAGAGGAAGGTGCACATGACATAGAAGAGGAGGTGATGGATGACCCAGTTGTTGACCCAGATTGGCATCCATTGGGGGAAGAGGGTGCTGCTTCCAATAGCTCAGATGAGGAGCATCCACAGCAGACATCGACATCGCAACAGCTGTTATCTGGCAGGCCCGGAGCACTCCAAAGACAGGTTCCAAACATCAAAAGAGTTGCTGGACAGCTTGTCCAGAGGGTCAAAAGATCACAGCGTGCTAGGCCGCAAAATGTCTGCCAAAGTAGGAAGAGTGCAGTGTGGCACTTTTTTGAACAAAATCCTCATGATCAGGCCAAGGTTATCTGTAAGAAGTGCGCAAAGACCTTTAGCCGAGGGAAAAATCTGAAAAATTTGAATACCAGTTGCATGCTTAGACATTTAACCAGCATGCACTTGCAAGCGTGGACACAACACCAAACCTTAAGTGCCACATGTGCAACTGATCACAACGAAGGTAGTCAGCAATGCTACATTGTTTCCCCCACTGTAAGCCCACCGGTTAGCACAGCAGCAAATGTTGAGGTGTCGTTGCAAGACCACAGCAGTCAGGGAATCCCACTGTTATATCAACGAAAGACTGATTCTAGGCCATCAGAAAGAACACCAACTCCATCAACATCATCAACCCTCTCTCAGTACGCCCTGTCCACCGCTACTTCCACCATATGCAGCTCTCAAGTCCAGCTCACCCTCCCAGACACTATGAGTAGGTCAAGAAAGTACTCAGTCTCTCATCCGCGTACACTGGGTTTGAACGCCCACATTGCCAAACTAATCTCGTTTGAGATGATGCCCTTTCGGTTGGTGGAAAGCACAGCTTTCCGCGAACTCATGGCCTATGCAGTACCACGCTATGACCTACCCAGTCGCCACTTCTTCTCTCGCAAAGCCATCCCAGCCCTCCACCATCATGTGAAAGACCGCATTGTCCATGCACTCAAGCAGTCAGTGAGCGGAAAGGTGCACCTCACTACTGATGCATGGTCCAGTCGGCATGGCCAGGGCCGTTACGTGTCCATCACTGCGCACTGGGTTAATGCGGTGGATGCAGGGTCCACAGGGGACAGCGGTGGTGGGACAGTGCTGCCTAGCCCACGTTATAGGAAACAGTTGGCTGTAGGCGTTCGACCCTCCTCCTCCTCCTCCAGAAGCGAAAGCTCGTCCACAGAGCGCAGTCGTACGAGCACTCCATCTGCAGCTGCCACTGTTGCACACGATGTGTCCCCCTATCGAGCAGCTAGTGGAAAGCGTCAGCAGGCTGTGTTGCAGATGATGTGTTTGGGCGACAGACACACCGCCGAGGTGCTGGCCGAGTACTTGAAGCGA
Organism: Dendrobates tinctorius; assembly: GCF_039654945.1. Lineage (NCBI taxonomy): Eukaryota > Metazoa > Chordata > Amphibia > Anura > Dendrobatidae > Dendrobates > Dendrobates tinctorius. The sequence goes on from NW_027361693.1 coordinate 2,200,574, forward strand.
CAAACTGAGTCATGGCTGGGCAGTGTACATCTTGAGGCAGGCAAGGTAGTTAGTGATAACGGCCGTAATTTTGTGGCAGCCATAGCCCTTTCAAAACTCAGCCACATACCTTGCTTGGCTCACACCTTGAACCTGGTGGTGCAGTGCTTCCTCAAAAATTATCCGGAGTTAACAGCCCTGCTCCAGAAGGTGCGAAGACTGTGCGCGCACATCCGCCGGTCGCCTGTACACTCCGTTCGTATGCAGAAGCTGCAGCGATTGCTCCACCTTCCCAACCACCGCCTCATTATCGACATTGCAACAAGGTGGAACTCCACCCTGCACATGGTGGAGCGGCTGTGCGAGCAGAGGCAGGCCATAATGCATTTGTGGGAGGATACACGGCCAGGCACTTTGAGAGCAGACATGGAGTTGACAGGTGTGCAGTGGTCGAAGCTGAAAGACCTCTGTAAAGTCCTTCAGTGTTTTGAGGAATGCACACGGCTGGTAAGCGCAGACGACGCCATCCTAAGCATGAGCATCCCACTTATGCGTCTGCTCATGCAAACTTTGACGCACCTTAAGGAGCAGGCGTCTGCAGCCAATGTTGATGAGGAGGAAGAGGAGGAGGGAATCCTTGATGACATTCAGCCATTGTCTGCTCAGGGACCTCTCCTGGACGAGGTGGAGGAAGAAGAGGAGGAGGAGGAGGATGATGGGGATGATTACTTAGGGGAGGAGGATGCATCTCGTGGGGCAAGTGAAAATGTTGGCGTGGCAAGGTCTGGTACAGGGTTTGTGCGTGACTGGAGGGATGTGGATTTGCCAGAAAGTGCTCCTCCACCCAGCACTCGCAGTGCATCATTGACACCGGGAACATTGGCCCACATGTCAGATTATGCCTTGCGGATCCTAAAAAGGGACCCCCGCATTGCCAAAATGATGAACGATGACGACTACTGGTTGGCCAGCATCCTGGATCCACGCTATAAAGGCAAATTACAAAACATCATGCCACAGGAGAACCTTGACCTAATATTGGCTAATAAACAAGCAACTCTGGTAAATCGGTTGCTTGAGGCATTCCTAGCACACAGCAGCGGTGATGGTTCTCACACGAGCCGTACGGGCCGGGGGCAGCTTGGCAGAGGTGTTCGTGGTGCACACAGCAGAAGTGGCGTTGGAGACAGGGGTTTCATGACAATGTTGTGGACTGATTTTTCAAATACCGCTCACACAACTGGTAATACTGCATCGATGGAAAGTGACAGGAGACAGCAGTTGTCAACTATGGTTACAAACTACTTTTCCTCCCATATCGATGTTCTCCCACACAGGTCATTCCCCTTTGACTATTGGGCCGCTAAACTGGACACCTGGCCTGAATTGGCCCAATATGCCTTACAGGAGCTCGCTTGCCCAGCTGCAAGTGTGCTATCGGAAAGAGTCTTCAGTGCAGCTGGATCAATCCTGACAGAAAAAAGTACCCGTCTGTCAACCCAAAATGTGGATGATCTAACCTTCATTAAAATGAACCACGCATGGGTTTCCAAGGATTTTGTCCCACCTTCCCCTGATGACACATAGGGTGACAGAAAAATGGCTTGCTTTGGTCCACCTCTTCCTGGTACTTCACCTATTTCGCCTTTTGCATCAGCTGAATGTCCAACATCAACATATGCCACTTTCTAAAACTCCCTAACTGTGCTGCCCCCCCCCCCCATGGCCGGGGTCACCACCTAGCGCACGACACCGTGCGAGTGCCGTTGCCCTGGACAGGTGGGTAGGCCGGCTCTTGGGCGCGGGCACTGGCACAGGGTCCCTCATAGTGCAATCAAGTGTCTCTGACGGTGGTGGTGCACACCCGCCGTCAGACACACCGCTGTACTATGAGGGGCCCAGTGCCAGTACCGACGCCCACGAGTGGGCCCCCCTTGCTTGGGCAGGGCCCCAGCATTTGCAATCTTTACCTCTCCCTGCTCCTCCGCTGTGTAATCTGGGCCGTCAAATCCATACTGTGCCTGACACCGTCTGAGCCTGCCTCCAGAGACATATATTTTGAATGTGTACGCTATCCATACATGTTATCCAGGGATACGGTACCCTTTCTAACCTTTGTGCAATCACGTGCAATCCATACTGGGCCTAACACCGTCTGAGCCTGCCTCATGCTGTATAGACATATATTTTGAATGTGTACGCTATCCATACATGTTATCCAGGGATACGGTACCCTTTCTAACCTTTATGCAATCACGTGCAATCCATACTGGGCCTAAAACCGTCTGAGCCTGCCTCATGCTGTATAGACATATATTTTGAATGTGTGCGCTATCCATACATGTTATCCAGGGATACGGTACCCTTTCTAACCTTTGTGCAATCACGTGCAATCCATACTGGGCCTAACACCGTCTGAGCCTGCCTCCTGAGACATATATTTTGAATGTGTACGCTATCCATACATGTTATCCGGGGATACGGTACCCTTTCTAACCTTTGTGCAATCACGTGCAATCCATACTGGGCCTAACACCGTCTGAGCCTGCCTCATGCTGTATAGACTTATATTTTGAATGTGTACGCTATCCATACATGTTATCCAGGGATACGGTACCCTTTCTAACCTTTGTGCAATCACGTGCAATCCATACTGGGCCTAACACCGTCTGAGCCTGCCTCCTGAGACATATATTTTGAATGTGTACGCTATCCATACATGTTATCTGGGGATACGGTACCCTTTCTCACCTTTGTGCAATCACGTGTAATCCATACTGGGCGTGAGAACGGCTGGCGAGCTGTTAAGCAAGCTACAGCACCTGTCCAGACAAGTACAGGGATTCCCTAGCGAGGAGACTTATTTGATTGTTTTCAATGTTGGGACAGCAATTTTTGGGGAGCACTAAACTCTGGAGAATGATAGATGGGGCCCACCATACACTGGAACATTCCAAAGGTGGACATCAGACACTGGAGCAGCATTTACAGGGCCCATTATACACTAGAGCATTAGAAATGGGGCCCATTATGTTTGGAGCATTATTTGGGCCCATAAGACAGTGGAGCTTCATCCATGGGGACCAACATATACTGTAGCATTATGTGGAGCTCATCATATACTGTTTCAAACATTATATGGGACCAATGATTCTGTATGGAGAAATAGATGGGCCTCGTCATGAGATGTAAAAAGTGAGGTATTTTTCATTGTACTATACCGCTATTTCTCTGCCGTATCGGAGCATGATGAGTTGTGGTATGTGTTAAAGGGGCGCTCTTTCGCCCAGGGCACATGAAAACCTGCAGCCAGCCCTCCCCCCCACAACTTTAGCCAAATAACCCCCATTTTTCAGTGCGTAACTTGTATTATGAAGCTAATTAAGGTTGACAAGCTTAAGAATGAAGAATTGATGCTTTTGGCATTCAAATGGGCACTGTAGGTATGTTTCCTGTCCTCCTCTCACTACCGACTTTTATTCCCCATTGACTTACATTGGGTTTCTTGTTTCGGGACGACCCCGACTTTTCCCTATAATCGGACGATCTTGCTCGACCCGACTTTTGGAAAAGTCGGGTTTCACGAAACGAAACGCGACCCTAAAAAACCAAAAGTCGCTCAACTCTACTGAAGACTCTTTCCGATAGCACACTTGCAGCTGGGCAAGCGAGCTCCTGTAAGGCATATTGGGCCAATTCAGGCCAGGTGTCCAGTTTAGCGGCCCAATAGTCAAAGGGGAATGACCTGTGTGGGAGAACATCGATATGGGAGGAAAAGTAGTTTGTAACCATAGTTGACAACTGCTGTCTCCTGTCACTTTCCATCGATGCAGTATTACCAATTGTGTGAGCGGTATTTGAAAAATCAGTCCACAACATTGTCATGAAACCCCTGTCTCCAACGCCACTTCTGCTGTGTGCACCACGAACACCTCTGCCAAGCTGCCCCCGGCCCGTACAGCTCGTGTGAGAACCATCACCGCTGCTGTGTGCTGGGAATGCCTCAAGCAACCGATTTACCAGAGTTGCTTGTTTATTAGCCAATATTAGGTCAAGGTTCTCCTGTGGCATGATGTTTTGTAATTTGCCTTTATAGCGTGGATCCAGGATGCTGGCCAACCAGTAGTCGTCATCGTTCATCATTTTGGCAATGCGGGGGTCCCTTTTTAGGATCCGCAAGGCATAATCTGACATGTGGGCCAATGTTCCCGGTGTCAATGATGCACTGCGAGTGCTGGTTGGAGGAGCACTTTCTGGCAAATCCACATCCCTCCAGTCACGCACAAACCCTGTACCAGACCTTGCCATGCCAACATTTTCACTTGCCCCACGAGATGCATCCTCCTCCCCTAAGTAATCATCCCCATCATCATCCTCCTCCTCCTCTTCTTCCTCCACCTCATCCAGGAGAGGTCCCTGAGCAGACAATGGCTGAATGTCATCAAGGATTCCCTCCTCCTCTTCCTCCTCATCAACATTGGCTGCAGACGCCTGCTCCTTAAGGTGCGTCAAAGTTTGCATGAGCAGACGCATAAGTGGGATGCTCATGCTTAGGATGGCGTCGTCTGCGCTTACCAGCCGTGTGCATTCCTCAAAACACTGAAGGACTTTACAGAGGTCTTTCAGCTTCGACCACTGCACACCTGTCAACTCCATGTCTGCTCTCAAAGTGCCTGGCCGTGTATCCTCCCACAAATGCATTATGGCCTGCCTCTGCTCGCACAGCCGCTCCACCATGTGCAGGGTGGAGTTCCACCTTGTTGCAATGTCGATAATGAGGCGGTGGTTGGGAAGGTGGAGCAATCGCTGCAGCTTCTGCATACGAACGGAGTGTACAGGTGACCGGCGGATGTGCGCGCACAGTCTTCGCACCTTCTGGAGCAGGGCTGTTAACTCCGGATAATTTTTGAGGAAGCACTGCACCACCAGGTTCAAGGTGTGAGCCAAGCAAGGTATGTGGCTGAGTTTTGAAAGGGCTATGGCTGCCACAAAATTACGGCCGTTATCACTAACTACCTTGCCTGCCTCAAGATGTACACTGCCCAGCCATGACTCAGTTTGTCGCTTCAAGTACTCGGCCAGCACCTCGGCGGTGTGTCTGTTGCCCAAACACATCATCTGCAACACAGCCTGCTGACGCTTTCCACTAGCTGCTCGATAGGGGGACACATCGTGTGCAACAGTGGCAGCTGCAGATGGAGTGCTCGTACGACTGCGCTCTGTGGACGAGCTTTCGCTTCTGGAGGAGGAGGAGGAGGAGGGTCGAACGCCTACAGCCAACTGTTTCCTATACCGTGGGCTTGGCAGCACTGTCCCACCACCGCTGTCCCCTGTGGACCCTGCATCCACCACATTAACCCAGTGCGCAGTGATGGACACGTAACGGCCCTGGCCATGCCGACTGGACCATGCATCAGTTGTGAGGTGCACCTTTCCGCTCACTGACTGCTTGAGTGCATGGACAATGCGGTCTTTCACATGATGGTGGAGGGCTGGGATGGCTTTGCGAGAGAAGAAGTGGCGACTGGGTAGGTCATAGCGTGGTACTGCATAGGCCATGAGTTCGCGGAAAGCTGTGCTTTTCACCAACCGAAATGGCATCATCTCAAACGAGATTAGTTTGGCAATGTGGGCGTTCAAACCCAGTGTACGCGGATGAGAGACTGAGTACTTTCTTGACCTACTCATAGTGTCTGGGAGGGTGAGCTGGACTTGAGAGCTGCATATGGTGGAAGTAGCGGTGGACAGGACGGACTGAGAGAGGGTTGATGATGGTGATGGAGTTGGTGTTCTTTCTGATGGCCTAGAATCAGTCTTTCGTTGATATAACAGTGGGATTCCCTGACTGCTGTGGCCTTGCAACGACACCTCAACATTTGCTGCTGTGCTAACCGGTGGGCTTACAGTGGGGGAAACAATGTAGCGTTGCTGACTACCTTCGTTGTGATCAGTTGCACATGTGGCACTTGAGGTTTGGTGTTGTGTCCACGCTTGCAAGTGCATGCTGGTTAAATGTCTAAGCATGCAACTGGTATTCAAATTTTTCAGATTTTTCCCTCGGCTAAAGGTCTTTGCGCACTTCTTACAGATAACCTTGGCCTGATCATGAGGATTTTGTTCAAAAAAGGGCCACACTGCACTCTTCCTACTTTGGCAGACATTTTGTGGCCTAGCACGCTGTGATCTTTTGACCCTCTGGACAAGCTGTCCAGCAACTCTTTTGATGTTTGGAACCTGTCTTTGGAGTGCTCCGGGCCTGCCAGATAACAGCTGTTGCGATGTCGATGTCTGCTGTGGATGCTCCTCATCTGAGCTATTGGAAGCAGCACCCTCTTCCCCCAATGGATGCCAATCTGGGTCAACAACTGGGTCATCCATCACCTCCTCTTCTATGTCATGTGCACCTTCCTCTGTGTCACCGTGTATGGTGGTATAGTGTGCGGGAAGGGGCACCTGAGTCTCATCAGGGTCAGAATCTGGCTCTGTACACTGCGAGGACAATGTAGTGCTCTGAGTGAATGTACCAGCAGAATCATCCATCAGCGGCTGTGCATCAGTGCACTCCATGTCAGATTCATCTTGGCCTGGGTAATTCACCATTTCACTTGATAATCCAGGCATGGTATGTGAAAACAGCTCCATGGAATAATCAGTAGTATGGCCTGCGTCATCCTTCAATCTTGGTTGGGGTGAAGGACACAAGGAAAGGTGTGGTTCATGAACATGAGCCTCCAATGATGACTCAGTGCTTTTACTTTTTACAACTGAAGAAGAGGAGGCGATAGAGCTGGAGGCTGAGTCAGCAGTGTAAGACAAAACTTTTTCCTGATGCTCTGGCTTTAAAAGCGGTTTGCCAACTCCTAGAAAACTAAGCGTTCGAGGCCTTATGTAGCCAGACGATGACGCAGGCTCAACACCTCCTGCATTCGGTCCTATTTTGCTCTTGCCACTACCATCAGATCCACCACCAACACCATCATTACCAGCTGCCAACTCCCGCCCAATTCCACAGCCTCTTCCACCAGCCTTCCTCATTTTTGGTAGAAATGTAGACAAAATCCAACAAACTATATAGTAATGTAAAACAAGGTACAAGGTGTCTATAAGACAGGGGAGATTTTGAATTTCTGCAGACACTTGTGGACACTTGACACTTTTGGATTGTGTGAGGCCCACTGATATCTGAGCGCTATGTGACAGGCTCGATGGCACAGCTGTGACCAAAGTGACTAGAGGATAAGGGAGAATTTGAATCTCTGCACACACTTTTGGACACTGGACACTTTTGGATTGTGTGAGGCCCAATGAATATCTGAGCGCTATGTGACAGGCTCGATGGCACAGCTGTGACAAAAGTGACTAGAGGATAAGGGAGATTTTGAATCTCTGCACACATTTTTGGACACTGGAAACTTTTGGATTGTGTGAGGCCCAATGAATATCTGAGCGCTATGTGACAGGCTCGACGGCACAGCTGTGACAAAAGTGACTAGAGGATAAGGGAGATTTTCAATCTCTGCACACACTTTTGGACACTGGACACTTTTGGATTGTGTGAGGCCCAATGAATATCTGAGCGCTATGTGACAGGCTCGATGGCACAGCTGTGACCAAAGTGACTAGAGGATAAGGGAGATTTTGAATCTCTGCACACACTTTTGGACACTGGACACTTTTGGATTGTGTGAGGCCCAATGAATATCTGAGCGCTATGTAACAGGCTCGATGGCACAGCTGTGACAAAAGTGACTAGAGGATAAGGGAGATTTTGAATCTCTGCACACACTTTTGGACACTGGACACTTTTGGATTGTGTGAGGCCCAATGAATATCTGAGCGCTGTGTGACAGGCTCGATGGCACAGCTGTGATAAAAGTGACTAGAAGATAAGGGAGATTTTGAATCTCTGCACACACTTTTGGACACTGGACACTTTTGGATTGTGTGAGGCCCAATGAATATCTGAGCGCTATGTGACAGGCTCGATGGCACAGCTGTGACAAAAGTGACAAAAGGATAAGGGAGATTTTGAATCTCTGCACACACTTTTGGACACTGGACACTTTTGGATTGTGTGAGGCCCAATGAATATCTGAGCGCTATGTGACAGGCTCGATGGCACAGCTGTGACAAAAGTGACTAGAGGATAAGGGAGATTTTGAATCTCTGCACACACTTTTGGACACTGGACACTTTTGGATTGTGTGAGGCCCAATGAATATCTGAGCGCTATGTGACAGGCTCGATGGCACAGCTGTGACAAAAGTGACTAGAGGATAAGGGAGATTTTGAATCTCTGCACACACTTTTGGACACTGGACACTTTTGGATTGTGTGAGGCCCAATGAATATCTGAGCGCTATGTAACAGGCTCGATGGCACAGCTGTGACAAAATTGACTAGAGGATAAGGGAGATTTTGAATCTCTGCACACATTTTTGGACACTGGACACTTTTGGATTGTGTGAGGCCCAATGAATATCTGAGCGCTATGTGACAGGCTCGATGGCACAGCTGTGACAAAAGTGACTAGAGGATAAGGGAGATTTTGAATCTCTGCACACACTTTTGGACACTGGACACTTTTAGATTGTGTGAGGCCCAATGAATATCTGAGCGCTATGTGACAGGCTCGATGGCACAGCTGTGACAAAAGTGACTAGAGGAAAAGGGACATTTTGAATCTCTGCACACACTTTTGAACACTGGACACTTTTGGATTGTGTGAGGCCCAATGAATATCTGAGCGCTATGTGACAGGCTCGATGGCACAGCTGTGACAAAAGTGACTAGAGGATAAGGGAGATTTTGAATCTCTGCACACACTTTTGGACACTGGACACTTTTGGATTGTGTGAGGCCCAATGAATATCTGAGCGCTATGTGACAGGCTCGATGGCACAGCTGTGACAAAAGTGACTAGAGGATAAGGGAGATTTTGAATCTCTGCACACACTTTTGGACACTGGACACTTTTGGATTGTGTGAGGCCCAATGAATATCTGAGCGCTATGTGACAGGCTCGATGGCACAGCTGTGACAAAAGTGACTAGAGGATAAGGGAGATTTTGAATCTCTGCACACACTTTTGGACACTGGACACTTTTGGATTGTGTGAGGCCCAATGAATATCTGTGCGCTTTGTGACAGGCTCGATGGCACAGCTGTGACAAAAGTGACTAGAGGATAAGGGTGATTTTGAATCTCTGCACACACTTTTGGACACTGGACACTTTTGGATTGTGTGAGGCCCAATGAATATCTGAGCGCTATGTGACAGGCTCGATGGCACAGCTGTGACAAAAGTGACTAGAGGATAAGGGAGATTTTGAATCTCTGCACACACTTTTAGACACTGGACACTTTTGGATTGTGTGAGGCCCAATGAATATCTGAGCGCTATGTGACAGGCTCGATGGCACAGCTGTGACAAAAGTGACTAGAGGATAAGGGAGATTTTGAATCTCTGCACACACTTTTGGACACTGGACACTTTTGGATTGTGTGAGGCCCAATGAATATCTGAGCGCTATGTGACAGGCTTGATGGCACAGCTGTGACAAAAGTGACTGGAGGATAAGGGAGATTTTGAATCTCTGCACACACTTTTGGACACTGGACACTTTTGTATTGTGTGAGGCCCAATGAATATCTGAGCGCTATGTGACAGGCTCGATGGCACAGCTGTGACAAAAGTGACTAGAGGATAAGGGAGATTGGATTGCTTTTAAAAAAGCAGTTTGCAGAGCAGTGGGTAAACAGCAATGCCAACCTGTCAGGAAGCCTTAAAAGGCAGCCCAACAACCAACACCACTGATACACCACAATATAGCCTCCCCTTGCACTGAACACACAGTGACTGGTGTGTTGTGCAGGCCAAATTGCTAGCAGCAGAAGCAGTTTTTTTTTCTTCTCAGGCCTGTTTCACACTTGCTTTTTTTTGCAGCGCGTTTTTCCCGCAAAAAAACGCATTGAAAAACGCATACAAAAGCATACAACTGCTGCGTTTTTTTCAAGCATTTTTATGAGCATGCATGAAAAAAACGCAGCGTTTTTATGCGTTTGTATGCGTTTTCAGTGTGTTTTTACCGCGTTTGCGTTTTTTTCCAACATTAGGTGGCCCCTCACACTAACCCAAACCATGACTTTACTAACCCTAACCCTGACCCTAACCCTAACCCTAACCCTAACCCTGACCCTAACCCTAACACTAACCCTTAACCAAACCATACTTAACTCTAACCCTGACACTAACCCTGACCCTAACTCTAACCCTGACCCTAACCCTAACCCTGACCCTAACCCTAACCTTAACCCTAACCCTTAACCAAACCATACTTAACCCTAACCCTGACCCTAACCCTGACCCTAACCCTAACCCTAACCCTGACCCTAACCCTAACCCTAACCCTTAACCAAACCATACTTAACCCTAACCCTGACCCTAACCCTAACCCTAACCCTGACCCTAACCCTAACCCTGACCCTAACCCTAACCCTAACCCTAACGCTTAACCAAACCATACTTAACCCTAACCCTGACCCTAACCCTTAACCAAACCATACTTAACCCTAACCCTGACCCTAACCCTAACCCTAACCCTAACCCTGACCCTAACCCTAACCCTAAACCCCCTTAACTAACCCTAACTTTACCCAAACCTCTAAATTCCATTGTCTAAACTAATGGTAAAAAAAAAAACGCATGTGCAAAAAAAGCATACATAAGCATGGCAATGCGCACATATGCTCACCATAGACTTATAATGGGTGTCTTGCTGTAAAAAAACGCATTGCGCGCGCATGCGTTTTTTTGAGGCAAATCGGACGCACAAAAAATGCAACAAGTTGCATTTTGTGCGCCCGAGCGCATACCGCAAAAAAACGCATGCACGGTAAAACGCGTACAAACGCATGTGTATGCGCACATAAGCGCATCCCATGCAAAGTATAGGAAAAAAAAACGCATGCGCTATTTAGCGCTAAATTACCGCGAAAAAAAACGCAAATGTGAAACCAGCCTCAGCAGGACAAAAAAAAAAAATTGGGATAGCTTTTAAAAAAGCAGTTTGCGGAGCAGTGGGTAAACAGCAATGCAGGAATGTCAGGAAGCCTTAGAAGGCAGCCCAACAACCAACACCACTGATACACCACTATATAGCCTCCCCTTGCACTGCACACACAGTGACTGGTGTGTTGTGCAGGCCAAATCGCTAGCAGCAGAAGCAGTTTTTTTGTCTTCTTCCCTGCCTAACGCTCTCCCTACAGAATCAGCAGCAACCTCTCCCTATACTGAGATCGGCAGAAGTAAGATGGCGGTCGGCGTGCACGCCCTTTTATACCCCCTGTGACGCCCACCAAAGCAAGCCAATCACTTGCATGCCCTTCTGAAAGATGGTGGTGACCCCTGCCTATGTCATCACGTTGCCCACAGTGTCCTTGGATCATGAGTGGCTGAAAAAGAGCGCAAAACAAACTTTTGAAACGCGACTTTGGCGCGTAAGTCGCCGACCTCGTGGCCGACCTCATCCTAGGGTCGGGTTTCGTTTCATGAAACCCGACTTTGCCAAAAGTCGGCGACTTTTGAAATTTTTCGACCAGTTTCGCTCAACTCTAGTGCAATCCATACTGGGCCTAACACCGTCTGAGCCTGCCTCCTGATGTATAGACATATATTTTGAATGTGTACGCTATCCATACATGTTATCCGGGGATACGGTACCCTTTCTCACCTTTGTGCAATCACGTGCAAGCCATACTGGGCCTAACACCGTCTGAGCCTGCCTCCTGATGTATAGACATATATTTTGAATGTGTACGCTATCCATACATGTTATCCGGGGATACGGTACCCTTTCTCACCTTTGGGCAATCACGTGCAAGCCATACTGGGCCTAACACCGTCTGAGCCTGCCTCCTGATGTATAGACATATATTTTGAATGTGTACGCTATCCATACATGTTATCCGGGGATACGGTACCCTTTCTCACCTTTGTGCAATCACTTGCAAGCCATACTGGGCCTAACACGGTCTGAGCCTGCCTCCTGATGTATTGACATATATTTTGAATGTGTACGCTATCCATACATGTTATCCGGGGATACGGTACCCTTTCTCACCTTTGTGCAATCACGTGTAATCCATACTGGGCGTGAGAATGGCTGGCGAGCTGTTAAGCAAGCTACAGCACCTGTGGTTTGCACACGTAAGTTTTTCATTTTTTCAGGAATGACGGTTAGGCCTAATTCCAGAACTGCGGTTGACCTGCACTCACTGGGAAATCATCGTTCGCGGGTAATAATTGTAATCAGTGATCCCCATCACTAACGTTGTTCAGCGGGTTATCTGCACCTGTAAGCGACAAACGCTGGCCTTTTCAGTGTAGCGCACATGCAGCCACGGACATGTAAGGGCATGACACACCAGTTATTGGCCAATCTCATGTGCCAGAGCCTCACGTGTCCCTATAGTAAGCCAGACTCGGACCACGGGGCATGACAGAGTCTCGTTCGTTAACGGAATTAAGCTTGCAATGTGTGCATCTTTTCTGTAGCTGGCATGGTTGAGGTTTCCCAGGTGGAGTCGAATTTAACCGTAGGCTCTACTCCTGGTGGTGCCCTTCTGGGCATTCCTTTAAGGTTCAGCTTTGCAACCATACTGCCCACGTAAAACAAACACTTTGCCTTCATGAACGCTGTTTGGAGGGTCATGACTCGTGGGAATAACGCCGCCCAATCAGTTAACCTGCTAGAGAGATCCTTCGTTGCTCCCAAGCATGACATCACACTCCCTAGGAGGAAGGTAATGCCACTGTGGCGACCGTACTCCTGGGGGCGACACAAGTGCACTGATGCCCAGCCACTGCTCGATGAATCTGCTGGTACATTGACCCAGACCACTACATTCCCCTCGCACGCTACACGGCCTGAATCTGACCCTGATGAAACTCAGGTTACCCTTCCCATATACAGTTCCATCTTACACGGTGACAAAGAGGAAGCTGCAGATGAAAGTGCAGGTTCGGCCCACCCGCCATCAGACACACCACCGTACTATCAGGGGCCCTGTGCCAGTGCCGTCGCCAACGAGTGGGCCCCCCCTGCTTGCTCAGGATCACAGCACTTGCAAGGTTGAAATACTGTGCAGTGAGATGGAAGATGGGGATGACGAGGAGTCCAGACTAGTACAGGGATTCCCTAGCGAGGAGACTTATTTGATTGTTTTCAATGTTGGGACAGCAATTTTTGGGGAGCACTATACTCTGGAGAATGATAGATGGGGCCCACCATACACTGGAACATTCCAAAGGTGGACATCAGACACTGGAGCAGCATTTACAGGGCCCATTATACACTAGAGCATTAGAAATGGGGCCCATTATGTTTGGAGCATTATTTGGGCCCATAAGACAGTGGAGCTTCATCCATGGGGACTAACATATACTGTAGCATTATGTGGAGCTCATCATATACTGTTTCAAACATTATATGGGACCAATGATTCTGTATGGAGAAATAGATGGGCCTCGTCATGAGATGTAAAAAGTGAAGTATTTTTCATTGTACTATACTGCTATTTCTCTGCCATATCGGAGCATGATGAGTTGTGGTATGTGTTAAAGGGGCGCTCTTTCGCCCAGGGCACATGAAAACCTGGAGTCAGCCCTACCCCCCCACAACTTTAGCCAAATAACCCCCATTTTTCAGTGCGTAACTTGTATTATGAAGTTAATTAAGGTTGACAAGCTTAAGTAAGAAGAATTGATGCTTTTGGCATTCAAATGGGCACTGTAGGTGTGTTTCCTGTCCTCCTCTCACTGCCTTTTATTCCCCATTGACTTACATTGGGTTTCGTGTTTCGGGACGACCCCGACTTTTCCCTATAATCGGCCGATCTTGCTCGACCCGACTTTTGGAAAAGTCGGGTTTCACGAAACGAAACTCGACCCTAAAAAACCAAAAGTCGCTCAACTCTAGTTATGAGTTCATTTTTCCCTTCACCATTGAGGTCTGATGAACTCCCTCCTCTGGTGAAGGAAGGTAGTGAGACTGATTACCAAACACCTGGGCAGCTAGATGATAACTGGGTGGCTGGAATTGAGGACTGGATATAAGGCTGCCGACGCCCTTTTCCTATCAGTCGGTTGGCTCATTTTGATAGGTTCAGGGGTCTGCAATCCGATAGCAGGAAAAGGGCGTCGGCATCCTTATATCCAGTCCTCAATTCCATCCACCCAGTTATCATCTAGCTGCCCAGGTGTTTGGTAATCAGTCTCACTACCTTCCTTCACCAGAGGAGGGAGTTCATCAGACCTCAATGGTGAAGGGAAAAATGAACTCATAACAATGCAGGCTCTCTAGCCTCACAGTTATCTCACCCCGTGGCCGGTTTTCCTCATGGTTGCTTCACCACACTGCAGACGTCCATTCCCTCCCCTGGGAAGTCTCAGGCATTTGCAGCCACTAAACACAGTGTCCACACGTGCTGTTAGGAAGGCAGCCACATCTTCTTCATTCAGTCTCACGTCAGCCCAGACGAGACCTTCCATACGGACCAACCGGGTCCAAGCATTCACTCATTTGACCTACCCTGGCCACCTTATAAGGTCCGCAGCCAAGCCCACCGGATCACATGGCTATGACCTCATCACAGGTCCTTCAATCATTCACACACATATACTTTACTATGGTGTTCTAGACACCACCCCTAGGTGGGCTTGTAGGTAACTGGTTCCACCAGTCTCACCAGCTACCTCTGTTATGAATGAGTCACCGAGGAGGAAAAAACAAAAAGCAAGCTAAGCCCAGAAAACCAGAGAGGTTGGTAACTAGCGGATTGCAGACCCCAGATCCTATCCACAACAACTAGCAGTAGCCGTGGTGCGTGCCTACGGTGGTCCTAGACGCCTCGTCACGGCCGGAGAACTAAATAAGCCTAAAGAAAGAAAGGGAAAATCTAAACTGCCCCAGAGCAGACCCCAAAGCAATAGACAGCCCCCAACATGTATTGTCGGTGAAACAAGATGAAAACACAAACACAGATAGAAAGATAGGCTGAGCAAACGATGGGGCCCTCACTAACTAGAAAGGACAGGAAAGAAAAGCTGCTGTCTGCAATCACGCAAAAAACTCTGCCAAAAAATGTCCAACACGTCAGATAGAAAAATTCCCTATATCAGCACTCAGGTATATTCTGAAGACAGAGCAAAAGAGATCAACTGATCAGAGACAAAATGGGGATTCAGCCCAGTCCCAGCCACGGCTGGCTGAACACAAAAAACTAAGTAAACCAGACGAAAACTCATATGAACAATAGCAGAGAAAACTTAGCTTTAAGAAGGCAGGAACCAAACTGGAAACCAGAAGCCACAGTCAGGAGAAATCACCGGCAAGAAACTAGGGAGTCGGCTGCCTTAAATCCAATCAGAAATTCCTGATGTCCAATCACAGTCCTCTTCCTCAGGTGGCCGGTCTCTGCCATTTAGATCAGCTTCATTACCTCCCTTCACCAACAGAGGGAGTCCAGATAGAGAACTCACTACTCCTCTGTCAGCACAGCCAGCTCCATAACCCTCACCAGAAGCCAGAGGCAAACCCGAAAATGAGCTCACAACAGTACCCCCCCATTGAGGAGGGGTCACCGAACCCTCATCCACGCCACCGGGCCGATCAGGATGGGCCCGATGAAAAGCACGAACCAATCTATCGGCATGAATATCAGAGGCAGAGACCCAAGAATTGTCCTCCTGGCCATAACCCTTCCACTTGACCAAATACTGGAGTCTCCGTCTAGCCAGAAGAAAATCCAGTATTTTCTCTACCTCATATTCCACATTACCTTTAACCAATACAGGGTCAGGAGGTGCCGCCATAGGAACTACTGGCTCAACATATCTCTTCAACAGCGACTTATGAAACACGTTATGGATCTTAAACGTAGCAGGAAGAGCCAATCGAAAAGAAACTGGATTAAGAATCTCCAAAATCTTGTAAGGTCCAATAAATCTTGGCTTGAACTTTGGAGAAGCCACCTTCATAGAGATATTCTTTGATGACAACCAAACCATATCACCCACTTTAAACCGGGGACCAATGGTCCAATGCCGGTTAGAAAACCGCTGGGCCTTTTCCTGGGAGACAGACAACTTATCCACTACTTGGTCCCAAATCTGCTGCATTCTCTCTACCACAGTGTCAACATCTGGGCAGGCTGAAGATTCCACTTGCCCTGAAGAAAATCAAGGATGAAACCCAAAGTTACAGAAAAAGGGGGACATCAAGGTGGCAGAACTAGCTCTATTATTTAAAGCGAATTCGGCCAAGGGCAAAAATGAAACCCAATCATCCTGATCAGCAGATATAAAACATCTCAAATAGGACTCCAAAGTCTGGTTTGTTCTCTCCCTCTGCCCATTCGTCTGAGGGTGAAACGCAGAGAAGGACAACTGAATTCCAGCTTGGAACAAAAGGCTTTCCAGAATCTGGAAACAAACTGAACTCCTCTGTCCGATACAATGTTCTCAGGAATCCCATGCAACTGAACCACCTGTTGTAAAAAGAAGGGTACCAACTCTGAGGAAGATGGCAACTTTGGGAGTGGTACAAGGTGGACCATCTTAGAGGATCTATCACAAATCACCCAGATAACAGTCATTCTCTGAGAGACAGGAATATCAGAAATAAAATCCATTGAAATATGGGTCCATGGCCTCTTAGGCACCAGCAAGGGCATCAACAACCCACTAGAGTGAGAACAGGGTTTAGACCGGGAACAATTCCCACAGGACTGCACAAAATTCCTGACATCACGAAATAAGGCAGGCCACCAAAAAGACCGACTCACCAAATCTCTGGTACCAAAAATACCTGGATGACCAGCCAATGCGGAGCAATGAACTTCAGACATCACTCTCTTCCTCCACTGGTCAGGAACATACAATTTTCCCATAGGACAACGCTCAGGTTTGTCCTCCTGGAATTCTTCCAGAGCACGTCTCAAATCGGGCGAGATGGCAGAAAGAACTACCCCCTCACCTAGGATGGTAGTAGGCTTGGTCACAATAGGAGAATCAGCAAAGAAACTCCTAGAAAGGGCGTCTGCCTTAACATTCTTTGTGCCTGGAAGAAAGGAGACAACAAAATCAAAACGCGTAAAAAACAAGGCCCACCTAGCCTGTCTAGGATTCAAGCGTTTGGCTGACTCAAGGTAAATCAAATTCTTGTGGTCAGTGAGGACCACAACTTGATGTCTAGCTCCCTCCAACCAGTGTCTCCACTCCTCAAATGCCCACTTCATGGCCGACAACTCCCGATTCCCCACATCATAGTTGCATTCAGAGAGGGAGAACTTTCGGGAAAAGAAGGCACAGGGATTCATTTTAGACGTCACCGGATCTTTTTGGGACCAAACAGCTCCTGCACCAATCTCTGAAGCGTCTACCTCCACCTGAAAAGGAAGTGAGACATCAGGTTGCCGCAAAACCGGAGCAGAAGTGAACCTCCGCTTCAGCTCCTGAAAGGCCGAAACAGTCTCTGAAGACCAATTCAGCACATCAGCACCCTTCTTAGTTAAATCAGTAAGTGGTTTAGCAATACCAGAAAAATTAGCTATAAATTTACGATAAAAATTAGCAAAACCCAAAAACTTCTGGAGAGCCTTCAAAGAAGTGGGTTGAACCAAATCATAAATGGCCTGTACCTTGGCTGGGTCCATTTCAATAGTTGATGGAGACAAAATAAATCCCAAAAATGAAATCCTCTGTACAGCAAAAAGGCACTTCGATCCCTTAACATACAAGGAATTCACTCTCAAAATCCGGAACACAGTCCGAACATGTTCCACATGAGAATCCCAATCCCTGGAAAAGATCAAAATATCATCCAGATAGATGATCAAAAACTTATCCACAAAGTCCCGGAAAATATCATTCATGAAGGATTGGAAGACAGAAGGGGCATTAGTGAGCCCAAAAGGCATCACCAGGTACTCAAAATGTCCCTCCGGAGTATTAAACGCTGTCTTCCATTCATCCCCATGCTTAATGCGAATAAGATTATACGCCCCGCTGAGGTCAAGCTTAGTAAACCAGCAAGCACCTTTAACTCTGGAGAATAAATCAGAAATCAGGGGTATCGGATACTGATATTTAACCGTAATTTTGTTGAGGGAACGATAGTCAATACAAGGCCTTAATGAACCATCTTTCTTGGCCACGAAAAAAAACCCAGCACCTAAGGGCGAAGAGGATGGTCTAATATGACCCTTCTCCAACGACTCCTTAATATAAGATTGCATAGCCTCGTGTTTGGGTACAGATGAATTGAAAAAAACCTTGGGAAATTTACACCCAGGTCTCAACTCAATTGCACAGTCATAACTCCTATGAGGAGGCAAAGATGCAGACTTGCTCTCACTAAATACATCATAAAAATCAGTCAAATAGTCAGGAACATCATGCCACTGGGGAGAGGTGGTGAAAACAGGAGTGTCGCCAAGAACACACCGACAACCCCAACTCACCGCAGACACAGATTTCCAATCCAAAACCGGATTATGGATTTGCAACCAGGGAAAACCCAGAACAATGGTATCATGTAAATTATGCAACACCAAAAATCTGCAATTTTCTTGGTGGTCTGGGACGACCCACATTATCACCTGGGTCCAAAACTGAGGTTTATTCTTCACCAAAGGAGTAGCATCAATACCCCTCAAAGGAATAGGCGTCCGCAGAGGTGTCATAGGAAAACCACAACGTTTAGCAAAATCCAAGTCCATCAGATTCAAGGCCACTCCTGAATCCACAAAAGCCTTCGCGGAAAATGTGGATAAGGAGCAGATCAGAATAATTGCCAAAGGAAACTTAGGTTGTACACCACCCACAGCAAATGTGTGTGCAAAACATTTCTCTCATTTAGGGCAGACAGAAATAACATGAGAGGCACCTCCACAGATAAAACACAGCTTATTACGCCTTTTAAACTCCTGACGTTGCGCCCTAGACAAACTCTATCACATTGCATAGGTTCAGACATTTGTTCAAAAGGTGGCAGCGCCTCCCGTGTAGTCTTGCGTTCACGTAAACGCCGATCAACTTGAATGGCTAATGACATAGATTCGTCAAGACCAGAGGGAACAGGAAATCCCACCATAGTATCTTTTAATGTTTCAGACAAACCCTTCCGAAAGAGAGCTGCCAATGCACTATCATTCCATGTAGTAAGGACCACCCACTTTCGGAATTTCTGACAGTATAACTCTGCAGGATCCTAACCCTGGTTTAATGCCAATAGGGCTCTCTCAGCTTGATCAATAGCATTAGGTTCATCATATAACAACCCCAAGGCTTGAAAAAATGTATCCACATTGGTCAAAACAGGATCTTCAGTTGTCAAAGAAAACGCCCAATCCTGGGGATCGCCGCGCAGCAAGGAGATGACAATTTTAACCTGCTGCGCAGAGTTCCCCGATGAGTTAGGCTTCAAGGCAAAAAATAATTTACAATTATTCTTAAAATTCAAAAATTTAGACCGATCCCCAAAAAACACATCAGGAGTAGGGATCTTTGGTTCAACAGCATGTGAATGAGTGAGATAGGCGGAAATTCCCCGCATTTCAGCAGCAAGCTGCTCCACACGATCAGACAATTGCTTAATCTCCATCAAAGAAAAAAAAATCCTCCTACGGCCCCAGAGACAAAGAGGAGAAAATATACATACAAAAAAAAAAAAAAATTCTGAGACTTTTTTTTTTTTTTCCTACAATTCTCTCCTGCCTTTGGGTACTCTAGAATGTGCGGTATGGCTGGTGATTGTGTTATGAATGAGTCACCGAGGAGGAAAAAACAAAAAGCAAGCTAAGCCCAGAAAACCGGAGAGGTTGGTAACTAGCGGATTGCAGACCCCTGATCTTATCCACAACAACTAGCAGTAGCCGTGGAGCGTGCCTACAGTGGTCCTAGATGCCTCGTTACAGCCGGAGAACTAAATAAGCCTAAAGAAAGAAAGGGAAAATCTAAACTGCCCCAGAGCAGACCCCAAAGCAATAGACAGCCCCCAACATGTATTGTCGGTGAAACAAGATGAAAACACAAACACAGATAGAAAGATAGGCTGAGCAAACGATGGGGCCCTCACTAACTAGAAAGGACAGGAAAGAAAAGCTGCTGTCTGCCATCACGCAAAAAACCCTGCCAAAAAATGTCCAACACGTCTGATAGAAAAAGGCCCTGAAGTTGCTAGACTTCAATTCCCTATATCAGCACTCAGGTATATTCTGAAGACAGAGCAAAAGAGATCAACTGATCAGAGACAAAATGGGGATTCAGCCCAGTCCCAGCCACGGCTGGCTGAACACAAAAAAACTAAGTAAACCAGACGAAAACTCATATGAACAATAGCAGAGAAAACCTGGAAAGCTCTCCCTGACACAGTGTAACGAAAGCTAAGCAGTACCTCTGCTGATCAACACACATATTCAAACTTCCATCCCAAGGCCACCTACCTTGGGATACATAATGATCCTTCAGCAACCTGCCACTCATCCTCTCTCCTGGGACACCCACACAGCGCCCCCTAGCGGACACAGTGGTCACTACACCACAATATATATATATTTACACACACACACGTAGCTTTGATGCCATAAAAGGAGGGGGGGCCCAGACACATTTCTTGCACAAGGGCCCCAAGCTGTCAGTGTCTGCCCCTGGCCTTATATTGCAATCTCTTGCAGAAGAACAGGACTCTGCACTGGTGAGTAACCATCCAGTTCATCTTTATAGTAAGTCCAAGAAGTTCCCTAGCCTCAGTACTTGTCCTGCAGTGGATGTCTTTGTTAAAATGGTAAGGAGGGACATTGAACAGCTCAGCCTTGAGGGGACCCATAGGAGGAACAAGTCTGAAAATAGGGCGATAAAAGAGATGCAAAACTGGACAGACATGACAATTAAGCCAGCTGACAAGGGGGGCAATTTAGTCATCTGGCCAAATGAACAATATGAAAAGCAAGCCTACAAACTATTTCTGGACAAAACCTGCTACAAAAAGCTATGCTATAACCCCCATATTGATTTTAAACAAGAACTTTTCAGCATTGCTACTCAGGTTTTTGAAGAAGGAATTATCCCAAAGAAATTGATGGACACTATTCTTTCAATTAAACCCAGAATGCTTTCCTTTTATCTAATCCCTAAGATCCACAAAGACCCATTAAATCCACCACGGAGACCCATAGTCTCGGGAAATGACAGAGTTTGTGAATTGGCCTGTCAGATCATCAATTTCTACCTCAAACATCTGGTGACTACACTTCCTTCCTTCATTAAGGATACAACAGCAGCCCTCCATAGCCTCGATGGTCTTCATATCTAATAATCTCCATGATCTGTTTGTGAGAAGCCACAACTCTCCGGACCCTACAAGATCAACATCGACAAGAGAACCTCTGTATGGCTTATTTCCTTGTACATTCTGCAAAGGGTGCAAGAACCATGTCAAAAGCAAAGAATTTGGCAACTCCAAAGGGGATCGTACCTTTGAGATACGTTATCAACTTACATGTGCATCCAAAGGGGTAATTTTCTATGCTCAGTGCCCATGTAACAAAATATACATAGGGATGACCACCTGTGAGTTGAAAGTGAGAACAAGGGAAAACGTGCGAGACTTTGAAAAGGCCAATTCAGCTAAAGAACTTGACTCATTGAAAACTCTTCCTCGGCACTTCCGACAATATCACGGAAGCTATGCAAGTAAGCTCGTAATCAAAGCCATAGATCAGGTCCATATGGTCTCCTGGGGTGATGATCTTTCCCAAGCTTTTATATGGGTTGAGAGTCGCTGGATCTATCCTGGGCCCTGTATTGTTCAACATCTTTATCAACGATTTAGATGAAGGAATTGAGGGTAAACTGATTCGATTTGCTGATGACACAAAGCTAGGAGGGATAGCTAATACTAGAGAAGAGAGAGAGAGGATTCAAAAAGATATAAATAAACTGAAGAAGTGGGCAGCAACAAACAGAATGGTTTTTAACAGGGAAAAATGCAAAGTACTACATCTGGGCAATAAAAATGAAAAAAGCATATAAAGAACTGGAGGAATAGGCCTAAGCAACAGCACATGTGAAAAAGATTTGGTTATACTAATAGATCACAGACTGAATATGAGTCAACAGTGTGATGCAGCAGCAAAAAAGGCAAATGCAATTCTAGGATGTATTAACAGAAGCATACAGTCTAGATCACGTGAAGTCATTATTTCCCTCTACTCCTCTTTGGTCAGACATCATCTGGAATATTGTGTCCAGTTTTGGGCACCACATTTTAAAAAAGACATCAACAAACTGGAGCAAGTTCAGAAAAGAGCAACCAGAATGGTGACCGGTCTGCAACCCTGTCTTATGAGGAAAGGTTGCACAATTTGGGATTGTTTAGTTTGCAAAAGAGAAGACTGAGAGGAGACTTAATAGCTGTCTACAAATATCTAAAGAGCTGTCACATTGTAGAAGGATCAACTTTATTCTCATTTGCACAAGGAAAGACTAGAAGCAATGGGATGAAACTGAATGGGAGGAGACACAGATTAGATATTAGAAAAAACTTTTTGACAGTTAGAGTGATCAATGAGTGGAACAAGCTGCCACGAGAAGTGGTGAGTTCTCCTTCAATGGAAGTCTTCAAACAGAGGCTGGACACACATCTGACTGGGATGATTTAGCGAATCCTGCTTTGAGCAGGGGGTTGGACCAGATGGCCCAGGAGGTCCCTTCCAACTCTACGATTCTATGATTCTAATCAATACAGTTACCCCAGCAGGTTTAAGTTCTTTTTTATAGGGTTTTCCTACACGTTTTTAGGGGTGGGATTTTTTTTAATTTTAAACAACTTTTCTGTAATCAAGTTTTGTCTATTGGCTTTTTATCCCCTCTTTTAATCTATATTTCCAGTTTTTTGAATATTATTGGGGCCAATCCCTCATGTCATTTATACTTATTTTATCTCTGTGCAGCCTGATCTGTATTGATATGTTTACCATTGCTGGAGGATCTAGGCATGTGTGAGCTTTAAGACCCCTTCTCACATAGTGAGATCACTAGCGAGATTGCTGAAGTGTCACCGATTTTGTGACGCAACAGCGATCTCGCCAGCGTTCTCGCCAGCGATCTCGCTACAAGTTACACGCAGCAGTGACCGGCCCCCCCGTTGGATATCGCTGATCGTGCTGGAATGTCCTGGGCCATTTTTTCGTCGTCGAGCGACCTCAGGGACGCAGGCGGTAATTGTTTGAAAAGCTGCTGTGTGACAAGGCACCAACGACTGTCGAGGTCGTTACAAGGATCGCCGGATCGTTGCTGCATCGCTGAAGAGATCTGCCTGTTTAGCAGCTTACTAGCGACTATTTAGCGACGCACCGGCGATCCTTTCCAGGTCGTATCATTGTCGGGATCACTGATGCGTCGCTAAGTGAAACGGGACCTTTAATCTTCCGCATCTAATATCTGCCCTAAACATATTCAGGAAGACTTCCTCACCAGGAGAGAATTGCGGTTACAGGCATTCTATGGAATTTCAATTCCTCAGCTTTGTCCGATGGACTTTCTTTGTCAAGCTATGCGTATAACATGGTTTTATATTTTCAATAGTAAAAACAATCGGCACTACGCTTTACATATATCACACACAAGCAGCAAGTTTTAAGGACAAAACCACTCGATTTGTCCAATATAATAAACCATAAAAAACAAAGCTATAAAAACTCGCGCTGTAGTGTATAACTAAGGGTTAAATTCCACCAAACCAGTTTTTATATGCCAAGACTAATGTCTCAAACTAGACTGAGATAAAGGATGTGTTACCTTTCAAGCAGGCACTGGCATAATGGCGCTGGAATTCCAAGAACGGTGTTTAGCAGACAGGGAGTCAGGAGGTCCTTCTCATGAAAATTCCACAGTGAGATAAAATTAACAATCTTGGATCAAAGGTGAGCAAGGTGTTGAAAGAAGACGTAGTCCCGGCCGGTGACTATCGTCTATCTGTGGATCTGTAACAGCCGTCTGCATAGAGTACAGACGCCGGGTTAGGAAAGCCTGCAAGGTGCAGAAATGCTGCAGGGACCTTGCGTGACGTCACAGACACGTGATTAATCACGTGACAGGCTAGGGAGCACTACAGAGCGCTCAGGGGGCTAGATTGCTAATCCTACGCATTTCAGAATCTCTGATTCCTTCCTCAGGGATATATTTTGTCAGCTAATTATTGCTTGAATATACTGTAGTGGTATTCAATTTGTAATGTTATATCCGATATAATTGTGTTTTGTCATACATCTTGTATGACACCTTATTCATGTATGCATTCACTTGTCACATATCAAGATTTTGGTAGCTCAGGGAAGGTTTTCTCCCTTTTTCTTTTTTCAGGTCCCATTATGTCATCTTATCACATTTTCACTTTCTCACATTCACTGGCCTTTTTTTGTTTACTGCATTATTTCTCCCCTTATCTCACTTCAGGCATATTTTACACAGCCCTATTGTTTTTTCAATATCACTCACTTACCCCAGCCTTTTGGCATCTTCTATTGGCACTTTCACAACATGTATTCACACTCACCTTCCTGGGCAACACATCTGATAACTTTCTCTCGACCCAGTCTCTGGTGCGCATGCGCCGCTGTCCTGGCATTGGATCTTTGGGCGTACGGACCTAGGATCGCGCGGCGTATGCGCTGTCGCCATGATGGCCGTGGGTTGTTTGTGGTCTAGCGCTGTGTGCCAGAGGATCCTGGAAGATGTCGAACCAGCTGCGCATGCGCCGCAATCGCAGGGACATTACACATACATTTGCGTGTGCGCATACACCTCCGCCTCTTGTAACATCTGTTAACCATTATGGAGACACAGTCAGGCTTTACCATTGGACGGGCTTCTCTTAGACAGTCCAACATCCCCCCCAACACACACCTCCTGAAAAAGTCTTAACGAAACGTGCATTTGGGCGGCGGGAACAGCGTGTTGCCAGTGTGTTGCCACGTCTAAATCAGTAAGTTTTACTCCCTTACTTTATACTCTATGCTTGCTTTAAGCCATCTTTCATTCATGGGTATTAACCCATGTCTTTGCTGGCTAGCACATTGCACTTTATTCCCATGTTGTTAACAGTCTGTGCCTTTCCTTGCACTGCTAATGACACATACTGTATGTTTACTTAATTTAATGTTACATAGAGGTCACTTTTTTGGGATTTTGGCAGCTTGGTGCAACAGTATATTGATGGACATCTACAGTGGGGAAAAAAAGTATTTAGTTAACCACCAATTGTGCAAGTTCTTTCACTTAAAAAGGTGAGAGAGGCCTGTAATTGACATCATAGGTAGATCATAACTATGAGAGTCAAAATGAGAAAACAAATCCAGAAAATCACCTTGTCTGATTTGGCAAGATTTATTTTGCAAATTATGGTGGAAAATAAGCATTTGGTCATTTACAAAAGTTTGTCTCAATATTTTGTTATGTATCGTTTGTTGGCAATGACAGAGGTCAAACGTTTTCTGTAAGTCTTCACAAGGTTGGGACACACTGTTGGTGGTATATTGGCCCATTCCTTCATGCATATCTCCTCTAGAACAGTGATGTTTTGGGCCTGTCACTGGGCAACACGGACTTTCAAATTCCTCCAAAGGTTTTCTATGGGATTGAGATCTGGAGACTGGCTAGGCCACTCCAGGACCTTCATATGCTTCATACGAAGCCACTCCTTCATTGCCCTGGCGGTGTGCTTGGGATCATTATCATGCTGAAAGACTCATCCACGTTTCATCTTCAATGCCTTTACTGATGGAAGGAGGTTTGCACTCAAAACCTCACGATACATTTCCCAATTCATTATTTCATGTACATGGATCAGTCGTCCTGGTCTCTTTGCAGAGAAACAGCCCAAAAGCATGATGTTGCCACCCTCATGCTTCACAGTAGGTATAGTGTTCTTTATATGTAGCTCAGCATTCTGACTCCAAACACAACGATTTTGTTTCTACCAAACAGTTCTACTTTAGTTTCATCAGACCATATGACATTCTCCCAATACTCTTCTGGATAATCCAAATGCTCTCTAGCAAACTTCAGACAGGCCCGGACATGTACTGGCTCAAGCAGAGGGAAATGTCTGGCACTGCAGGATCTGAGTCCCTGGCGGCATAGTGTATTACTGATAGTAGCCTTTGTTACGGTGGAGCCAGCTGTAAGCAGGTCATTCACTAGGTTATTCTTGTGATCATTTTGACCCCACGGGGTGAGATCTTGCGTGGTGCCTCAGATCGAGGGAGATTAAAAGTGGTCTTGTATGTCTTCCATTTTCTTATTATTGCTCCCACAGTTGATTTCATCACACCAAGCTGCTTGCCTATTGCAGATTCAGTCTTCCCAGCCTGGTGCAGGGCTACAATTTTGTTTCTGGTGTCCTTCGACAACTCTTTGGTCTTCACCATAGTGGAATTTGGAGTGTGACTGTTTGAGGATGTGGACAGGTGTCTTTTATACTGATAACAAGTTCAAACAGGTGTCATTACTACAGGTAATGAGTGGAGGACAGATGAACCTCTAAAAGAAGAAGTTACAGGTCTGTGTGAGCCAGAAATCAGAAATCTTGCAAGTTTTTAGGTGACCAAATACTTTTTTTCCACCATAATTTGCTAAATAAATATTGCCAAATCAGACAAGGTGATATTCTGGATTTGTTTTCTCAATTTGACTCTCATAGTTGTGGTCTACCTATGATGTCAGAATAAGACCTCTCTCATCTTTTTAAGTGGGAGAACTTGCACAAT
This sequence comes from Dendrobates tinctorius, assembly GCF_039654945.1. Lineage (NCBI taxonomy): Eukaryota > Metazoa > Chordata > Amphibia > Anura > Dendrobatidae > Dendrobates > Dendrobates tinctorius. The sequence goes on from NW_027361693.1 coordinate 2,227,382, forward strand.
TGGTGGCTGACTAAATACTTTTTTTTCCCACACTGTATATTATATTTTATGTATATTTATGCTTTCTGAACTTTTTGAAGTTTGCTACCAAAAATATTTACTTGGGGCTACACCTCAACACACTGATTTATTTGCTTATTGTATAACTATGCACTTTGTATTTTATTGGCAACAGTCTGTCCATGTTTTGTATGGTGTCCAGTAGTTTTTTGATTTCCATTATATTTTAGCCATTGACTTAATAAAGATTAAATTTTGAAGGATTATACTTTCCGGTGGTGGTCCATTCACTCCCTTCTGGTGGAGAAAATGATGGCACTGATGATTGACCTGGATGTATGGGGACCAGACAACTCTTGTGACTCAACTGTCTGCCACAAAGTGCCACGTGGGGTTTCCAGACTAGAATGGGCACTTGAGTTCTCAGCTCTGGACGACCTATGGAAAAATCAGAGAACACATGGAATGCTCTCTTCTCTGTACACACTGTTACAATCTAGAGCTCTAGTTGTCTGGAAATGACTTGACTGTCTTTTAGTAGGGCCTATCTTTCACCTCACAGCAACCTCACTGGATTCTAGAGCTGTCAAACGGGAATCTGACACCGACTCTTCATGGCTTGTAGTACAAAGTTTTCTGCCGGACCAAAGTCTTCGCTTGCCATGGACACAGTCACAGTCATATGTAGAGAGGGAATACTCCTGCCAAGGACAGACTTTCCTAATAGTCAATGGCTTTGGAGTTTTTTCATACTTCTCAGGACAAAGACCATCAGGTTGTTCCACTCAGCTGTAGTGATAACACAATTCCCTGCTGCTGCTTAACCTGCCAAACACAGTCGACCTTCATGGATTCTTCACGGGAAGGTGGCTCAACAAGCTGTGGAACAAGGCAGGGCCAGACTTGCTGGTTTCCTCACACGCGTCACCTGTCTGGGCTGCTCCTGGAAGCTGGAAACGGAAAATGTTGCAGAAGATTCTGGATTCGGCTAATCAAAGACCTCTCGGAAGGCCAAGAAGAAGGCCTGCAGGTCCGAGATGATAAGAGCCCTTTTTCCTATAAAGGGTTGAGCCATGCTATGGCATATCATGCTAGGTAGGGCATTAGGAATCCCACCTTGACCCATTCGAAAGAAAACTGATGTCTCAAATCTTCATAATGTCGCTTACACTTCTCTAGGAAACCACGGTACTGCTTCGGATCCCTATAGTTTCCATGGTGGATAAGACAGGACGGGGGCCACTTCAGAGACATAAGTTTTTGGTTGAATAGGCACAGCCATAGACACTGCGACTTGGACTGGCACACTTGATGTCAGGGCTTCCAATCAGGCATCTAATGTCTGCAGATGAAACGTTTTTCCTGGTTCTCTCGCTGGTTGCTCAGCTGCAGACACAGCTCTGAGTGGAGGGTGGACTAGGGATCAGAGGTGCCAGTTGCCAAGCAAACTGTTATTCCGCAGGTGGCACACGTGGTTCATGGACTCACTGTGCCCCAGGGTCAGGGTTACCTAGGAGGGCCATAGGTAAGTGGCTACCAGTATTCACTGGTGGTTTTGATGGTGGAGTTAGACTTGGCTGCAGGTAACAGCCAGGTACCACTCCCAGGCAAACCCCAGTACTGCAACTGCTGACCTCAGGGGTCAGCTACCCCGACCTGGAAAGGACTAAGGCTCCATTGAGACTAATAGCTTCTGGATCCACTGCAGAACTGTTACTAACATGGACACTCAGATCAGACTGATTTGGAGACTGCTTGAATCATTCTTGATATATGTGATACTCGAATAGATAATCTTTCAGATATACTGGTCTAGGATACTGATTCAGGGACTGGCTGCACATGGACCAAGGGAAGATGTTCAGGCACTGGCCTCACTAGGACCAGGGACTTTGGGTTCAGGACTTGCCGAACAAAGACCAGGGTCTGCAGGCACAATACTGGCCACCCAAGGACCAAGGACTTCATGTTCAGGACACTGCCCACACCAGGACTAGGGGACCTCACAACTCACTAGGGGACCACCTCACTCACCAATGATTCACTATGTTGCTTGGCACCTCACAATAGGGGATGGTGCCTTTTATACAAGATGCCTCACAGCTATTGGCAGGGAACCATCTTGCAGGGGTACTCTGTTATTGAATGCCTCCTAGCCATTGGCTGGGGGCATTTTACTATGTGTGTGCTGTCCCTTTAAATGCAGGGGATTGCTCACCCACTAGACAAGCCACCAAAAACACAAACAGGATGGAGACAGGTAGCAAGCCTGGGACCATGCCGCGTGGCTGCGGGGGTGAATATGCCGGCGTCCTTGCATGGAGGGGGAATGGAAACCATGCAGGGGCTCCGACAACAGCATTACAGGAAGTCATTGTGCGTCATAAGACCATGGCGCATGTACTTGTATTATGACATTGTAATTTAATTTAAGCAGCAGACAAAAAGGCAGCAACACTTACCTGCCCAGATCTTGAAATAAATGCACTACAGGGTGCAGACAGCCCATAAAGCAAGATGTTAGCAACACAGGTGCAAAATACCAATCAACAGCCACTCTCCACCTACCCATTCCTGGAGAGGGTGACTGCCCACTATACAATTGCACAATAAAGGCCCGCATAGGGCGTTGTTCAAGCAAGGGTACTCCATAGTGTATGGTTCACAGCCTATTATTCATGTCCCCACTTTTCGATTAGGCGAGCTGGCCAGCACACTCTCAATGTATCACAGTGTGAACATCCCTCATGCGAGACCAGACGTGTTTGGGCTTGGCTGCACCCTGAAAAATACAGTGTAAAAAATACAAAAATAGTGAGGTATTACTTCATATTTTGGCCAAAATACATAAGCTCGTAACCCGCGCCAAGGGTTCCCATGCATACGAGTCCCTCCACTAAATTAATTAGCAAAGCCACTAAAGAAGACTCAAAGTCTCCAAAAATTCAATTTAAACAGCAGACAAAAAGGCAGCAACACTTACCTGCCCAGATCTTGGAACAAATGTACTACAGGGTGCAGCCAGCCCATAAAGCAAGATGTTAGCAACGCAGGTGCAAAATACCAGATCAACAGCCACTCTCCACCTACCCATTCCTGGAGGGGGTGACTGCCCAGTATGCAATTGCACGATAAAGGCCCGCATAGGGCGTTGTTCACATAAGGGTACTGCATACTGTCTTTTTCACAGTCTATTAGTCACGCCCCTACTTTTTGATTACGCGGGCTGGCCAGCACACTCTCAATGCATCACAGTGTGAACACCCCTCATGCGAGACCAGATGTGTTTGGGCTTGGCTGCACCCCAAAAAATATAGTGCAAAAAATACAAAAATAGTGAGGTATATTTGGACATTGTAATTTTTGCACAGAAACGTCCAAGTCCTGGTCGCTGCCGTTCTACAGTGAACACACGGGAGATGCGGCACACCGATGGAAAGAAGAGGCTCTGAGAATGAATGGCGGGCAGTCAGAGAGTTGAGTGGTGAGTATAAGTTTTTTGTTTTTCTTTTTTACATTTACATTTATTATATTCTAAAACCGTAGATCATAATAAGGAAGATTCAATTAGTGGAGAATACGGTAACTTTGCTGTGTATCGAATTTCCATTGAAAATCCATGTGATTTGAAAAATTTGAATTTAGCTTGAATTACTCATTTCTAGAGTTTCCCACACTAACCTTGCTTACTCTGAATCAGAATTACATCATTTTTTTTTTATCATATTAGTGCTTTAATGCATCAATTTTCTGATGAATGGTTCGGAAACATGCAGCATGTGATCTGGGGCACAGAATTTAGATGCCCTATTGTCCAGTGACAATGTGCCAAACAACAAAGGTCAATCCAGGTCCCCCTACACTTTTTATTGAACAAGTATGGATTAACCCAAGTTGGAGCTAATTATACAATACTTGTTGATTTCCAAATTAGATTAACCATGGGATCAGGTAGACACTCCAGTTACTTCCTCTGTACATGTGTTTAGTTATATATATATAAAAGCATCTGCTGATTTCAGATTACTTCTGGAGCAGCACACATTGGTGTGACTGTGCATGGCCTGAGATCACAGTGTTGACTCAATGTGGTGATCATGAAGCCGTGTCAATAATAGTAATTTGGGATAATTTAGCTTTGGGTAAGTAGATTAATTGGACTTTTTAATGTTTTGTAAAAAATAGTTTTGTAAGGTCTTTTACCCCGATTTAACTGGTAGGTATTCGTAATATGTTGTTTATGACTTCTAAAATCCTGTAAATCATCAATTAAAAATTCATCATAGCTATGGCTACACCTGTTCTTACAGAACCAGCTAATTCGCTCATTGTATTTGTAGGCAGCACTATATCATTACTACTCAAGTATGTTCATTCTGATAGCTTGTAAAATTAGTCACACAGAAAGGTTAGTGAGGACTTGTTACTACTGCACGATTATTTAATGCAGAGTTGGGCAAACTGCGGCCCGCAGGCAACATCCATTTCTCTGGCTGTTCCAGTCCAGCCCGTGGAGCGAGACAGTTATAGGGCTAAAAACAGTGGAGCAATGACCGCACCATGATCTCGCCGGCCACCTGTCCTCCGTCACCAATTGCTTCCCGATGTCACCATTATCCGCATCCTAAGGATGCAGACAGCGGCGAATACATTGGTGGAGAGCGGAGCCGCTGGCTCCTTCTTCCACCAATCGACATGTGAGACATCAGATGCGATGACGTCATTACATCACATCTACTGTAGGAGATTCAGTGCATCAGAAACCGTAGCAGATCGCCAGGGGAATGGGAGCGAGGTGATTATGTGTTTGTATGTATAGGGGGCTATGTGGAGATCATACTGCACAGTGGCTCAGTGGATAGCACTGCAGCCTTAGGCTAAGTGCACACGTAGCAGAAATTTTCTGCTGAAAAACAGGACTCCCTTCCCAGAAACCGTGCGTTTTTTTCTGCGCGTTTTCACCGTGAATTTTGCGCGTTTTTTTCCGCGCGGTTTCTAGACACATGGAAAAAGCCAGAAATGCGGAAAAATCGGCGAGCATGCAGCGTTTTTTACCGCGATGCGTTTTTTTCACGGTAAAAAACGCATCAGTGTGCACAAAAAGTGCAAAATGCATAGAAAAGAATGGGAAGCTTCTTTTTCGCATTTTTACCGCGGACTTTTTGGCAAATCCGCGGGAAAAAACGCGAAAAAAGCGCTGTGTGTGAACACAGCCTTACAGCGCTGGAGTCCTGGGTTCGAATCCCATGAAGGACAACATCTGCAAGGAGTTTGTATGTTCTCCCCGTGTTTGCGTGGGTTTCCTCCCACATTCCAAAGACATACTGATAGGGAATTTAGATTGTGAGCCCCATCGGGGACAGTGATGATAATGTGTGCAAAAACTGTAAAGCACTGCGGAATATGTTAGGGCTATATAAAGATTAATATTATTATTACTGTATTTAGTGGGGGTTCATACTGTTTGTAGGAAGTTATGTGGATGCTCATATTGTATACAGGGGGAAATGTGGGGGATCATACTATATACAGGGGATTATGTGGTGTGTCTCATACTGTATACAGGGGATTATGTGGGAGTCTCATGCTGTATACAGAGGCTGTGTGAGGTCTCATACTACATATTGAGGGGTTGTGTGGTGGATCATAATGTAAGTAGCAGGCTGTGTGAGGGCTCATACTGTATATAATGGTCTGTGCGGGAACTCATACTGTATGTAGTCTGTGTCGGGGCTCATAGAGTATATAGGGGGGCTTTGTGAGGCCTCATACAGTATATAAGGGGATGTCAGCCTACCGAATTCTGTCCAATATTAAGAGACAATATTAATGTAAAATTATTATAATTGTAATTAAAGTGCTAATATTAATATTGAGTGGAATTAACTTCAACCTATTGGTTCGGCCCTCCACAACAGTCACAGGCTCTCATATGACCCCCCTGGAAAATTAATTTCCCTCCGCTGATTTAATGCTATTTGGCTGCTTCAGCAAGGAATAGGCAAATTGTGTTAAGATTTACTGATTCTAAAAAGAATGTTAACGTTACATTTATAGAAAATTAAAGCGTAACCATAGTTTTACTTTTTTAAGTCATAAATCAAAACACATGAAACCAAGCAACTTTGTAATATATCTTATCAAAAAAATCTGCTTTCTCCACAAGGACTGATTATTCCTTTACTAAATTCTCAATTTGCAGTCCCCAACACCTGCTGTTAATGGTATTACTCTGTGTTTACATGGTAAAATGGGGCACCATGCAAGTGTTGTGTTTTAAAGCAAGACTTGGGGTACTTCTGGCACACAGGCCGTACTGCCCGAGATGTCATTTTCTTCGGCTCCTGGCCAGATTCCTGATGGCTGCTGTGCTTTGGCCGGCTGCACCATTTTGTTGGCCACAAGCCTTTAAATTCCTACATATACTATGAGTACTACTGAATGCTGTGGTGATGTGGCGCCCCTGAGGCTCCGTCGAAACAGAGGTACTGCACCTTCTCCTACGGTGTAGTGCCCCACCATCCAGGTAAGGTTGGAACTCTTTTCCACACTCACAACACTCTCACCCCACACAACAGGGTAGTTCTGCACAACCACTTTGCGGCTCAGTGCTTAGAGAGTAGCAGAGCACCTTTGGTGGTTCCTGCTTGGAACACTGGATGTGCTGGGAGGTGGGTGGAGTTAAGATACACAAAAGAGTGGGAAAGTGTAGGATGACAGGTCAGTCTGCCAGGAGGTCAGTGAGGAAGGAAGCCACTCAGGAGGAGTGGGGATCCCTGGAAGAAGGGATGGAGGAAGGAGTGCTGCAGCTGCCTCAGTGATCTGAGCCAGCTGGCACAGGAAGGGAAAAGAAGGAGAAAGACGTAGAACTGAAACCTAAGCTTCCATAGAGAGAAAGACAAGTACGGAACGAAGGAGTAGGAGAACAGAGATGACGTGGGTTGGAAGAGGAAGCCTGCCTATAGGTTCTCAGTACAAGGCCGGGGCCCGATCCCCGAGGTTGTTTGGACACTTATGGCTCTGCAGCAGACAGCGGTGGAGTAGTTGGCTGTAAATGCACTACTCCCATCTAAGAGTTGGGGCACAACAGCAACTGATTAGAGAGCGGGGCTCAGGAGAAGGGAGTCCCCGAAACAGGCTTCAGCTGTCTGCCGTACAAGTAGAGTTCTTGGGAACGTCTGACAGGAGGAACTCCGGAGTACCACGGTACTGGAGATCTTCACACTTTAAGGCGCAATAGAGGAGTCGTTCAGGAAAGGTACAAGTTGGCGGAGTGTTGGAGGGGAGCTTTCCATCTGGCCTGGAGGTTGGCAGAGTCTCTGACCCGGAGGACACGGCTCGGAGGCAGGCACCCTTGTTTACCACAGACTGTGAGTAAAGCCTTGGAACTGCAAGCCTCGTTGTCCTCCATTTATTCTTGCGCCAACCCGCTCAGCACCGCTACATCTGGGTACCATCCTTTACACTGCGCCTTTCCACAACCATTGCAACTACACTGCCCTGGAACCTCAGCCCTGCCTGTGGAGGGCTATACCATCACTGCTGCACCATACCATCTGTCCCAGAGGATCTGTCTGCAGTGTTGGCTTAACACCTCCCTTGCCGAGCACTACAGGTGGCGTCACGAACTCTATTAACTACAATTCCCCCATTACAAACTTCCACTGATTTTTGGGCGCTCAGGGCCATGGACCGGGTCACCGCTGCTGTGACACATCCCCCTGACACCGGCCCGGTGCCAAGTACCCCACAGGGGTTCGTATACTGGCTTGGTATGGAGGCGCTGGAAGAAGACGCCGCCACCGGAAGGAGGGGCAGAAGAAGCCAGTGGCGGGAAAGGGGCCGAGGCAGGAAGAAGAACGCAACAACGCCATGATGAAGAGAGAGGAGAAGTCAGAAGAACAGGGGGAGGAGAGGCCGCTCGCTCCCAGGCCGCCCCTGCGGAGGCTGCGACCACTGATACACCCTCAGCAGCGGCCGCCACCACCTCACACCCGATACTGTCATTGGCTGAGCCCCGTTCGGAGAAGATATATGAGGACGCTGGAGCAGAATGGAGGCCCAGGGCAGCGTCCCCGCTTGGACCGGGTGTGGCTGTACCAACCCCCACCGACAACTCCGGCCGAGAGCAGCCCGGCCCCGGCACAGATCCAACTGCGGCCCATCCCATCAGTCACCCCGGGAGTCGCGGCTACAGCCATCTACCACCAGGTACCGGAGCCGGAACGGCAGCTGGAAACGCCAAGTATGATTACTGCCCTGGGGTTGACCCTAGCTTTGGGAGCGGAACCCATGGATAGGAATGGCCCAGTTGATCTCCGCCGACGATCCCTGACTGCGGTACCATTGACTGAAGTCCCGATGGACACGGAAGAGTCGGACCCCAAGGAACCAGTGACATCGCCGGCTGAGTCGCCAATGGCAGCAGGAGAGCCATCGGAAGTGGGGGATGCGCCATCCCCACAGGCAGTTGATGTTTCAATGGCCCTTTCCATTACCCCGACCAGTCGCTATCTCACCCTGTGGGAGGCATAATATATGCGTTTAGCCAGAAGCCAAAATCAAGATGAAGATACCACATCTGGTAGCAGTTTTCAATCAGCTTTCCAGAACCCCAGGAGGGGATCAGCACTAAAATTTATACTCTCGTGACCCAGGAGGGTTTGTTTAGCACCGTTGTGCCTTTTTGTTTGCTCATCATGGTTTAGTTTTTGGTTTTCCCAGAGTTGCCCTGCTTGATTGGCAGCGTTTCTGCATTTGGAACTGAGGAGATCATGAACGCTGTATGATCCAAAACTTTTATTGCAAATAGTTGCACCTCTTGAGGTGCCCTCTCTTGGTTTTACATAAGGACACTTTGCGAAGATGATGTCAAGATTTTACATAAGGACACTTTTCAAAGATGATGTCTACCTCAAAGGACACTACAAGAGATCCCGGCTGGGAGCGGTGTCCAGCACTTACAAGAATAATTGTTGAAAGTTTTAATGCAAAGTATTTTTGATAATGATGTATCTTAAGAGAATATTAGTAACTAGGAAATGGCTTTTATATAGAGTGAGATGAGAGATTTAAATAGAGAGTTGAAAATGTGAATGGTGAACCAGGTATCACAGTTGTCATTTAAAAGAGAAAAGAAAATGTACACTAGAAAGAGAAAGGAAATGTGTACTAAAGAAGGAAAGCTGAATAATACTGAAGTGATAGTGAGTCACAGATAATGGCACTTAGAATTACGTACAGTATGAAAAATTGCACTTTTTGACTTGAAATTTAGATAGTTAATTAAGAATTGTTTGTAACGTTCAAGAAACAATGCCTCCTATATTAGGAAGTTTAGTATAAGAAATGTTTATGCAGCATTACAAAATTTTGTATGTTCCTGTACTATCAACTTTGTTGTCTTGCAGCCCGCGGATGTGCTGTGTTTAACGGGGGGGGGTATGTGGCGCCCCTGAGGCTCCGTCACCACAGAGGTACTGCACCTTCTCCTAAGGTGTAGTGCCCCACCATCCAGGTAAGGTGGGAACTCCTTTCCACACTACAACACTCTCACCCCACACAACAGGGTAATTCTGCACAACCACATTGCGGCTCAGTGCTTAGAGAGTAGCAGAGCACCTTTGGTGGTTCCTGCTTGGAACACTGGATGTGCTGGGAGGTGGGTGGAGTTAAGATACGCAAAAGAGTGGGAAAGTGTAGGATGACAGGTCAGTCTGACAGGAGGTCACCGAGGAAGGAAGCCACTCAGGAGGAGTGGGGATCCCTGGAAGAAGGGATGGAGGAAGGAGTGCTGCAGCTGCCTCAGTGATCCAAGCCAGCTGGCACGGGAAGGGAAAAGAAGGAGAAAGACGTAGAACTGAAACCTAAGCTTCCATAAGAGAGAGAAAGACAAGTACGGAATGAAGGAGTAGGAGAACAGAGATGACGTGCGCTGGAAGAGGAACCCTGCCTATAGGTTCTCAACGCAAGGCCGGGGCCCGGTCCCCGAGGTTGTTTGGACACTTATGGTTCTGCAGCAGACACTGGTGGAGTAGTTGGCTGTAAATGCACTACTCCCATCTAAGAGTTGGGGCACAACAGCAACTGATTAGAGAGCGGGGCTCAGGAGAAGGGAGTCCCCGAAGCAGGCTTCAGCTGTCTGCCGTACAAGTAGAGTTCTTGGGAACGTCTGACAGGAGGAACTCCGGAGTACCACGGTACTGGAGATCTTCACACTTTAAGGCGCAATAGAGGAGTCGTTCAGGAAAGGTACAAGTTGGCGGAGTGTTGGAGGGGAGCTTTCCATCTGGCCTGGAGGTTGGCAGAGTCTCTGACCCGGAGGACACGGCTCGGAGGCAGGCACCCTTGTTTACCGCAGACTGTGAGTAAAGCCTTGGAACTGCAAGCCTCGTTGTCCTCCATTTATTCTTGCGCCAACCCGCTCAGCACCGCTACATCTGGGTACCATCCTTTACACTGCGCCTTTCCACAACCATTGCAACTACACTGCCCTGGAACCTCAGCCCTGCCTGTGGAGGGCTATACCATCACTGCTGCACCATACCATCTGTCCCAGAGGATCTGTCTGCAGTGTTGGCTTAACACCTCCCTTGCCGAGCACTACAGGTGGCGTCACGAACTCTATTAACTACAATTCCCCCATTACAAACTTCCACTGATTTTTGGGCGCTCAGGGCCATGGACCGGGTCACCGCTGCTGTGACACATCCCCCTGACACCGGCCCGGTGCCAAGTACCCCACAGCCCTGGGAGGGCGACCCAACTTGTCGTCACGAACAGGATGACGAGACCCGATGCCATCGGGTTCTGTGCGCCTGAGATTTGTTGGACTTTGAGCTTTTGAAAATGTGCAGAAGACCTAGTTTAATGGACTGTGACATGAATACTAAAAATGGCCGCTGGCACGGAGAAGAAGGGCGTGAAGAGATAGGAGGTCCTAGGAAAAAACTGCGAAGAGTCTTGGGCCTCCCCTGCCTGAATTACTACGTGACAGCGACATGGCCCACCACCCAAGGGGTTCGTATACTGGCTTGGTATGGAGGCGCTGGAAGAAGACGCCGCCACCGGAAGGAGGGGCAGAAGAAGCCAGTGGCGGGAAAGGGGCCGAGGCAGGCAGAAGAACGCAACAACGCCATGATGAAGAGAGAGGAGAAGTCAGAAGAACAGGGGGAGGAGAGGCCGCTCGCTCCCAGGCCGCCCCTGCGGAGGCTGCGACCACTGATACACCCTCAGCAGCGGCCGCCACCACCTCACACCCGATACTGTCATTGGCTGAGCCCCGTTCGGAGAAGATATATGAGGACGCTGGAGCAGAATGGAGGCCCAGGGCAGCGTCCCCGCTTGGACCGGGCGCGGCTTTACCAACCCCCACCGACAACCCCGGCCGAGAGCAGCCCGGCCCCGGCACAGATCCAACTGCGGCCCATCCCATCAGTCACCCCGGGAGTCGCGGCTACAGCCATCTACCACCAGGTACCGGAGCCGGAACGGCAGCTGGAAACGCCAAGTATGATTACTGCCCTGGGGTTGACCCTAGCTTTGGGAGCGGAACCCATGGATAGGAATGGCCCAGTTGATCTCCGCCGACGATCCCTGACTGCGGTACCATTGACTGAAGTCCCGATGGACACGGAAGAGTCGGACCCCGAGGAACCAGTGACATCGCCGGCTGAGTCGCCAATGGCAGCAGGAGAGCCATCGGAAGTGGGGGATGCGCCATCCCCACAGGGCAGTTGATGTTTCAATGGCCCTTTCCATTACCCCGACCAGTCGCTATCTCACCCTGTGGGAGGCAGAATATATGCGTTTAGCCAGAAGCCAAAATCAAGATGAAGATACCACATCTGGTAGCAGTTTTCAATCAGCTTTCCAGAACCCCAGGAGGGGACCAGCACTAAAATTTATACTCTTGTGACCCAGGAGGGTTTGTTTAGCACCGTTGTGCCTTTTTGTTTGCTCATCATGGTTTAGTTTTTGGTTTTCCCAGAGTTGCCCTGCTTGATTGGCAGCGTTTCTGCATTTGGAACTGAGGAGATCATGAACGCTGTATGATCCAAAACTTTTATTGCAAATAGTTGCACCTCTTGAGGTGCCCTCTCTTGGTTTTACATAAGGACACTTTGCGAAGATGATGTCAAGATTTTACATAAGGACACTTTTCAAAGATGATGTCTACCTCAAAGGACACTACAAGAGATCCCGGCTGCGAGCGGTGTCCAGCACTTACAAGAATAATTGTTGAAAGTTTTAATGCAAAGTATTTTTGATAATGATGTATCTTAAGAGAATATTAGTAACTAGGAAATGGCTTTTATATAGAGTGAGATGAGAGATTTAAATAGAGAGTTGAAAATGTGAATGGTGAACCAGGTATCACAGTTGTCATTTAAAAGAGAAAAGAAAATGTACACTAGAAAGAGAAAGGAAATGTGTACTAAAGAAGGAAAGCTGAATAATACTGAAGTGATAGTGAGTCACAGATAATGGCACTTAGAATTACGTACAGTATGAAAAATTGCACTTTTTGACTTGAAATTTAGATAGTTAATTAAGAATTATTTGTAACGTTCAAGAAACAATGCCTCCTATATTAGGAAGTTTAGTATAAGAAATGTTTATGCAGCATTACAAAATTTTGTATGTTCCTGTACTATCAACTTTGTTGTCTTGCAGCCCGCGGATGTGCTGTGTTTAACGGGGGGGTATGTGGCGCCCCTGAGGCTCCGTCACCACAGAGGTACTGCACCTTCTCCTAAGGTGTAGTGCCCCACCATCCAGGTAAGGTGGGAACTCCTTTCCACACTACAACACTCTCACCCCACACAACAGGGTAATTCTGCACAACCACATTGCGGCTCAGTGCTTAGAGAGTAGCAGAGCACCTTTGGTGGTTCCTGCTTGGAACACTGGATGTGCTGGGAGGTGGGTGGAGTTAAGATACGCAAAAGAGTGGGAAAGTGTAGGATGACAGGTCAGTCTGACAGGAGGTCACCGAGGAAGGAAGCCACTCAGGAGGAGTGGGGATCCCTGGAAGAAGGGATGGAGGAAGGAGTGCTGCAGCTGCCTCAGTGATCCAAGCCAGCTGGCACGGGAAGGGAAAAGAAGGAGAAAGACGTAGAACTGAAACCTAAGCTTCCATAAGAGAGAGAAAGACAAGTACGGAACGAAGGAGTAGGAGAACAGAGATGACGTGGGCTGGAAGAGGAACCCTGCCTATAGGTTCTCAGCGCAAGGCCGGGGCCCGGTCCCCGAGGTTGTTTGGACACTTATGGTTCTGCAGCAGACACTGGTGGAGTAGTTGGCTGTAAATGCACTACTCCCATCTAAGACTTGGGGCACAACAGCAACTGATTTAGGGAGCAGGGCTCAGGAGAAGGGAGTCCCCGAAGCAGGCTACAGCTGTCTGCCGTACAAGTAGAGTTCTTGGGAACATCTGACAGGAGGAACTCCGGAGTACCACGGTACTGGAGATCTTCACACTTTAAGGCGCAATAGAGGAGTCGTTCAGGAAAGGTACAAGTTGGCGGAGTGTTGGAGGGGAACTTTCCATCTGGCCTGGAGGTTGGCTGAGTCTCTGACCCGGAGGACACGGCTCGGAGGCAGGCACCCTTGTCTACCGCAGACTGTGAGTAAAGCCTTGGAACTGCAAGCCTCATTGTCCTCCATTTATTCTTGCGCCAACCCGCTCAGCACCGCTACATCTGGGTACCATCCTTTACACTGTCTGCGCCTTTCCACAACCATTACAACTACACTGCCCTGGGACCTCAGCCCTGCCTGTGGAGGGCTATACCATCACTGCTGCACCATACCATCTGTCTCAGAGGATCTGTCTGCAGCTTCGGCTTAACACCTCCCTTGCCGAGCACCACAGCTGGCGTCACGAACACTTACATTAACTACATTCCCCCATTACAAACTTCCACTGATTTTTGGGCCCCAAGGGCCACGGACCGGGTCACCACTGCTGTGACACATCCCCCTGACACCGGCCCGGTGCCAAGTACCCCACAGCCCTGGGAGGGTGACCCAGTGACAATGAAGAATTATGTCCTGAATTTTGCACTCTCGACTCGCTAATGACAAAGCCTGCAGTTGCAGTGTCTCCTTTGTGATGTATGCACTAGCCCCACTGTGTCCTATGTGTGCTTATGCACCAGCCCCACTGTCTCCTATGTAAGTTCTGCATCAGTCCTATTGTTGCCTATGTAATGTATGCATCATCACCACTGTCTCCTATGTGATGTATGCACCAGCCCTTTTGTCTCCTATTTAATATATGCACTAGCCCCACTGTCTCCTATGTGTTGTTTGCACTAGACCATGTGTGATGTATATGCACCAGTCTCAGTGCCTCCTATGTGATGTATATACTGCAGTCTAGGTATCTCCTATATGATGTATTCTGCAAATCTCCCACTGCTCGAGTTCTATAAATGTAACATGAGCAGTGACAAAATTCCCAATGTGAGGATACCTGCAGTATAATATACTTTTGTGTTGAGAACAACTTACTGCTGTGATCAATTCATAACAAAACTTATCGCAAAGAGTCAACTGCACTCCATACATACTCAAACCTGGAAAAGCAGTTAGAAGTTGCAACAATATCATTACCACCTAACATCAACATGCACCAAAGAGTAGCAGTTTCAGATATCACATTCGAGGTGAGTTAAATGTTTGACTAAATATACAGGATAATTATCAAGCTCATAATCTTGTACAGCAGCAAATAATGGTATGAATATCCAAATGCCCCTTGGCAGAAAAACAGCTCCCCGCCCGTGATTTAAAAGATGAATCAAAAGAACCCCTAATTCTATTGTATCGCTGCCTATCTCAAATACAAAATTGGGTTACCACTATCCTCTTTTTTTTTTTTTTTTTTTTCAATTACTATTGCAGTTTCCCTTGTTATAATGGGGACACAAGATAGTCAGTGATTTGTGATAGACCTCCAAATAATTGGCCTGAGAGCAGTAAAGCAGGACAAAGCTTGGCTAGATTGACTAATGGCAACCTGTCTCTCCCTTCTTATTAGCATTATTTTGTAACATTTAGAACAAGCTTTTATTGCACTTTTCAAATACAATAAAGTAATCTGTATTGTGGTGTAGTGACCACTGTGTCCACTAGGGGGTGCTGTGTGGGTGTAACAGGAGAGAGGATGAGTGGCAGGATGCTGAATGATCGTTATGTATCCCAAGATAGGTGGCCTTGGGATGGAAGCTTGAATATGTGTGTTGATCAGCAGAGGTACTGCTGAGCTTTCGTTACACTGTGTCAGGGAGAGCTTTCCAGGTAGCTGGTGAGACAGGCATGACCAGCTACCTACAAATTGTCAGGATCCTAGGACTTTCCGGTCTGTTTTGAATGAACTTTTGCCCTTGGTTAAGATGGAGTTTTCTGTCCTGTCGCATCACTTCCTCTTAGCTGCCCTTAGTTAAGATGGAGTTTTCGTTTACATCACTTCCTCCCCAGCTGCATAAAAACCCGCCCCTAAGCACAAGCAAATCGCTTGAGTATATTGATTCCTGGTGTGCTCCTGCCCTGCCACTCTCCCAGAGCTTGTGACTCTGGAACTTCCTGCTTGAGACTTCACCTCTCTGGACCTCTGGATACCGCTGGACTTCTGGCTACCGTACCCGGTTAGTGTTTGTGCCCACTGAAGGTCCCCTTACTGGATCTCCACCGGACTCATCATACCAGAGGCTCGCTACAACTGGACTTCTGTTTGCTATACTGGTTAGTAGCTGTTACCCGGTGCCCGCTGAACATTATCCTGCTGGACATTTGTTATACTCTGGACTTTGCCTGCAATACCCGGTTATATTCCGTACTCAGTGACTCTTAATAACTTACCATCCTTGCTGAACCTTTTGCTATGTGCTGCTGTATGTCTGTGCTCTGAACCCGTTACGTATTTCCACGTTTGTTGTGCACAATTGTACAGTCATATGTTAAAGTTTGGGCACCCCTATTAATGTTAACCTTTTTTCTTTATAACAATTTTGGTTTTTGCAACAGCTATTTCAGTTTCATATATCTAATAACTGATGGACTCAGTTATATTTCTGGATTCAAATGAGGTTTATTGTACTAACAGGAAATGTGCAATCTGCATTTAAACAAAATTTGACCGGTGCAAAAGTATGGGCACCCTTATCATTTTTCTTGATTTGAACATTCCTAACTACTTTTTACTGACTTCCTGAAGCACTAAATTGGTTTTGTAACCTCATTGAGCTTTGAACTTCATAGCCAGGTGTATCAAATCATGAGAAAAGGTATTTAAGGTGGCCACTTGCAAGTAGTTCTCCTATTTGATTCTCCTATGAAGAGTGGCATCATGGGCTCCTCAAAACAACTCTCAAATGATCTGAAAACAAAGATTATTCAACATAGCTTTTCAGGGGAAGGATACAAAAAGTTGTCTCAGAGATTTAACCTGTCAGTTTCCACTGTGAGGAACATAGTAAGGAAATGGAAGAACACAGGTACAGTTCTTGTTAAGCCCAGAAGTGGCAGGCCAAGAAAAATATCAGAAAGGCAGAGAAGAAGAATGGTGAGAACAGTCAAGGACAATCCACAGACCACCTCCAAAGACCTGCAGCATCATCTTGCTGCAGAAGGTGTCACTGTGCATCGGTCAACAATACAGCGCACTTTGCACAAAGAGAAGCTGTATGGGAGTGATGCAAAAGAAGCCGTTTCTGCAAGCACGCCACAGAGTCGCCTGAGGTATGCAAAAGCACATTTGGACAAGCCAGTTACATTTTGGAAGAAGGTCCTGTGGACTGATGAAACAAAGATTGAGTTGTTTGGTCATACAAAAAGGCGTTATGCATGGAGGCTAAAAAACACAGCATTCCAAGAAAAACATTTGCTACCCACAGTAAAATTTGGTGGAGGTTCCATCATGCTTTGGGGCTGTGTGGCCAATGCCGGCACCGGGAATCTTGTTAAAGTAGAGGGTTGCATGGATTCAACTCAGTATCAGCAGATTCTTGACAATAATGTGCAAGAATCAGTGACGAAGTTGAAGTTACGCAGGAGATGGATATTTCAGCAAGACAATGATCCAAAACACCGCTCCAAATCTACTCAGGCATTCATGCAGAGGAACAATTACAATGTTCTTGAATTGCCATCCCAGTCCCCAGACCTGAATATCATTGAACATCTGTGGGATGATTTGAAGCGGGCTGTGCATGCTCGGCGACCATCAAACTTAACTGAACTGGAATTGTTTTGTAAACAGGAATGGTCACAAATACCTTCATCCAGGAACTCATTAATAGCTACAGGAAGTGACTAGAGGCTGTTATTTTTGCAAAAGGAGGATCTACGAAATATTAATGTCACTTTTATGTTGAAGTGCCCATACTTTTGCACCGGTCAAATTTTGTTTAAATGCAGATTGCACATTTTCTGTTAGTACAATAAACCTCATTTGAATCCAGAAATATAACTGAGTCCATCAGTTATTAGATATATGAAACTGAAAAAGCTGTTGCAAAAAACAAAATTGTTATAAAGAAAAAAGGTTAACATTAATAGGGGTGCCCAAACTTTAACATATGACTGTATATAAATCACTTGCTTCACTAAGCGTGTCTCTGCCGTCATTGCCCTACGCCATTGAAGTCCTTATACCATACATAAGTATTATATTATACTCAAGCCCTTTTTAGAGGACTTCGCTGGGGCAATGTCAGAGGCACGATTAGATCAGCTATACTCCATGATCCACTCCTTACAGCAGGACATGGATGCTGTGCACGCCAGGCTTGGAGATATCGAGGGACGGCTGAATCATGACCACCAGTTCCTGGGTACAGCTATGCAGGAGCTACAAGGCAAGGTGGAGGCTCAGGTGGCCGACCGTACCTCGCCCGGATTTGCTCCCAGTATGCCTAAATTACCTCCCTTCCGCTTTAATGGTGAGCGCAGTCAGTTCCATGGCTTCATTAATCAGTGCATGCTATTCTTTGATGTGAATACTGACTATTACCGATCGGATCGATCTAAAGTATTATGCATAATCATGCTGCTGACTTCACGTGCCCTGGCCTGGGCTAACCCGATGATTGAGACCAGGGACGTGCGGTTGAACTGCTTAGAGGATTTTCTAACAGCTATGGCACTGATGTTCGACGATCCGAACCGCCGTAATACTGCTGAAACGGCTCTCCTTTCTTTACGGCAAGGCAAGCGGCCTGTGATTGAATATGTCACCGACTTCAAAAGACTGGTGGTGGACACTGACTGGGGTAACAATGCGTTGTTGTCGGTATTTAAAAAGGGACTGTCCGGTGCCATCAAGGACGAGTTAGCCCGTGCCGAATCACCCGATGATCTTGACCTGTTCCTTCAACACTGTGTGCGCATTGATACCCGTTTAACAGAGCGAAGACAGGAAAGATGGGCAGCACTTAACCGGGTACCTGACTTTCCGTCACCTACCAGGGAACCTGTTCCTAAGACACCACGAGAGCCTGCGGAGGTTCCCATGCAAGTGGACTCTGTACAAAACCGAGAGAACCAGGAACGCCGCGAACATCGGCTCCGTGAACGGCTATGTTTTTATTGCGGCAAATCAGAGCATTTCCTTATTGACTGTCCAAGGCGTCCTAAACGTTCCAATAAGATCTTGGCGGCTGTAGCCGAATATGATAATACCGACATAGAATCCGAAGCTAGTTCCCACCTGGATGCGGTATTTCCCTCCACAGTATTATCCACTGCAGCTAAGGACTCTGAAGGGAGATCCACCCACTGCTCGCTCCATATACAAATAAAATGGAAGAAACAGCTAATTCCTACGGCTGCAATGATTGACTCTGGGGCTGGGGGGAATTTCATGGATCTCTCTTTTGCTAGGAAACGCGGTATCCCGTCTCAACAGAGAGCATCACCAGTTACCATGGAAACCGTGGATGGGTCCCCATTGACTTCCGGACCCATGGATAAAGAGACTGTACCCCTCGAATGTATGATCAAACCAGGTCAGCAGCAGACCCTTGTCTTTATGTTAATTTCATCTCCACATTTTCCAGTCATTTTAGGAATCCCCTGGCTTTGGGCTACCAATCCAGTCATCAACTGGGAGACAAAAGAGATTTCCTTCCCATCCCAGACTGCTCCTGCCGTAAAACCAACTGAACCGGCTCCAACAACGCATGCTATGGAGGACAATGTACAGGTACCCGTTCTGCCCCCGGTCTATCATGACTTTCTCGACATCTGCAATAAACAGAATGCTGATCAGCTCCCCTCACATAGACCTTACGATTGTCCTATAGACTTATTACCAGGAGCGGAGATACCGTTTGGACATGTGTACCCGTTGGCGGCCCCTGAACTACACGCCCTAAAAGAATATATTGATGAGAATCTTGCCAAGGGTTTCATTCGTCCCTCTACCTCACCCGCAGGGGCACCCATCTTCTTTGTAAAGAAGAAGGACGGAACTCTGTGCCCTTGCATAGATTACCGGGAGCTCAACAAGATCACCATCCGGAACCGGTACCCATTGCCCCTGATCCCCGAATTATTAGAAAGGGTCCAACAGGCTACAATTTTCACCAAGTTAGATCTCCGAGGGGCGTATAACCTGCTCCGTATCCGTCCAGGGGACGAATGGAAGACAGTATTCAGGTGTAGATACGGACATTTTGAGTATTTAGTCATGCCCTTCGGCCTTTGCAACGCCCCCGCAACATTCCAACACTTGGTGAACGATATATTCAGGGACATTATGGACCAGTTCATGGTCATCTACCTGGACGATATTTTGATTTATTCTAATTCTTTACAGGAACATCAAGAGCATGTCAAGATGGTCCTTGCTCGCCTACGTGATAAACGCCTGTACATCAAGCTTGA
Organism: Dendrobates tinctorius; assembly: GCF_039654945.1. NCBI lineage: Eukaryota > Metazoa > Chordata > Amphibia > Anura > Dendrobatidae > Dendrobates > Dendrobates tinctorius. The sequence continues at coordinate 2,247,275 of NW_027361693.1, forward strand.
GAAATGTGAATTTCATTGTACTAATATTCAATTTCTAGGGTATGTCATTTCTCCACAGGGTCTAAATATGGAAACCAGCAAGATAAAAGCAATACTGGAATGGCCGGTACCGGGTACCATCAAAGAGGTGCAACGATTCGTCGGATTTGCCAACTTCTACAGGCGTTTCATCCGTAATTTCTCAGAAATTGTCCGCCCTATTACCGCATTAACCAAGAAGGGTCAGAGGTTTGTGTGGTCCGTCCAGGCTCAGGAGGCTTTTGACCATCTCAAGGTTTGTTTTACATCAGCACCAATTCTGTTTCACCCAGACCCCTCACTTCCGTTCCTTGTAGAAGTCGATGCCTCTGATTATGCTCTGGGAGCAGTCCTGTCCCAGAGAACTGGGGACAAAGCTTTACTGCACCCATGTGCTTTCTTTTCTCGACGGTTGTCCCCTGCGGAGAGGAATTATGATGTTGCTGGCGATCGTGTCTGCTTTCAAAGAATGGCGGCACCACTTACAGGGAGTGGCACAACAAGTGGTGGTACTCACAGATCACCGCAACCTGGAATTTCTGAAATCTGCCAGATGTCTGTCCCCACGGCAAGCCAGGTGGAGCCTTTTTCTTAATCAATTTAATTTTGTTGTCACATATCGACCAGGTTCCCGTAACGGAAAGGCTGATGCCTTATCCCATCTCCACACCTCGGACCCTGTGCCTTCATCATCATCTCAAACCGTGTTGTCTGATTCCAACTTCATCGGAGTGATCCAGGACTTATGGAAGGACATCAAGCAGGCCTATGATGGTGATGTATTCCTTGCTGCCCCCACCCCCCCCGAGCGACGTGGCACTTCTTCGGAATGGTGTGTGGTTACGAGAACGTCGCCTGTATGTCCCGGAGGCTGTAAGACTTCGAGTCCTTAAATTGGTTCATGACTCCATGGTGGCAGGACATAGGGGGGGTACAAAAAACTCAGGAGTTCTTTACCCGGTTCTTCTGGTGGCCCACCTGTATGAAAGACGTGAAAGACTACGTCACATCATGTGTGATCTGTGCCTGCTGCAAGGTCCCTCGTATGGCTCCTACAGGCCTCCTCCAGCCTTTACCCGTGCCGTCTCGCCCCTGGGGGTCCATCTCCATGGATTTTATTGTGGATCTGCCTCCATCAAGTGGCAGCACTACTATCCTTGTAGTGGTAGACCGGTTGACCAAAGCCGCCCATTTCATCCCCTGTACTGGCCTCCCCTCGGCCGCAGAGACTGTTGACCTGGTAGTACGGAACGTATTTCGTTTACACTGGGTCCCGGATCAGATCATCTCTGACCGAGGTGTTCAATTCACCTCTAGGTTCTGGAAGGGGTTTTGTTCTGCACTCCAAATTAATGTGTGTCTATCTTCTGCCTACCATCCTCAGACGAATGGACAGACGGAACGGACCAACCAGACCCAGGAACAATACCTGAGATGTTACGTGAGCCATCTACAGGACGATTGGGTGAAGCTCCTTCCTCTGGCAGAATTCTCCTACAACAACACCCAGAGTAGTTCCACGAAGGTAACACCCTTTTTTGCAAACCTGGGTTACCATCCAAGTATTCTGCCTAGGTCACCGGTCGCAGTCCCTATACCCACGGTTGGAGACAGGGTGACGGAGTTGCAACGAGTTCAGGAGGTCCTGAAAGACACCTTGACAACTGCTCAGCGACGTTACAAGGACTCGGCAGACGCTCATAGGCGACCGGCACCCTCGTACCAGGTAGGGTACTCTGTTTGGTTGTCCACCAAAAACCTGAAGCTTGGTGTCCCTTCACAGAAGCTGGGGCAAAAATACATCGGCCCATTCAGGATCTCCGGGATTGTGATCTCCGTGGCCTGTCGGCTGAAGTTACCACGGACTATGAAGGTACACCCGGTCTTTCATGTTTCTCTGCTCAAACCGGTAACTCCTAATACCTTTCAGGGACGTGTTGTACCACCTCCTCCCCCGGTGATGGTAGATGGCCAAGAAGAATTTGTCGTTGAGGCCATTCTCGACTCCCGTCTCCATCGGCGACGGCTGCAATACCTGGTTCGCTGGCAAGGCTATTCACCCGAGGACGACTCCTGGGAACCCGTTGACAACATCAACGCATCTAGGAAGATTGCTCAGTTCCATCGGAGGTACCCGGACAAGCCCGGTCCTGTTCCGTCCTGAGGCCGTTTTTTGGGAGGGATGTACTGTCAGGATCCTAGGACTTTCCGGTCTGTTTTGAATGAACTTTTGCCCTTGGTTAAGATGGAGTTTTCTGTCCTGTCGCATCACTTCCTCTTAGCTGCCCTTAGTTAAGATGGAGTTTTCGTTTACATCACTTCCTCCCCAGCTGCATAAAAACCCGCCCCTAAGCACAAGCAAATCACTTGAGTATATTGATTCCTGGTGTGCTCCTGCCCTGCCACTCTCCCAGAGCTTGTGACTCTGGAACTTCCTGCTTCCTGCTTGAGACTTCACCTCTCTGGACCTCTGGATACCGCTGGACTTCTGGCTACCGTACCCGGTTAGTGTTTGTGCCCACTGAAGGTCCCCTTACTGGATCTCCACCGGACTCATCATACCAGAGGCTCGCTACAACTGGACTTCTGTTTGCTATACTGGTTAGTAGCTGTTACCCGGTGCCCGCTGAACATTATCCTGCTGGACATTTGTTATACTCTGGACTTTGCCTGCAATACCCGGTTATATTCCGTACTCAGTGACTCTTAATAACTTACCATCCTTGCTGAACCTTTTGCTATGTGCTGCTGTATGTCTGTGCTCTGAACCCGTTACGTATTTCCACGTTTGTTGTGCACAATTGTATATAAATCACTTGCTTCACTAAGCGTGTCTCTGCCGTCATTGCCCTACGCCATTGAAGTCCTTATACCATACATAAGTATTATACAAATCCACCCAGGGGTGTGTATAAAAAACACCTATAGGAAAGACTATGTGAGTGTGCTTGTAGGACCTGTGATGAGGTCATAGCCATGTGATCTGGTGGGCGTGGCTACGGACCATATAAGGTGGCCAGGGTAGGTCACATGAGTGAATGCTTGGACCCAATTGGTCCATATGGAAGGTCTCGCTGGAAGATGTGGCTGCCTTCCTAACAGCACGTGTGGACGCTGTGTTTAATGGCTGCAAGTGTCTGAGAGTTCCCAGGGGAGGGAATGGACATCTGCAGTGAGGTGAAGCAACCATGAGGTAACCCTGATGGGGTGAGAACTGAGGTTAGAGAGCCTGTGTATTGGACATTGCATAACCTGTGTGACTACAGGGTTAACAGAGTGGAGTTCTGTCATGGACGCTATGCTGTAAGACTGTTGCATATTGCTTTGGTTTACGATGCCTGAATACCCGTGCCGGATCTGGTTATTTGGCTGCAAAGCGAGTATCCCCAACCTTAATAACAAGCGCTACCTTAGAGTATGAAAAACCTATAGAGACAAACAACATGTTTAGAACATGCTGTGTTTTTAAGAAAGTGGTATAAACCCCAAAATGCTACAATAATGCTAAAAATATTTTGCTCATAGACTTTTTTTTATATACGTTTGCTAAATACTTTACATTTTTTAACAAGAAGTATCATACCGATAATCGTTCACTGCACTATATCCGAGGAAGCCCTTAGAACGAAATGCGTAGGGGGACACAGGCAGGACTACTCAACCCCCCACATGGGTAAGGAACTTCTTTACATATATGCCAGTGGTATCACTATAATATATATATATATATATATATATATATTTTCTTTTTTAATACTGAAAAAAATTGGCTGGGTTTTGTGGGTAGCTATTTAGCAGAAAGGACAGATATCTTTCCTGATCTTTTGGTCACTGACACTTGGCTCTTTTTAATTAATGCATGCAATTTGACTGGGCACTTTACCAGCGCCGTGTCTGACCCTGATCTGGGGATATCCTTGAACCCCAATTTCCTTACCAATGTCCACTTGACTATTTTTGTCTACTATCTGGTATTAAGTGGTGAGCAGCACGGTGGCTCAGTGGTTAGCGCTGTGGTCCTGGGTTTGAATCCCACCAAGGACAACATCTGCAAGGAGTTTGAATGTTCTCCCCGTGTTTGCGTGGGTTTCCTCCCACACTCCAAAGACATACTGATAGGGAATTTAGATTGTGAGCCCCATCGGGGACAATGATGAAAATGTGTGCAAACTGTAAAGCACTGTGGAATATGTTAGCGCTTTATAAAGATTATTTATTACTTATTGTTGGTTGGGTATTCCTGCTGTAGAGTCTACCATCATACACTTACTCATTTTTTGTACTTGTCTATTTTTATATGGAATTTGTTCACTAATAAAATATTTATCTTCCTTGCACAAATTTTGTGTGATTGATATCAGAGTGAAGTTACCAATTTCTTTGGGCTTTTTGAACTCATTGCTCATTATAGGTTTGCAGGGTAAATACAGTAACATCTGGCAGCATTTTCTATATAAAAAAACACTGTTTAAAAATGTCAATCAAAGCGCTCCACCAAAAACTATAAGGCCACATTCACACTATCAATATTTGGCTAGTATTTTTCATCTGTATTTGTAAGCCAAAACAAGGAGTGGGTGATAAATACAGAAGTGGTGACGTGTTTCTATTATACTTTTCCTCTGATTGTTCAACTCCTGATTTTGCCGTACAAATAAAAAAGGAAAATACTGACCGAATACTGAACATGTGAAAGCGGCCTTATGACAAGACTACCCAGGTAGACTAGACTATGACACATCTAAGGTCACGTTTCACACTATCAGTATTTGGTCAGTATTTTACGTTATTGTAAATACACACCTGTACTTTGTATCTCCCCCACCTCATTGTAGATTGTAAGCTCTCACGAGCAGAGTCGTCTTATTTTGCTTTAATTTTTGTATTGTTAACGTTGTTACTTATGACTAGTGTTGAGCATTCCGATACCGCGGGTATCGGCCGATATTCACTGTATCGGAATTCCGATACTGAGTTCCGATACTTTTAGCATATCGAATACCGGAATCGGAAGTTCCTATAATGCTATGAGCCAGTTTGATTTGATTCAGCCAATGACAATCCTCAGAAGTGTGGGCACATCCTGTTAGGCATGTAGCATGTTAACTAATGGCATGGCTGTGATTGGCTGCTGAAATGTTGTCATGATGCACTATAAAAGCCGCCGCAGCCGCCATTTCTGGTTCACTCTGCTGTGAATTCAGTTAGGGACAGGCTGCTGTTCAAGACTGTGAGGGACAGTAAGAGAGCGATTTTACCAATCACATTGTGCTTCACCCAGGCTACATTCTCAATAAGTGTAGCTTTCTTTTGCCTTGCAGCAGTGTTCACAGCTGTCTGCAAGGTCTGTGTGAGTGCAGCTCATGCTGAGTAGTGTGTCATGCAGCCATGTCTGGTTGTAGGATGCTCAGTGTGTCACTGCCTCATACATATTTTTCATTTTTTGCTGTTCATTTTTCATTCTCCTATTAGTGTGCACTGTGCATCCATCCGTATCCATATACGTTGGTTGCAAACACTATAGGAGTAAACAGCGGAGCCTCTCTGCAGCCTTTCAGTGCTAGTGCCCAGTTTGCTGCACTGTTCACAGCTGTCTGAGAGGTCTCTGACTGTGTGTGAGTGCAGCTCACGCTGAGTAGTGTGTGCTTCAGCTACGTCTGGTTGTAGGCCGCTCAGCGTGCGTCACTGCCTCACACATATTTTTCTTTTATTGCAGCTCATTTTTTATTCTCCTATTAGTGTGCATCCATCCATATCCATCTAAATTGGTTGGTTGCAAACACTATATAGGAGTAGATAGAGGAGCCTTTTTTCTGGCTTGTGCCCTTCATCTGCAGCCAGATTAGTATTACCCTATTTTTTGGAGCCTCATCTTTTGCATTGTAGGTTACCTTCCTGCATTGTAATAGCTCCAAAAAGTTAGTGATACTATCGCTTTCAAATCTTTGGTCACATCCTTTTAGTTTTTTTAAAAAAACAAAAACAAAATAAAGTTCACCAAACACTACATTTCACAGTTGTGTAGGCCACATTAGCTCCTATTAAAGTGTAGTCCACACACACACTTCATACAATTAGTGTTTCTTATACCTGTTACCAGCTGTTCAGGAATAAGCACACTAAGCCCCCCCTTTGTACTTTTCTACCTATCTTTATCAGTCTACCAAGATGAAGAAGGCAGGGAGTAAGGCACATGGGCATGGAGTTTCAGCAGGTAGAGGATGTGAGTATTCTGCATGGAGAGGACGTGGAGATTCTGCAGGGAGAGGACGTGGGGATTCTGTGCCTGCTGCTGGCAACAGTGAGTCAGCATCCCCCAGTTTCACCAGGCAACAGTCCTTTATGCGCAGCTTTGTAGGACCTCGCCGTACCCCACTGCTGTGGGAGAAACAAATTGAAGCCGTTGTCGGATGGATAGCAGCTAACGCATCGACTTCAATGACTTCCACGTCCTCTCAGGGCCAGAGCACTGAAGAGCAACCATCTGTCTCTTCACCACCTGCCAAAGTGCCCAGGCAGTCAGAGTCCTGGACAGGCGCCATCACAGTCTCTACTTCTGTTCTCTGAATCTGTTGGCTTGGAAAGAGGCGGACAGCCAAGCAGCATTCAAGAATGTGAAGAAGAGGGAGTATGCAGTGATGCGCAACTTCTTTGTCCCTCTGAATCTGAAGAGGCGGGTGGGCCAGTGCCTATGGTCAGCACACCTCAGTACACATCAGATGATGACGAGACTCAGGTGCCACTTTCTGGTGCGTACGGTGCTGGCGAGACAACCCAGGAGAAGCAGGTGTTTGAAGAGGGGAGTGTAGATGATGAGGTCCTTGACCCATCATGGCGTGAGGAACAGTAAGGTGGTGGGAGCAGCTCTGAGGAAGAGATTCCCCGAAAGGCCAAAACAGGAGGGAGAGGGAGGGGGCAGACTTGGTTGCCTGTAGCCTCCACTTCGGCACCCGGTAGGAGCATTCCTCTTTCAAAAGCCAAAACGGGCGCTCCCAAGATGATGAGGTCCTTGACCCATCATGGCATGAGGAACAGGAAGGTGGTGGGAGCAGCTCTGAGGAAGAGATTCCCCGAACGGCCAAAACAGGAGGGAGAGGGAGGGAGCAGACTTGGTTGTCTGTAGCCTCCACTTCGGCACCCGGTAGGAGCATTCCTCTTTCAAAAGCCAAAACGGGCGCTCCCAAGACTTGCAGTGCGTGGTCCTTTTTTGACACAGTTGCAGATGACATTTGCTTTGTCTAATGCAAGCTGTGTCATCAGAAAGTTAAAAGAGGGAAAAATGTCAGCAACCTCAATACCACAAATATGTGGAAAAATGTGCGGACCAAGCACGAGGTGGAGTTACACAGACACACTGAAGACGTAGGCCAACGTACAGCACCACCTACCACCTCTTCAGCTCATGTTGGGGCCTCTTCCTCCAGCTCACACAAAGCTGGTTCGGCTTCCTCACAGGATCGTCAAGGAAGAACCTCTGGCATTGTTGTCCGGAGACCCAGTGACATTCCACCCACAGCACCACGTTCCCAGTCATCCTCACACTCCCAGGCCACTATACAGCCATCGGTAGCACAGGCCTGGGATAAAAGACGGCCATACTCGGCAAACCATCCCCGAGCACAGGCTCTGAATGCTGGCATTGCCAAACTACTGGCCCTTGAAATGCTGTCATTCAGGCTGGTGGAGTCTGACACCTTCCGGAACTTCATGGCATTGGCAGTCCCACAATACACCGTGCCCAGCAGCTTTTATTTCAGCAGGCAAGCCGTCCCTGCCCTGCAAAAACATGTGGAGGGAAAAATTAAACATGCGCTACTAAACGCCGTCCGTAGCAAGGTCCACCTGACCACCGATGCGTGGACTAGTAACCATGGAAAGGGACGATACCTTTCCCTCACTGCCCATTGGGTCAATGTTGTGGAGCCGGGTACAGATCTGGAGAGTGGCGCTGTACGTGTTCTGCCAACTCCACGGATTGCAGGAATCCAGTCTGTACACATTGACTCCTCCTCCTACTCAAGTTCCTCAGGAACAGAGCTGCAGGAGCCTGTTACGACCGATATGAGCACAACCGTGGCCAAACGTCAACAGGCTGTACTCAAATTAATTTCTTTGGGGAATCGAAGCCACACAGCACAGGAGCTCTGGAATGCCATCAAGCAGGAGAGCGACGTGTGGTTTGTGCTGCCAGTGAATCTCCAGCCGGGCTTGGTAGTGTGTGACAATGGCCAAAATCTAGTGGCAGCTCTTGGCCTAGGCAACCTCACTCACATCCCATGTCTTGCACATGTGCTGAACTTGGTCATGCAGAGCTTTCTGAGGGACTATCCGGAACATGATGCACTGCTGCACAAGGTTTGCATAGACTTGTGGCGTTCCAGCACGGCAAGATCGCGCCTTGCTGCTCTGCAGCGCTGATTACGCCTTCCGGAACATCGCATCATATGTGACCTACCCACCAGGTGGAATTCAACGTTACATATGTTGGAGCGGTTGTGTGAGCAGCAGGCAGCAGTCATGGAGTACCAGCTGCATCAGACACAAACAAGTCGCACTGTGGGCCGTTCACACTTCAGCACCACTGAGTGGGCCTCTATGAAGGACATCTGCCTTGTTTTGCGTGCCTTCGATGATTCCACGCAGATGGCGAGTGCAGATGATGCACTAGTCAGCATGACTGTCCCCCTTATCTGCCTGCCTCAAAAAACACTGCAAGCACTAAGGGAGGAGGTTTTGGAAGAGGTGGAGGATGAGGAGTCACAAATGCCATCTGCTTCTGGACAGTCTGCGCTACGTGGTTCCTCACAAAGGCCTAGGCAGGGGACACTTTGTGAGGAGGATGAGGAGGATTCAATGGAGGAGGAAGACATCTCTCCAGAGGAGGGAGGTACACAATGCTCTAGTCAGTATGTACAGCGAGGGTGGGGTGATGCAGAGCAGGCAGAGATGACGACTCAAGCAGGGGACAGCGTTTCTTTGGCAGTTGGGAGTCTGCAGCACATGGTTGATTTCATGCTGCAGTGCCTGAGAAACGACCGCCGCATCCCCCACATTCTCAACACGACTGAGTATTGGGTGTACCCCCTCCTAGATCCTCGCTACCGGGACAACTTACAGAGCCTCATACCACCGTTGAACCGGGAGCATAAACTGCGGGAGTACCAAGACACACTGGTGCAGTCCATCATGTTCTCCATTACAACCGACAGCAGTGCTGCTAGTGCTTTACAAAGCAGCTCTGTGCGTCGAGGCAGTGGAGGAAGCTCGGCACAAAGAGGGAGCAGAGGCAGCAACTCAGCACAAGGCAAGACCACTATGGCCCAAATGTGGCAAAATTATGTGTGTCCGCCACAAATGTCTACACCATCACAGACGGCTCCAGTCAGCAGGAGGCAACGTTTCCGTCAGATGGTGACAGACTACATGTCTTGCCCTGTCAGTGTACTCCCAGATGGCTCTTCCCTCTTCAAGTTTTGGATCTCAAAGCTGGATACATGGCCAGAGCTTAGCCAGTATGCATTGGAGGTGCTGGCTTGCCCTGCTGCCAGTGTATTATCGGAACGCGTCTTTAGTGCCGCAGGTGGTGTTCTAACAGACCGTCGCACGCGACTATCCTCCGATAACGTTGACCGGCTTACTTTTCTGAAAATGAACAAGGCCTGGAACTCGCCAGAATTTGCCAGTCCTCTACCAGAATAAATAATTGGTTGGCAACAGTATCCAGGTCTCCTGTTGTGTTCATGTTTCTACCACCTGAACTGTAATCCCTGGGCTTCAACACAGCCAGTTGTCGCTCAGAAGTGCCGTCTGGACAGGGAAAAACACTATCTCCTGTGTTAGTGGGGTTCAGTAACGCCATCTCCTCCCCTGCTGTGTGGACGGCAAAGTCTCCTGCTCCCTCCACAATCGAACTACTACTGATTTTTAACCGTGCTCCACTTAGGCCTCTGGCTCCACTGTCTCTATTATTTCCCCTGGCCTCCAACCCAGCCAGTTGCTGCTCTGAAGTGGCGTCTGCACAATCCACACTTGCTCCTGTGTTCCTGGGGCTCAGTCACGTCAGTTGATCCCCTGATGTGTGTCAGGCAATGTCTCCTGCTCTGTCCGCATTCCCATTACTAGTAGTGGGAATGTGGACAGAGTTGGAGACCTTGCCGGACACACATCAGGGGATCAACTGACGTGACTGAGCCCCAGTAACTAAGGAACAAGTGTGGATTGTGCAGACGCCACTTCAGAGCAGTAACTGGCGGGGTTGGTGGCCAGGGGAAATACTAGAGACAGTGGAGCCAGAGGCCATACTGGAGCACGGTTACAATCAGTAGTAGTCTACAACCTATATAAAGCTTGCTGCAAGTTGGCCTCCGACTGCTGCATGATTGATCCTTGGCTTCAACACAGCCAGTTATCGCTCGGAAGTGCTGTCTGCACAGAGAAAAACTCTATCTCCTGTGTTAGTGGGGTTCAGTAACGTCAGCTGTTCCCCTGCTGTGTGGACGACAAAGTCTCCTGCTAACTCCACATTCACAAAACATCAGGCCTCAGCCTGCTCCATGCTTAATCCTGGGCTCTAACAACGCCAGTTGGTGTTCAGAAGTGCCGTCTTCATAGAGAAAAACACACTAGCTTCTGTGTTAGTGGGGTTCAGTAATGTCAGCTGTTCCCCTGCTGTGTGGATGACAAAGTCTCCTGCTGCCTCCACATTCACAAACCATCAGGCCTCAGCCTGCTCCATGCTTAATCCTGGGCTTCAACACAGCCAGTTGTCGCTCGGAAGTGCTGTCTGCACAAAGAAAAACTCTATCTCCTGTGTTAGTGGGGTTCAGTAACGTCAGCTGTTCCCCTGCTGTGTGGATGACAAAGTCTCCTGCTGCCTCCACATTCACAAACCATCAGGTCTCAGCCTGCTCCATGCTTAATCCTGGGCTCCAACAACGCCAGTTGGTGTTCAGAAGTGCCGTCTTCACAGAGAAAAACACACTTGCTCCTGTGTTAGTGGGGTTCAGTAACGTCAGCTGTTCCCCTGCTGTGTGGACGACAAAGTCTCCTGCTGCCTCCACATTCACAAACCATCAGGTCTCTACCTGCTCCATGCTTAATCCTGGGCTCCAACAACGCCAGTTGGTGGTCAGAAGTGCTGTCTTCACAGAGAAAAACACACTAGCTCCTGTGTTAGTGGGGTTCAGTAACGTCAGCTGTTCCCCTGCTGTGTGGACGACAAAGACTCCTGCTGCCTCCACATTCACAAACCATCAGGCCTCAGCCTGCTCCATGCTTAATCCTGGGCTCCAACAACACCAGTTGGTGTTCAGAAGTGCCGTCTTCACAGAGAAAAACACACTAGCTTCTGTGTTAGGGTACCGTTACACCTAGCGATGCACCTGCGATCCCGACCAGCGATGTGACGCGGTCAGGATCGCTGGTGCATCGCTAGGTGGTCGCTAGTGAGCTGCCACACAGGCAGATCTCACCAGCGACATTGCTGGGGACGGGGACCGCTACTTACCTGTCACACGCGGCGATCCTGCGTCCTCTCGCCCGACTCCACGTGTCGCTCATCGGCGCCACAGGAAGCGCCGCAGGAAGTGACCGACGAGGATTGATCCAGGAGCTTCTCGCGCGATCAGCGATAATCAGCGGGGGAGCCGGTCGGAGGTAAGTATCACATGCAGCGATATCGCTAGCAATATCGCTGCAACGTCACAAAATCGGTGACTTTACAGCGATATTGCTAGCGATATCGCAGTGTGTAAAGGGGGCTTTAGTGGGGTTCAGTAACGTCAGCTGTTCCCCTGCTGTGTGGATGACAAAGTCTCCTGCTGCCTCCACATTCACAAACCATCAGGCCTCAGCCTGCTCCATGCTTAATCCTGGGCTTCAACACAGCCAGTTGTCGCTCGGAAGTGCTGTCTGCACAGAGAAAAATTCTATCTCCTGTGTCAGTGGGGTTCAGTAACGTCAGCTGTTCCCCTGCTGTGTGGACGACAAAGTCTCCTGCTACCTCCTCATTCACAAACCATCAGGCCTCAGCCTGCTCCATGCTTCATCCTGGGCTCCAACAATGCCAGTTGGTGTTCAGAAGTGCCGTCTTCACAGAGAAAAACACATTAGCTCCTGTGTTAGTGGGGTTCAGTAACGTCAGCTGTTCCCCTGCTGTGTGGACGACAAAGTCTCCTGCTGCCTCCAAAATCACACTACATCTTACTTTCTACTTGCTCCAAGTAGGCCTCAGCCTGCTCCATGATTGATCCTCGGCTTCAACACAGCCAGTTGATGCTTGGAAGTGCCATCTGCACAGAGAGAAACACTAGCTCCTGTGTCAGTGGGGTTCAGTAACGTCAGCTGTTCCCCTGCTGTGTGGACGACAAAGTCTCCTGCTGCCTCCACATTCACAAACCATCAGGCCTCCGCCTGCTCCATGCTTCATCCTGGGCTCCAACAACACCAGTTGGTGTTCAGAAGTGCCGTCTTCACAGAGAAAAACACAGTATCTCCTGTGTTAGTGGGGTTCAGTAACGTCAGCTGCTCCCCTGCTGTGTGGACGACAAAGTCTCCTGCTGCCTCCACATTCACAAACCATCAGGCCTCAGCCTACTCCATGCTTAATCCTGGGCTCCAACAACGCCAGTTGGTGTTCAGAAGTGCCGTCTTCACAGAGTAAAACTCACTAGCTCCTATGTTAGTGGGGTTCAGTAACGTCAGCTGTTCCCCTGCTGTGTGGACGGCAAAGTCTCCTGCTGCCTCCACATTCACAAACCATCAGGCCTCAGCCTGCTCCATGCTTCATCCTGGGGTCCAACAATGCCAGTTGGTGTTCAGAAGTGCCGTCTTCACAGAGAAAAACACACTAGCTCCTGTGTTAGTGGGGTTCAGTAACGTCAGCTGTTCCCCTGCTGTGTGGACGACAAAGTCTCCTGCTGCCTCCAAAATCACACTACATCTTACTTTCTACTTGCTCCAAGTAGGCCTCAGCCTGCTCCATGATTGATCCTGGGCTTCAACACAGCCAGTTGATGCTTGGAAGTGCCATCTGCACAGAGAGAAACACTAGCTCCTGTGTCAGTGGGGTTCAGTAACGCCAGCTGCTCCCCTGCTGTGTGGATGGCAAAGTCTCCTGCTGCCTACACAGTCACACTACTACTGATTTCTAACCGCGCTCCACTTAGGCCTCTGGCTCCACTGTCTCTAGTATTTCCACTGGCCTCCAACCTCTCCAGTTGCTGCTCCAAAGTGGCGTCTGCACAATCCACACTTGTTCCTGTGTTCCTGGGGCTCAGTCACGTCAGTTGATCCCCTGATGTGTGTCCGGCAATGTCTCCTGCTCTGTCCACATTCCCATTACTAGTAGTAGGAATGTAGACAGAGCTGGAGACCTTGCCGGACACACACCAGGGGATTAACTGACGTGACTAAGCCCCAGTAACTCAGGAACAAGTGTGGATTGTGCAGACGCCACTTCAGAGCAGTAACTGGCAGGGTTGGAGGCCAGGGGAAATACTAGAGACAGTGGAGCCAGAGGACATAGTGGAGCACGGTTACAATCAGTAGTAGTCTACAACCTATATAAAACTTGCTGCAAGTTGGCCTCTGCCTGCTGCATGATTGATCCTGGGCTTCAACACAGCCAGTTGTCACTCGGAAGTGCTGTCCGCAGAGAGAAAAATACTATCTCCTGTGTTAGTGGGGTTCAGTAACGTCAGCTGTTCCCCTGCTGTGTGGACGGCAAAGTCTCCTGCTGCCTCCACATTCACAAACCATCAGGCCTCAGCCTGCTCCATGCTTAATCCTGGGCTCCAACAACGCCAGTTGGTGTTCAGAAGTGCCGTCTTCACAGAGAAAAACACACTAGCTTCTGTGTCAGTGGGGTTCAGTAACGTCAGCTGTTCCCCTGCTGTGTGGACGACAAAGTCTCCTGCTGCCTCCAAAATCACACTACATCTTTCTACTTGCTCCAAGTAGGCCTCAGCCTGCTCCATGATTGATCCTGGGCTTCAACACAGCCAGTTGTTGCTTGGAAGTGCCGTCCGCACAGAGAGAAACACTAGCTCCTGTGTCAGTGGGGTTCAGTGACACCAGCTGCTCCCCTGCTGTGTGGATAGCAAAGTCTCCTGCTGCCTACACAGTCACACTACTACTGATTTTTATCCACGCTCCACTTAGGCCTCTGGCTCCACTGTCTCTAGTATTTCCCCTGGCCTCCAACCTCGCCAGTTGCTGCTCCGAAGTGGCGTCTGCACAATCCACACTTGTTCCTGTGTTCCTGGGGCTCAGTCACGTCAGTTGATCCCCTGATGTGTGTCCGGCAATGTCTCCTGCTCTGTCCACATTCCCATTACTAGTAGTGGGAATGTGGACAGAGCAGGAGACCTTGCCGGACACACATCAGGGGATCAACTGACGTGACTGAGCCCATGTTACCCAGGAACAAGTGTGGATTGTGCAGACGCCACTTCTGAGCAGCAACTGGCGGGGTTGGAGGCCGGGGGAAATACTAGAGACAGTGGAGCCAGAGGCCTAAGTGGAGCACGGTTACAATCAGTAGTAGTGTACAACCGATATAAAACTTGCTTCAAGTAGGCCTCAGCCTGCTCCATGATTGATACTGGGCTTCAACACAGCCAGTTGGTGCCCGGAAGTGCCATCTGCACAGAGAAAAACACATGCTCTAGTGTTAGTGGGGTTCAGTAACTCCAGCTGCTCCCCTGCTGTGTGGACGACAAAGTCTCCTGCTGCCTCCAAAATCACACTACATCTTACTTTTTACTCGCTCCAAGTAGGCCTCAGCCTGCTCCATGATTGATCCTTCCTAGGCTTCAACACAGCCAGTTGTTGCTTTGAAGTGCTGTCCGCACAGAGAGAAACACTAGCTCCTGTGTCAGTGGGGTTCAGTAACGCCAGCTGCTCCCCTGCTGTGTGGACGACAAAGTCTCCTGTTGCCTCCAAGATCACACTACATCTTACTTTTTACTCGCTCCAAGTAGGCCTCAGCCTGCTGCATGATTGACCCTGGGCTCCAACATCGCCAGTTGCTGCTCAGAAGTGTCTTTGACACGGGTACTCCCTCCTGCCCAGCCTGGTTCCAGCACGCCTGCTGTTTCCGGGCAGTGTCAACGTCAATTTGCCACCAATACATAGTCCTGTCGTGTTGCGGTCGGGTTAGCCGAGTCTATGGTGCCTGCAGTTTAGGTGCTTCCTATGTGGGCTGCGGGTTCTGGTAATAAAGGCTGGTTCCGTAGTGCCAATAGGACAATCACCCCCTGTAGGACTGTGGGTTTCGGTAACTGCGGCCGGCTCGCGGTCTTGCAACGTTGTTTTTCAGGGGTAGCTTCTGCTACCCATCCGGGTTCCAGCACCGTCAGCTGGTTCTCGGCAGTGCCTTTGGCCTAGGTGCCTCCTTCTCGGTATCCGAGTTCCAGCAACATCTGCTGGTCCTTGGTAGTGCTTTGTAGCACAGTTACCTCCTGCTTAGTAACCGTGTTCCAGCACTGTCAGCTGGTCCATGGTTGTGCCATTGGCTCTTGTTCCTTCTGCTGCCACTCTGGATACCAGCACCGTCAGCTGGTTCTCGGTAGTTCCATTGGCTCTTGTAGCTTCTGCTACCCATCTGGGTTCCAGCACCGTCAGCTGGTTCTCGGCAGTGCCTTTGGCCTAGGTGCCTCCTTCTCGGTATCCGAGTTCCAGCAAAGTCTGCTGGTCCTTGGTAGTGCTTTATAGCACTGGTACCTCCTGCTTAGTAACCGTGTTCCAGCACTGTCAGCTGGTCCACGGTTGTGCCATTGGCTCTTGTTCCTTCTGCTGCCACTCTGGGTACCAGCACCGTCAGCTGGTTCTCGGTAGTTCCATTGACTCTTGTAGCTTCTGCTACCCATCCGGGTTCCAGCACCGTCAGCTGGTTCTCGGCAGTGCCTTTGGCCTAGATGCCTCCTTCTCAGTATCCGAGTTCCAGCAACGTCTGCTGGTCCTTGGTAGTGCTTTATAGCACAGGTACCTCCTGCTTAGTAACCATGTTCCAGCACGTCAGCTGGTCCACGGTTGTGCCATTGGCTCTTGTTCCTTCTGCTGCCCATCCGGATTCCAGTACCATCAGATGGTTCTCAGCAGTTCCTCAACCTTCTTGTACCTTCTGCTACTTTTCAAAGTTCATGCTTGTGGAAATGGTTTTTAGTTCTCACTCTGGATCTCCCCGACGACGACTCTGAAGAGGACGACCCTGAAGACCACACCGAAGAAGACCAAAAAGATGACCCTGAAGAAGATGACCAAGATGACAAAGAACATGAAGACAACCACCAAGATGCAGAACAACAAGAGACAGAAGACCAAGAAGCAGAAGAACAAAAAGCAGAAGGACCAAAAGCAGAAGAACATTAAGCATAAGACTAAAAATCAGAGCAAAAGATATTATCTAAATTCAAAGCAGAAGAAGACTAAGCAGTGTATGGGGGTGAGTCCGTTCCTCCTCGTGGTGCCCCTGGAAAATGCCTGCTGCTGCTGGCCAAACTGAACGCGGACAAATCCTGTTGTAAATCTTTTGTGACAGGCAGAATGGAAGGTGTAATCTTCAAACTTTTATAGATAACAACTACAGGAATGCCTGTCACAAATAAGAATATGATGAAGAAGAAGAATAGGAAGAAGATGAATAAGAAGAATATGAAGAATGTACAGAAAAAGAATAATAGAAAGAAGATGAAGAATGTAAAAAAAAAAGAATAATAGGAAGAAGGTGAAGAAGAAGAAGATGAATAAGGTGAAGAAGAAGTTGATGAAAAAGATGCTGCTGCTGAGGATGATGAAGGAGAAAGTGTTGGAGAAGTAAAAAAGAAGGTGAAGAGCATGGAAGTAGTGAAACATACATATCTAACAAAATATACAAAAGGTTAACATAGTCAATATCTTTGTAACTCCGAACATCTTTAAAAACAAAATTTATTCCTGCTATTCCATTTGATTGGGCTAAACCTCTATGCCTTTAATGTCTCCTCCACCTCCCCCAATACATTCTACATTATTCTTAGTTGTTTTTCGTCATGGAGATTTAAACTACAAGGAAAGAAAGGGTTTTTTTAATTCCGATATTTCTGTTCCATTGACTTGAATGGGACTTCCGGGATTGAAATCGGCGATACCCGATACTTTTTTCATATCGGCCGATCCAATCTGATCCGATATTTTTCAACTGTAAATTTCCATCTATACTTCCGGAGTCAGACACAGACACTCACAGGCTCAGTATGTATTACACCAGAATTTAGCAAGTAGAAAAAGGGAAAGGTAGTTGAAGCGTGCAACAGTATACAGTGTTGTGGTACTTTTAAATCTTCGTATATATTTCAGTCTCAGTAAGCCAGTCCAGACTCTCCGCTACTGGAAACTACATGGATACAAGTACAGACGGAAAGTCGAGTGTTAGCAGAAATTTGGGAATTACTCATCGTGGGAAAACCTCCCAGTAGATGTTGCAGAGGCGATGCAGTCCCTAAATTACTGTGTCTGTGGAGACAGCGAAAACAGTTCTTTGTGAAGAAAGGATTGCTTTATCGCAGTAGCGTGGATCACATCACCATTACTCGTCTCCATCAAACTGTGATCACAGGGAGAGATGTAGACAGGATCCTCACTGCCTATCATGATGTGTCTGGTCATTTTGGAGTGCAAAAGACAGAAGCCACAGGCCGTAGGCGATTCTATTGGATTAGCATGAGAGGAGACATTGAAAAATGGTGTCAGGAATGTCACACGTCTGTGACTATCACAACTGTGAAAGGTGATCAGAAAGCACCACTGCATCCGATTGTAAGTTTATGTCCATTGCAATTGGTAGCCATTGATCATCTGAAGGTAGAGGCCAGCAGGACAGGGCATAGCTACATCTTAACCATCATCGATCAATACACCAAATTTCTAGTGGCTGTCCCTGTGAAGGATTTAACTGCCCAGACAACACAGCGGTGGAGCATGAAGAGGTAAGTATTGCAACTTGCAAGTGCTGTGGCCATGACCAAGCAGGGGGGGCACACTCATGTTCGACGGTACTGGCACAGGGCCCCTCATAGTATGCTGGTGTGTCTGATGGTGACTGGACCCCCCCACCATCAGAGACACTATTGTACTATGAGGGGCTCTGTGCCACTGCCGTCAGCCATCTGTGGGCCCATCCACCTGTTCAGAGCAATGGCACTTGCCCGGGAGTGCCAGGTGTTGACCCCAGGCATTGGGGGGGTGGGCAGCCCACTTTGGGAGATTTAAAAAATGGCATATGTTGATGTGTTGGCTGGACATTCAGCTGCTACAAAGGGCGGAATTGGGCAAGTCCGAGGAAGAGGAGGACAAAAGCGAGGCAGTTTTCTGGCAACCTATGTGTCATCCTTTGCAACCCATGCATGGTTCATTTTAATGAAGGTTAGATCATCAACATTTTGGGTAGACAGATGGGTCCTTTTTTCTGTCAGGACTGACCCAGCAGCACTGAAGACTCTTTCAGATAACACACTAGCAGCAGGGCAAGTGAGCTCCGGTAAGGCATATTGTGCCAATTCAGGCCAGGCGTCCAGTTTAGAGGCCCAATAGTCAAAGGGGAATGACTTGTGAGGGAGAACATCGATATGGGAGGAGAAGTAGTTTGTAACCATAGTTGACAACTGCTGTCTCCTGTCACTTTTAATCGATGCAGGATTAGCAGTTGAGTGAGCGGTACTTGAGAAATCATTCGACAATATGGTCATTAAACCCCAGTCTCCAACACCACTTCGGCTGTGTGCACCACGAACACCTCTTCCATTGTGTCCACTACGGCTCTTGGGAGAAACAGCACCACTGCTGTGTGCTGGGAAAGCCTCAAACAACCTGTTTACCAGAGTTGCTTGTTTGTTAGCCAATATTATCTCTAGGTTCTCCTGTGGCATGATATTGTGTAATTTGCCTTTGTAGCATGGATCGAGGATGCTGGCCAGCCAGTAGTCGTCATCTCTCATCATTTTTGCAATGCGGGGGTGCCTTTTTAGGATTCGCAAGGCATAATCGCACATGTGGGCAATGTTCCACATGTCAATGATGCACTGCCAGTGGTGGGTGGAGGAGCACTTTCTGGCAAATCCACATCCCTACAGTCACGCACAAACACTGTACCTGACCTTGGAATGCCAACATTTTTTCTTGCCCCCTGAGAAGCATCCTCCTGCTCAAAATAATCATCCCCTTCATCCTCCTCCTCCTCCTCTTCCTCTTCTTCCTCCACCTCGTCCAGGACAGTTCCCAGACCAGACAATGGCTGACTGTCATCAAGGTTTCCCTCCTCCTCCTCTGCAGACGCCTGAACCTTAATGTGCGTCAAACTTTGCATGAGCAGATGCATAAGTGGGATGCTCATGCTTATGATGGCGTTGTCTGCGCTTACCAGCCATGTGCATTCCTCATAACACTGAAGGACTTTACAGAGGTCTTTCAGCTTTGACCACTGCACACCCGACAATTCCATGTCTTCCCTCAAACTGCCTGCCCGTGTATCCTCCCACAAATGCATTACAGCTTGCCTCTGTTCGCACAGCCTCTCAACCATGTGCAGGGTGGAGTTCCACCTTGTTGCAATGTCTATGATTAGGCGGTGCTTGGGGAGGTGGAGCAATCGCTGCAGCTTCTGCATACGACTGGAGTGGACGGCCGAGTGACGGATGTGCGAGCACAGTCTTCGCACCTTATGTAGCAGGGATGTTAACTCCAGATAATTATTAAGGAAGCACTACACCACCAGGTTCAAAGTGTGAGCCAGGCAAGGTATGTGTGTGAGTTTTGCATGGGCTATGGCTGCCACAAAAATACAGCCGTTATCACTGACTCCCTTGCCTGCCTCAAGATGTAGACTGCCCAGCCATGACTCAGTTTGTCGCGCAAGTAGTCAGCCAGTACTTCCGCGGTGTGTCTGTTGTCGCCCAAAGACATCATCTTTAACACAGCCTGCCGACGCTTACCACTAGCTGTTCGATAGTGGGACACCTTGTGTGCAACACTGCCAGCTGCGGATGGAGTGCTCGTGGGACTGCGCTCTGTGGATGAGTTTTCGCTGATAGAGGAGGAGGAGCGAAAGCCTACAACCAACTGTTTCCTATACCATGGGCTAGGCAGCACTGTTCCACTGTCGCTGTCCCCAGTGGAGCCTGCTCCACCACATTAGCCCAGTGTGCAGTGATGGAAACGTAACGGCCCTGGCCATGCCTACTGGTCCATGCATCTGTTGTGAGGTGCACCTTTCCACTCACTGACTGTTTTAGTGCATGGACAATGCGGTCTTTCACATGCCGGTGGAGGGCAGGGATGGCTTTTCGAGAAAAGAAGTGCCAACTGGGTAGGTCATAGCATGGGACAGCGTAGGCCATGAGGTCGCGGAAAGCTTCGCTTTCAACCAAACGGTAGGGCATCATCTCTAATGAGATTAGTTTGGCAATGTAGGCGTTCAAACAAAGTGTACGTGGATGAGACGATGAGTACTTTGTTGTCCTACTTAGAGTGTCTGGTAGGGTGAGCTGGACTGGAGAGCTTCATATGGGGGAAGTAGCGGTGGACCGGACGGAGTGAGAGGGGGTTGGTGATGGTATTGGTGGTGATGGCCTAGATTCAGTGTTGTGTTGCAAAAACATTGTGATTCCCTGAGTGCTTTGGCCTTGCGACGACACTTCCTCATTTAGTGCTGGTGGTGTGCTTAACGGTGGCGGTGGTCTTACAGTGGGGGAAGCGATGGAGCGTTGCTGGCTACCTTGAGTCGGAGCAGGTGCACACGTGCTACCTGAGGTTTTGCAGTCCGTCCACGCTTGCAAGTGCATGTTGATTAAATGTCTAAGCATGCAACTGGTATTCAAATTTCTGAGTTGTTTACCTCGGCTAAAGGTCCTTCCGCATTTCATGCAGGTAACCTTTGCCTCATCAGTAGGATTATGGACAAAAAAGTGCCCCACTGCACTCTTCCTACTATGGTATACATTTTCTGGCCTTGCACGCTGTGCAAAGTTGACCGTCTGGTCACGCTGTCTTGCAACTCTTTTAGTTTTTGTTCCACGTTTTTGGACAGCTACGGGCCTGCCAGATAACCGCTGCTGCAATGTCAATGCCTGCTGCGGATCCTTCTCATTATCTAAGCTATTGCCAGCGCCACCCTCCTCCCCCAATGGATGCCAATCCAGGTCAAGAACTGGGTCATCCATCCCCTCCTCTTCAAAATCATCTGAACCTTCCTCTTTACCTTCCTCTGTGTCACCGTGTAAGGTGGTATAGTATGCGGGAAGGGGCACC
Source organism: Dendrobates tinctorius (assembly GCF_039654945.1). Lineage (NCBI taxonomy): Eukaryota > Metazoa > Chordata > Amphibia > Anura > Dendrobatidae > Dendrobates > Dendrobates tinctorius. Next base: position 2,268,575 of record NW_027361693.1, read on the forward strand.
TGAGTTTCATCAGGGTCAGATTCTGGCTCAATAGACTGCGAGGGCAATGTAGTGCTCTGGGTCGATGTACCAGCAGAATCATCTAGCAGTGGCTGTGCATCAGTGCACTCCATGTCAGATTCATCTTGGACTGTTGAATTCTGGATTTGACTGGATAACCCAGGCATGGTATGTGAAAAGAGCTCCGTAGAGTAATCTGAAGTGTGGGCTGCTGCATCCTTAACTTTTGATGGGGGTGAAGGACACAAGGAAAGGTGTTTTTCCTGACCAGAACCCTGCACTGACGACTCCGTGGTTGCAACTTTCGAACGTTCAGAAGAGGAGGCAATAGAGCTGGTGGCTGTTTCGGCAATGTACGCCAAAGCCTGTTCCTGATGCTCCGGCTTTAAAAGCGATTTTCCTACTCCAAGAAAAGGCAACCTTACAGGCCTTCTTGTGCCAGACGATGACGCAGGCTCAACACCTCCTGCCTTAGCTGCTATTGTGCTTTTGCCAGAACCAGCCAATGCACCACCACCATCAGTACCAGCTGCGCCCCCCTGCCCACGTCCGTGGACTCTTCCACCATACTTCCTCATGTTTGGGAAAATGTACCAAAAATACCAGCAGAGAGATGGTACTGTATGAGGAGCGTCCAGCTGTGTAAGGTGTATGAAAAAAATTAAATCTACGTATATATTTTGTTAGTCACAGACGCTCTCATAGTATGTATTGGACCATAATCCAACAAGCAGATATACGGAACTGTATCTGAAGTATACAGCTGTATACATTTTTTGTGTAACTAACAATCTCCGTATATGTATTTACGGAGTGTCACACACACACGCTGACTCTGTATGGATGTGACTGTAATGCGAACGGCAGATATACAATACTGTTTGAGAATCAGACAGCTCTATACGGTGTCTGCATGGAAAATTGTCAATCTCCGTCTATTTTTATAGGGACTGACACATGCTGTCTCTGTCTAGTTTTGACCGTTATCAAACAGCAGATATATGAAACTGTTTGAAAAGCGGACAGCACTCTATGTAGGTCTGGAAAAATGGAAAAACTCCTCGGCTTTTTTTTCCAGAGTCACACACAGATAGCTTCTATTTGTCCATGATAAAAGGCGGTACACGGTAGTGTGTAAGGAGCGTACACCGCTATACGGTGTCTGTATGGAAAATTGTCAATCTCTGTCTATTTGTATAAAGACTGACACAAGCTGTCTCTGTCTAGTTTTGACTGTTATCAAACAGCAGATATACGAAACTGTTTGAAAAGCGGACAGCACTCTAAGCTGTAGGTCTGGAAAAATGGAAAAACTCCTCGGCTTTTTCTTCCAGAGTCACACCCAGATAGTTTCTATTTGTCCGTGATACCAGCCGGTACTTGGTAGTGTGTGAGGAGCGTACACCGCTATACGGTGTGTGAAAAAATGAATGCTCAGTAACTCACATGGACAAAATAATAAAAGTTGGAGTGCTTTGAAAAAAGCAGTTTGAACAGCAGTGTGCACAAAGCAATGCAGCTAGCAGGTAGCCTTAAAAGGCAGCCTAATCACCCCCAGAGCTGCTGCACAAAAGCAAAAATCCTCTCCTTTCACTGCATTCTAACTGTACAGTGAAAAGCGCTATCAGCAGAAGCAGTTTTTTTTTTCTTCTTCCTTGCCTAACGCTCTCCCATATTCAGAATCATCATCAGCAACCTCTCCCTATGCTAAGATCGGCAGAAGTAAGATGGCGGTCGGCGGTCACAGCCTTTTATACCCACTGTGACACCACACAAAGCCAGCCAATCACTTCAATGCCCTTCTCTAAGATGGTGGTGGCCGCTGCCCATGTCATCGCGTTGCCCACAGTGTGCGTCCTCCATCATTGGCTGAGAAAAGGCGCTGGAAGCATTATTTGAAACGTGACTTTGGCGCTCTGGTCGGTGACCTCATTGCCGACCTCACGCTATGGTCGGGTTTCAATCGGCGAAACTCGACTTTAGCGAAAGTCGGCTATTTTTGAATTTGACCAACCCGTTTCGCTCAACTCTAGTCACCACTTCAGTATTTATCATCCACTCCTGGTTTTGGCTTACAAATAATAATGTGAAATAATGAACGTGTGATCATGGCCTTAGTTGGAGGATCCAGCACCTGTGATCCTAAGCATGCTGTTGGCCTATTATTGTATGGTAAAATAATGGCCCCTATATCAGAAATCTGACAAACCACATTAGGGTCCCCGATAGCATCAGGCATGTATTGTCCTATAAAAGTAGAGGGAATTTCATCAATAATGGAACAGAAGAACAGATGTGAATGAGGCCTATCTTTAGAATTTCATTAAGATTATGTAAGAAACTCAAGAAATGTGCACATATGTCTCTATCTAACATAAGGAAATTGTTTTAATTATTCTCAGGCTGACAGGGAGTATTTAGAGGTCAATTTAGCTAAAATATTTTTTTTCCTTGTCATAAATTTTCATCGAGCACCCCACCAGCATATTAAAATGTACCCATCGCCCAACTGTTGCATCTCGGTGAATGCATATGTGCTGCGCGCTAGCTGTGCTCCTCCTGTCTGATCAAGAGGAATGCCAAGCTCTGAGGATGGTGTGATTGGAATAATGATCTTTTCGTCGCTATGGAAACTGGAATGATTTCAGGAGCAAAAGTACAGGGGGGCCCAGAAGACGTGTCTTCCAAGCATGTTGCTTTATTTATCTGTTCTCACACAGCATGGTGATAATATACTGACCAGGAAAAGGCCTCGCTTTTCATTGTAATTGCTATGTGTTACCTCCCTAAATACAGCATTTTAGATCATGTACAATCATACAGCATGTGCTGAATAAATATGTCTGATCCTAAAACATGACCGATCCAGTCTTTCTGCGGATGAGTTTACAGTAAAAAGCCATCATCACTGTAGACAATTTAACTAGCACAGCAGATCTAAACGGGAAGTCTGAAAGGAGAAGATGTTTGCAGATTAGCTATGAAAAGCAGAAATATTGTGAAAAAGGGGAACTCGTCTCACTTTGCTCCGGGTATTTTGCATTGAGCTTTTGGATACATTACATTGTACATGGAAGTAGCTAAATATGCAGAATGTCAAGCTTCTTGTTATTTTGAAGTAGGTGTGCACAACCTGGGACCTAAGGAAAAAAGTATACTGAAATGCCAATTTGTGCAGCCCCAGAAACTGTTTGGCCGGGGTCATACTTGTGAATGTGATGCAAGAAACTTGCGCATCAATACCCAGCACTGCCGCCGGCACTCAGACCGGAGTGTGCGGCTGCATAGAAATACATGCATTCCAGTCCCGAGTGCCGGCGTCAGTGCCGGGTATTGATGGGAGAGACCCGCGTGAGTTTCTCGCATCACACTCGCAAGTTTGACCCCAGCCTTAGGGTAGGTGCACAGAACTTCTTTTCTGGTAGGTTCCACTTAGAAGACTACCTGAAAAAGCTCTAACAAAAGAAATAACATGTATTTCTATCTAAAAAATAATTATTGATTTTAAGCATTTTTCAACCACTTTGGGTTTTTAAAAACACAAAGCAGTGATAGAAGACCATTCTTAAGGCATTTTCCACTCTGAAGACATCTAAACTTTATAATAGAAGTCAATGGGAAGGCTCAAAAGATGCCCGGATATCTTGTTGACCATTTTTCCAACATCTCTGCTTGAAAAACCGCTAGCGGTTTCTTCATTAATGAATGAAATTAAAAATAACGACTGAAAATTACCAATAAAAAAGAAGCAACAACATTGATGGAAAATATGTTTAAAAAAACTTCAAAGACGCGTTTAGGAAACGACTAAAAGTGCTAAAGAAAACACTTCAGGAAAAAACAATGGTGTTTCCAGAAGTACTGTATCTTCCTCTTAAAGACTTAGTTCGCCCACCTGAAAAAGAAGTTGTGTACACATACCCTCAGGCTCCATTCCCACAATGTCTTACAGTTCCAGCGAAGTGGATGGGATTTATAGAAATCTCCTGTCCACTGTGCTTCTTTTTAATGCAATGTAAACGGACTTGAGGTGCTTGTTCCAAATCCGCAGCATGTCAATTTCTGTTGCTGGTACACTGAGTTTTCTGTGTAGGATTTTACAATAGACTTGCATTAGGTTCAATTCCCCAGGTAAAAAACGCACATATGTTTTAGTGTGTTTCGGCGGCAGAAACGCATCAAAAACGCATGTAATCCACGTCTGTCATGATACCATTGCTGGTGGACCTGCACTTCTGAGGTTAATGTTTTGATCTCAGTGCAGACTCTTACCTGCACACCTGGGACATATTATGGTGGCCTCTCATGGGTTCTGGGAGAGGCTTCTTATAGCCTCAGAACGCTCCCATCCCCGTCAGTTATACTTTCGCCCTTGGCATAGTGTGGTGACCCCTGAGTGTGTTTGTGCTGTGTTCTGGTTGCTTGATACTCTGTGTACGACTCGGTCTGTTCTCTAGATATTGCTTGTTGGATTCTGCTTGGTACCTTCTATGTCTGTTTGGTTTTGACCCCTGCTTGGCCCCAACTATCCGTTCTGTCTCATCCCTGGTACTTTTCTGCTATCTCTGTGTATGACTTCCATTTTGCCTGACTCTGAGTATTTCTGTTTAGTGTCCTGCCATCTCTGGAAGCAGGATGCTAAGCCCCGCCCTTTGCAGTCACATGACCGTAGGTCCTTCGCTGCTTGCTAAACTTCAGCGTCCCCAGGTCCTGTGTGTACTTTCCGGCTGTACCTGACCCCGGGCCCCCCTACAGTGCGGGTGAGTCCCTGCTCAGCGGAGGCTGCACGCCGGCGCTGACAGGACCCTGACATTATAACTGACCATTAAGTTTTTTGTGTTTTTTTGTGCAGAGAATTATGGATCCCATACAGTCTCTGGCTGACGAGATGAAAAATCTGAGTCAGATGTTTCAGGGTTTATCCCTGGAGCAGCAAGCTCTGGCTCGTTCTCAGCAGCAGGTTTCTGAGACAGTACGAGGGGCTTTATCTGCTGGGTCTCCGGGGGCTGGGGCGAGGGATGTTGTTCTGGTGTCCCCGGAACCACCTGTTAAACTGCCTGACTTCTTTTCTGGGAACAAAAAGGAGTTCAGGATCATCATGGAGGGTTGCAAACTTTTTTTAGTATGAGACCACGTTCCTCTGGGGACGAAAACCAGAAAGTAGGGGTCATTATGTCTTTATTAAGAGGGTCCCCACAAGCTTGAGCTTTCTCCCTTCCTCCCACTGCCCCAGAGAGAGTGTCTGTGAATGCATTCTTTGAGGCCCTCGGGCACATTCATGATGAGCCTGACCGAGTGCGATTGGCAGAGGACATGGTGATGAGCGTCTGTCAGGGGAAACACTCGGCTGAGTGGTTTTGTACTGAATTCCGCCGCTGGGCCGCAGAGGTCTCTTGGGACGACGATGCACTCCGAGGACTCTTTCGCAGAGGCTTGTCCAAGCAGCTGCAGGATGCCTTGGCGTTACATCCCCCACCTAACTCTCTCGAGGACGCCATGACCCAGGCCGTCCGGATGGACCGCAGGCTGCGGGCCAGAGGGGTGATGCAGGTGGAGACTCCATTGTTCCCCAGTGGAAAAGAGACTGCCCCTGAGCTCATGGATGTAGGCATCCTCTCCCTGAAGGGAACTGTTTGTGGATGGTAGTTCTTTTCCCTCTACAGCCTTCGTGGACTGCGGATTATCGATTAATCTCGTTGACTCCCAATTGGTCACACGCTGCAAGATAGGGACAGTTAGGCTCAAGGTTCCGATCAAGGTGGTGGCCATTGACTCCTCTCCTCTCACTAAGGAGGGAATTCTCTTTGTGTCTGACTTGTTTTCACTCAGAGTGGGCGCTACTCATGTGGAAAACCTAAGTTGTTTGGTTCTGGACAATCTACCTGCAGGGTTGGTGTTAGGCATGCCCTGGTTACAACGCCATAACCCAGTTATTAACTGGAAAACGGGGGGAGATGATTCAATGAGGGTTTAATGATTTTAAGTTGTGTGATAAATCTGCACTGCTGGTTGAACCTGTTAAATCTGTGTCTGTATCATCTGTCGAGCTGGAAGGTATTTCGGAATGTCTGAAGGACTTCAAAGATGTATTCTTTGAAAGCGAGGCCGAGCCGTTACCGCCACATAGACCCTTTGACTGCGCTATCGAGCTGGTCCCGGGGGCTAAATTAGCTAAAGCCCGTCTGTTTAATTTATCCGGCCCTGAGCGTTTGGCTATGAAGGAGTACATTGCTGAAAGTCTGTGCAAGGGACACATACGTCCTTCAGTCTCACCTGTGGTGGCAGGTTTCTTTTTTGCAAAGAAAAAAGATGGCGGTTTACGTCCCTGTCTCGATTTTCAGGAGCTTAATCAGATTACTGTACAGAATACCTACCCCCTTCCGTTGATTCCCGATTTGTGCAACCAACTATCAGGGGCAAAATGGTTTTCCAAACTGAATCTTTGGGGGGCATATAATTTGATAAAGGTCCGAGAGGGGGATGAATGGAAAACTGTGTTCCTCACGTCCGAGGGACTGTTTGAAAATTTAGTCACGCCGTTTGGTCTTACCAATGCCCCCACCATATTTCAGAATTTCATCAACGTGGTATTCTCGGATCTCATTGGTCATTTTGTTGTTATCTACTTAGATGATATTTTGATATACTCCTCCGAAAGGCATTCTCATCTGGAACATGTACAAACTGTTCTCCAAAGACTGAGAGAAAATCATCTGTTTGCCAAATTGGAGAAATGTGTATTTTGTGTTCAAGAATTGTCTTTTTTGGGATTAATTGTATCCTCTGAGGGTTTTCGCATGGACCCCAAGAAGGTGCAGGCCATTGTGGATTGGGTGCAACCCTGAGATCTTAAGGGTCTTTAGCGCTTCTTGTGGTTCGCCAATTATTACCGCAAATTTATCCGGGGGTTTTCGCAGGTGGTCAAACCACTCACGGATCTAACATGCAAAGGTGCGGATGTGAGAAATTGGTCCTCGCTCGCAAAAGAGGCCTTTGCGACTCTGAAAAAATGTTTTATGTCTGCTCCTGTGTTGGTACAGCCTGATCCGTCCAAACCATTTGTGGTGGAGGTGGATGCCTCAGAGGTGGGGGTGGGGGCAGTGTTGTCCCAAGGGCCTGCCACTCTTACCAACCTCAGGCCATGTGCTTTCTTTTCCAGGAAGTTCTCTGCTGCTGAAAGAAATTATGATGTAGGCAATAGAGAGCTTCTTGCGGTCAAGTTGGCGTTAGAGGAGTGGAGGCACTTTTTGGAGGGGGCCAGTCTCCCAGTTACTGTGATCACTGATCACAAAAACTTGTCATACATTGAGTCTGCTAAAAGACTAATGCCCAGACAGGCCCGTTGGTCGCTTTTTTTTCTCGTTTCCAATTTACTATTACATTCCGTCCAGGGTCAGAGAATATCAAGGCTGACGCCTTATCTCGCAGTTTTCATCCTGTGTCTGCCCCTGAGCCACCGTCCTCCATTCTGCACCCTGGGGTGGTGTTAGCAGGGATCTCGTCTGAATTGGAACGGGAAATTGAGGGGGCTCAGTTGCTGGCTCCTGCAGCCAAGCCAGGGGGCAAGCTGTTTCTCCCAGAGCAACTTCGCCTTAAACTCTTGCAAGAGTTCCATGAATCCAAGCTATGTGCTCACCCTGGTATATCAGCCACGCAACTGGCGATGGCTAGGATCTTCTGGTGGCCTACCCTTGGTTCTGATATAAAGAAATTCATTTCTGGTTGTGAGGTCTGCGCTCGTTCTAAAAGCTCTCATAGCCAGCCGGCGGGGGAGCTGATGCCCTTGGCAGTTCCCGAAAGACCATGGACCCACCTGTCCATGGATTTTATTACCAATCTTCCCTCTTCCAGGGGTAATACTGTGGTATGGGTAGTGGTGGACAGATTTTTAAAGCAGGCTCATTTTGTACCCCTGTCCGCATTACCTTCTGCTGAGACCTTATTCAGGTTGTTTGTGCAGCATGTGGTCCACTTGCATTGGGTACCCCTGAATGTGGTGTCTGATCGTGGAGTGCAGTTTGTGGCTAAGTTTTGGCATGCTTTCTGCAAAAAATTAGGGATATCTCTGTCCTTTTCGTCTGCTTACCATCCTGAGAGTAATGGTCAGATGGAACGCACTAATCAGTCTCTGGAACAGATCCTCAGATGTCTGACTTCTGCTAGACAGAATGACTGGTGTGATATACTGCCATTGGCTGAATTTGCCTTCAATAGTCGGGTGAGTCAATCCACTGGTATGTCCCCTTTCTTGATCAACTATTGGTTCAGTTCTCATTTTGGTGAGTTTTCTCATCTAGATTCGGGGTGTCCTGGGGCTGAGGACTCTGTTCAGCGGTTAAAAGATACATGGGCAGAAGTCCAACGGCGTATATCTAGGTCTCAAGGCAGGTATAAGTTTTTCGCGGACAGGAAACGAACACCTGGTCCCATGTTTCAGGTTGGAGAGAAAGTTTGGCTCTCCACGCGAAACATTAAGTTAAAGATTCCGTCAGCCAAGTTGGGCCCCAAATTCACTGGCCCGTACAAGATTGTAGAAAAAATCAACCCAGTGGCGTACAGACTGTGCCTTCCACCCTCTTTCAAGATCCCTAACATCTTCCATAGATCTCTACTGAAACCTTTTGAAGCAGTCTAGGGAGAATCCGAGTCCGCTGCTCCTCCGATTTCGGTTGAGGGACATGTGGAATATGAGATTGGTCACATCGTAGATTGCAGGTTGGTACGGCGGTCAGTACAGTACCTAGTTCATTGGAAGGGGTATGGGCCGGAGGACAGGTCCTGGGTGCCGGCCCGGTTGATGCATGCGGATCACCTGGTTTGGGCTTTCCATGCTAGGCACCTGGGCAAGCCTGGGGGTCCAGAGGCCCCCCGTTGAGAGGGGGGGTACTGTCATAATACCAGTGCTGGTGGACCTGCACTTCTGGGGTTAATGTTTTGAGCTCAGTGCAGACTCTTACCTGCACACCTGGGACTTATTATGGTGGCCTCTCATTGGTTCTGGGAAAGCTTCTTATAGCCTCAGGAAGCTCCCATCCCTGTCCGTTATACTTTCACCCTTGGCATAGTGTGGTTACCCCTGAGTGTGTTTGTGCTGTGTTCTGGTTGCTTGATACTCTGTGTACGACTCGGTCTCTTCTCTGGATATTGCTTGTTGGATTCTGCTTGGTACCTTCTATGTCTGTTTCGTTTTGACCCCTGCTTGGCCCCGACTATCCGTTCTGTCTCATCCCTGGTACTTTTCTGCTATCTCTGTGTATGACCTCCGTTTTGCCTGACTCTGAGTATTTCTGTTTAGTGTACTGCCATCTCTGGAAGCAGGATGCTAAGCCCCGCCCTTTGCAGTCACATGACCGTAGGTCCTTCACTGCTTGCTAAACTTCAGCGTCCCCAGGTCCTGTGTGTACTTTCCGGCTGTACCTGACCCCGGGCCCCCCTACAGTGCGAATGAGTCCCTGCTCAGCGGAGGCTGCACGCCGGCGCTGACAGGACCCTGACAACATCTAAGTAAGTTAATAAAGTTTTTCCAAAGCTAAATACCAGGAAGTATCAAAAACAAAGCAGCTTTATTTAAAGCATGACAGACCAAGAAGAGACCAAGAACTGCAGGGTCAAAAACACAATCAAAACGCATGTTAAAAAATGCACACAAAAACCCAAAGAAAAAAAGTGCAAGTAACCTAATTTAAATAATAGGTGCAGAAAAGTGCAGATGTTCTGCAACATCAAAAACTGTCCAAAAAACATCATAGTAAAAATGTCCCCTAAGGGGATTTTAAACCTTATAGGGGCCTAAGAGTCCCACAACTCTGTGTTTAGCTCAAATCTGCTTTTTATTTATGACTTTTGTTACAGGGAAAACTAGAAGATAAATTAATTACCTTTTCTTTTCCAGGGCTTGTAATGTTCATCATTGCAATGTCCTGTCACTACTTACGTGAATGCAGTTAAAGCACGTCTCATTAATCACCTTGGATGTCATGTCTGACAATTTAGTGGAAATATAGAATTTATGCTTGATAAATAGCTTAATTGTTTGAAACTCGAATGCTAAGGACCCTATCTGTGTCACTTCGATGACTAAATAACATAAGCACTAAGAAACCTGACCTCGAGAACTGTTGAGAACACACTGTAGATGCTAGCTGTGTATTATTTTGTACCTAATTTGTTAAAACTCCACTACAGCAGTTTTTTTGTTTTTTTACTTTACCATTGGAGTAGTTTCACTAATCTAAGTTCTGTGCCCTTTATGTTATACTCAGCAGGCGCCATCTTGATCTGTTATGGGCGCCGCTCCATTCAGTCTTCTGCAAGTTGTGACCTGCCGGATTGCTCCAGAGTTTGTTTGCTGGGCAATCCGGAAGTCACTACTCAATTTAAGAACAAAACCGTTGGCACAACCCTGAGAATTGTGGGTGGTGCCCAAGTAGGATCCCAATCCGTGAACTAAATATATATAAACTTGGCACACACCAAAGGTTTCTGATGCAGAAAGGTGATTTTTAATTATACAACAGTACATACATACACAGACGTTTCGGTCTAGGACCTTCATCAATGTACGATATATTGTACTGTGAGATTCTTAGTGACTGGGCTTTGTGAGATAGACCAATCCTGTGAGGGGGCACATGAAGCCGTCCCACTGCGTAGTGGTTTGTGGAGTGTGGACGCAGTATCCACCGCGAATCCCAAGTGCACTTGGGATTCGCGGTGGATACTGCGTCCACACTCCACAAACCACTACGCAGTGGGACGGCTTCATGTGCCTCCTCACAGGATTGGTCTATCTCACAAAGCCCAGTCACTAAGAATCTCACAGTACAATATATCGTACATTGATGAAGGTCCTAGACCGAAACGTCTGTGTATGTATGTACTGTTGTATAATTAAAAATCACCTTTCTGCATCCGAAACCTTTGGTGTGTGCCAAGTTTATATATAACTACTCAATTTAAGTCTATGAGAGTCAGAACAAAGCTCTCAGACTTGCATTGAGAGCTAGTGACCTTCGCTTCTGACTTCTCGTCCATCAGAAGTTGAGGTCACAAGATTGCTGCGTAGGTCCAGAGTGGAGCTGGCAGCAGCTAAAGACAGTGACTGGTAACTATATAACCAAGGTCAAGGAACTTGCATTAGTGGCACCACTCCAGCAGATGATCTAAAAATAACCCGCTGGAATGGTGAGTTAACCACATTTTTAGATGCAATTAAGGGTTTGACGTGATCATATACACATTGAATGGATTATGACCAAATTTTGGCAGGGTAATCTAGACTGATCTACCCTAGCAGATAGATTCCATTTCCTGGTTAGCAAGATGCAGTTTGCTATCTGGTCCTCCTCCATCATATCCAGTTCAGCTTTCAAGTTTTTTTTTGTCGCCAGCATTAGTATTATGCAGCAGTTTGTCCTGATCTGATGCTCTCTAAGGCTATGGCAACATGCCGACGAGTCTCATGACACTGAAATCGCAGTGACACCTTACATCACTGGATGTAATGGTATCCCATGGTGTCGCATTGTGACCTGCAACATACTGTGCATTGTCACATAGTTGCATATGTTTCCAAATTTGTTGGACTTTCTATTGCTGGTTGCAAGTAGCATGTAAAACACTTGCTTTGACTTCAATGCGACATGCGACTTGTGTGGAACTTGTCTGCAACTTGGCTGTTTTATTTACAACAAAGTGAGAGCTCTAAAACAGTTGCATGACAACAAGTAGAAGACAAATTTCACAAATGTTTTTGGGCCATGTCAGTTGCAAGAGAACTGCTGTTGTGCGACACATGTTGATGTATAGTCCCAGCCACAAATGTACCATGCTGGTTCTGACTCCCTGTTCCTGTTCTCTGCTTTTCAATGTCCAAGCATGATATTGGGAGGACCATTCTCAATGGGCAGTCCAATCCAGTATCCGGAGGATAGCTCTGCACTTTTGTTTGCTTGAACACCAAATTTGGACAACGCTAGCATTTGTAGAAGGGCCAACCACAGGAACTGTCACTGTTCAAATATGTGCAGGCAGTAACAGTACCTCATAGGGTCCACTGCTTGGTCAAATATTTTGAGGAATCTATATGGAATCTGAAAAACTTAGAATTCTTGTCTAGAGTAAGAGTATAACCTTATTTGTGCTGCTAGTGAAACTGAGCATTTGCTATTGAGGTGAGAAGCTAAAATGTCACTTCTAGACACAAACTCTGTCTGTATTCATCAAGACTTGTCATAGCTTTCAGGGCCAAAGAGAAAAGGAAAGAAATCCTCTGCCATCAGAGAAAAAAATGAATCACTGGATTTATTAAGGATCTGTCAGCATCCATGACGTGGATAGTATACTATATATCTGTACTATCAATGAGATAACAATTCTTGAGCCTGTACAACCAGAGGACGTTTGTGATGTAATTAAGGGTACTGTTACACCTAGCGATGCACCAGCGATCCCGACTAGCGATATGACGCGGTCAGGATCGCTGGTGCATCGCTAAGTGGTCACTAGTGAGCTGCCACACAGGCAGATCTCACCAGTGACATCGCTGGGGTCGGGGATCGCTACATACCTGTCAGACGAGGCGATCCTGCATCCTCCCGCCCGGCTCCACGCATCGCTCATCGTCACAGCAGGAAGCGCCGCAGGAAGTGACCGACGAGAAATGGTCCAGCAGCTTCTCGCGCGATCAGCGATTACCAGCGGGGGAGCCGGTCAGAGGTAAGTATCACATGCAGCGATATCGCTAGCAATATCGCTGCAACGTCACAAAATCGGTGACTTTACAGCGATATTGCTAGCCATATCGCAGTGTGTAACAGGGGCTTATCTGATTGTAACTATGGATCCACAGCTCAAAAACAAATACATTGAGTTGTGTGCAAGCATGTGGATTGGCTTCGTAACGCAATTATTTTAAATCAATCAGTAGTGCTTTCCCTTAACCATTCAATAAGATATGTCCTTAAACGATCTGATACTTTCAGCAATTAGTGAACACTGTCAATCTGTGTTGGCACACAGCTTATGCAGTTGTCAATTTATTAATTCATTTCCAAGAAGAATAACAAAGGAACGGTGCAATGCAGAGAGCATATTACTGAAAGATGCCACCAAGAGATCATCTGATAGATATTGACTGCATCTGATCAGTACTAACCATCTGCAGGTTAATAATACCCTGCATATTGCCTTTGCTGGTCTTGTATCTGACCACTATTTCATCACTGTGTAACAGGAGAGATGAGTGAAACTATTTAATGCAAATCAAATTCATGTCAAATTTTATGATATTTGGAGGTGCGGGTGAATTTCATCAATTTGCGATTTGTGTGACCACCAAAAAATGTCAGCTTCCATTTTCTGCTTTGCAGAAGAGTGTATCAGCCACAGAAGGCTCACATAACCTCAGGAGCAATCATGAGTTTCCATTATTGCCTTGAAGCTATCACATCACATGGTACAGCACAGCCAATCAGGAAGAACTATAAGATCCTGCATAAAAGTTAAACCAGAGATTGCACCAGCCATTTTAAGGTGTTTTAGGATTGCAAGATGTCAGAGAACACAGCACATCAATAGAGATGGGAACAAAAAGTACAAATACTATAGACAGTACAACTACAACACTGAAGAAGATGAGTGTAGTAGCCTGCAAACAATACAGAGATTCAATTGATGGGGTAGAGAGAGCAAAAATCCTGCTGCAACTAAATTACAATTATGCATTTTTTTCTTCCAACTTAATGCACTAGAAAGAAGCAGCAAGGAAGTATAAAAGGTATTTATAGTGTTGTACAAAATGTATAGTTAAAGAAAAATGCAATGGAAATGAATAGGGTTGTGTCAAACAAAAAACACATACCATGGCTAAAAATGTGTGAGCCACTAGCTGCAGCAGAAGCACCACCACTGGCACCATCTGTCCTGGCAGTAGAACTACCATACATAGTTCACAATTAACCTCCTTGACCACATTCTATGCGCATCCGTGGGGAGGAAGCTGAAGACATTATTTAATATGGTACACCTCTCCTCTCAGTCATATTACCTCTGACAGTGACAACATCAGTTTGAGTCAGATTTCTATACAGAACAGCCTGATCACTCACGACTAAAATAATAATTTTTATACTATTGTTCAATTTAAATAAAAACTGAAAAGTATGTCAGTGCACTGGGCTGTTGTTTACATCCGATTTATGTATACTGTGTTGCATCCATAACGACTACATTACCCCCTTTATCAGAGGGCTTGATTGTTTTGCTGAAGTCCTTTTCATGATTGTTAAGACTAACCATCTCCTCTTTAGAAAGGCTGACAGTTCTGTCTAGAAATCTGACTCAAACTGACGTTGTCACTCAGAGGTAATATGACTGAGAGGCATATGTGTACCATATTAAATAATGTCTTCAGCTTCCTCCCCACTGATACGCATAGAATGTGGCAAAGGAGGTTAATTGTGAACTATGTATGGTAGTTCTACTGCCGGGACAGCAGGTGCCAGTGATGGTGCTTCTGCTGCAGCTAGTGGCTCACACATTTTTTGCTTCTGATTTACCATCCCTTTATATGGGGGGATCACTTTTACATTACTAAAGCTGTAATTGTGGTAAAGAGCTTGAAAAGGATTGGATAAAGTCCTAGGCTGGGACTCCATAGAGTGTTGCACATGTCTTTTTAGGGAAATTAAAGGCTTTGCAGTATTATGATACACTGCAAATTGATTTGATGTGAATTCAATTATTTTGAAAACTTTGAACCTGTTAAATTTTAATTTAAAAATATTTGATCATCTCTATGTGATCGTGCTATTGGTTTTACTTATGCTTTGACAGTGTTAGCAAATGTTTATTAAAGATTGATACAGTCAGTGTATGCCTGTCCCTTACTTGTCTACTATATGTTCCACTTTTATTTTCCTTTTTGTGTTGATGGTGTGTACCTACAGGGTTATAATTCTCCAGTGGGCCCTCGGGCATTGGCAGGCCCCTGAACAGGACTTAAAGGGAGCCCACTGGTTTCAACTGAAATGTATAGCCCTGTCCTAATAGTTAAGGAGGCCGCTGTCCATCATAGTAAGTTTTGAAATAAACACACAACCAAATTACGGTAAAGTCCTTTAATTGAAATAAATGACACAGACTCCTTTTATTTAATGAAAAACAAATTTATACTCTCCTTACGTCCATTCCATTGAAGCCCTCCATGAAAAAATAGAAAATAATAAACAACCTTACGACTAATCCACCGATGCCCATGTCCCCTGTAAAAAAAGAAAAATAATAAGCAACCATATTCCTCATCTGTCCGAAGTGAAGATGTTCTTCATCGTAATCCATGTCTGCGATATGTGGTTTACAACCTGGACGACACCATAATGCGACCGTACAGGCTGAAAACTACGGGAGAATGAGGTAGTGGTGACATCATCGAGATTACTGCAAGTTACGGAGGCTTTGTTCCCACACTTCACTGTGAGCCAATGCTCATGGTGATTATATTGAGGTCACTGCAGTTTGGGAAAGAAGCCTCAGTGACTTCAGCAAGCTCAATGGCGTCACCGCTAGTCACTGAGGCTGCACTCGCATCACCTTGTTCTCCCGTGGTATGCATGTAGATGGCAGAGTGGCAAGCAGCAGATGTTCAGGTCCCCCATTCATCTGAATAGGGTCTTGGTTTGCTTTCTATTCCTTTTTTAAATGTTCGCCTGAACCTGCCGGACCCGAACGTCAAGGGGTTCGCCCATCACCAATTCTGACTTAATTTTATTTGTATGTATGTAGTTGATTTGCTGACATTTCTAGCAAGTAAAATTATCATGAAATTCTGCAGATATTCCCCACACAACATGATAAATCAGACAGTTATACATGAAGTTCACCCTTGATGCAAGCTACGTGTTGCAATGCAGGAAACCACATTATGACACTAAGAATCATGTTGTGACTGTTTTGTCTTGCAGGAAAGAATGCTGTGACTGTTGGCCCATAGAATAATAATTAGCACAGCCGATCAACAGTGGAGGCGTTACATGTTGTTTACCTTACTGGTGCAGAATGACAATTAATCTGATTAAATGAAGTGATGTTTTTAATAAAAACCTATAAAGAATACGTGCAAGGCACATGAACGTACAAATAACATTTTAATTTTTATTGAAGACTTAGGCTGTGTTCACACACAGCGTTTTTTAGTGGGTTTTTTAGCGGTTTTCACTATAAAACCGCTATAAAACCGCTAAAAATAAGCTTCCCAGTCATTTCTATGCATTTTGCACTTTTTGTGCACATTGATGTTTTTTACCGCGAAAAAAACTGCATCGCAGTAAAAAACACGCAGCATGCTCATTAATTTTGCGGATTTTTCCGAGTTTTTGGCTTGTCCCATGCGTTTTGAAACTGCTACGGAAAAAAAACGCATCAAAAACGCACGAAAAACGCAATGGAAAAAAAGGTGCGGTTTCTGGGAAGGGTGTCAGGTTTTTGAGCAGAAATTTTCTGCTACGTGTGCACTTAGCCTTAAGGCCCCGTTACATTTATCGATGCACCAGCGATCCCGACCACGATTTGACCCGGTCATGATCGCTGGTGCATTGCTAAATGGTCGCTAGTGAGCTGCCAAACAGGCAGATCTCACCAGCGATGCAGCAGCGGTCAGCGGTCGTACTCACCTGTCAGACGTGGCGAGTGTGACTGTCTTCCGCCTGTGTCCATGGCTCGCTCGTCGGCGCCAGCAGGAAGCCGACAACGAGAAATGGACCAGGCCGATCTCACACGATCAGCGATAGCCAGCGGGGGAGCCGGTCGGAGGTGAGTATCACATGTAGCAATATCGCTAGTGATATCGCTGCTGCGTCACAAAATCGGTGACGCTTTAGCGATATCACTAGCGATATCGCTATGTGTAAAGGGCCCTTAAGAATGAAACACAAGATTATCAAAACAAGTGAGCATACAACTAGTAGAAACAGCATGATACAAATATGAGAGCAAATAAGTAAATACAAGTACATACAGTGATAAATATAGAAAAGTACTAGTATCCAAAGTATAATCCTAGCATTGAATTTGGATACCGGTCTATATTTATCCTGTGTCTCATCCTTTTAACTAAGTCTTCAATAAAAATATAACTTTTATTTGTATGTTCATGTAACTTGCAGGTTTTTCTTCTATTTACAGTGAGGAAAATACGGTAAGTATTTAACACACTGCTGTTTTCACACCTACAAAGAATGGTAAGACTTGCAGTTTTCATCGTAGGTACACGATAAAAGTCAGAATCCAAAAATAAAAAGCAGAAAATCACATTGTATGTTTTTTAACTAATTAAATTGTATTTTATTGCATGAAATAAGTACTTGATCACCTACCAACCAGTAAGAATTCTAGCTCTCACAGACCTGTTAGTTTTTCTTTAATAATCACTCATTCTCTGAAGTCATTACCTGTATTAACTACACCTGTTTGAACTCATTGCCTGTATAAAAGATACCTGTCCACACACTCAATCAATCACACTCCAGCCTCTCCACCATGGACAATATCAAAGAGCTGTCTAAAGGGCATGTCACACTAAGAGATATCGCTAGCAATATCGCTATAACTTGTGACGTTATAGCGATATTGCTAGCGATATCGCTATGTCTGATACTTACCTACAACCCGCTCCCCCGCTGGTTATCGCTGATCACGCGAGAACAGGCTGGACTGTTTCTCGTCGTCAGCTTCCTGCTGTGACGACGAGCGACGCGTGGAGCCGGGCGGGAGAACGCAGGATCGCCTGGTGTGACAGGTAAGTAGCGACCCCCGTCCACAGCGATGTCGTTAGTGAGATCTGCCTGTGTGGCAGCTCACTAGCGACCACTTAGCGATGCACCAGCGATACTGACTGCGTCATATCGCTGGTCGGGATCGCTGGTGCATCGCTGAGTGTGACAGTACCTTAACCCCTTCACTACCAAGGGTGGTTTGCACGTTAACTCCCGGGCCAATTTTTACAATTCTGACCACTGTCCTTTTATGAGGTCATAACTCTGAAACGCTTCCATGCATCCCGGTGATTCTGACAACGTTTTCTCGTGACATATTGTAATTCATGTTAATGGTAAAATTTCATTCAAATATCTTGCGTTTATTTTGTGAAAATAACGGAAATGTGGCGAAAATTTTGAAAATTTCGCAATTTTCCAACTTTGAATTTTTATGCCCTTAAATCACAGCGATACGGCACACAAAAAACTTAATACATAACATTTCCCACATGTTTACTTTACATCAGCACAATTTTGGAACCAAAATTTTTTTTTGTTAGGAAGTTATAAGGGTTAAAAATTGACCAGCGATTTCTCATTTTTGCAACACCATTTTATTTTTACGGACCACATCACATTTGAAGCCACTTTGAGGGGTCTATATGATAGAAAATACCCAAAAGAGACACCATTCTAAAAACTGCACCCCTTAAGGTGCTTAAAACCACATTCAAGAAGTTTATTAACCCTTTAGGTGCATCACAGGAATTTTTTGAATATTTAAAAAAAAAATGAACATTTAACTTTTTTTCACAAAAAAAATACTTCAGGTTCAATTTTCTTTATTTTACCAAGGGTATCAGGAGAAATTGGACTGCAAAAGTTATTGTGCAATTTGTCCTGAGTACGCTGATACCTGATATGTGGGAGGGAACCACTGTTTCAGCGCATGGCAGACCTCAGTAGGGAAGGAGCGCCGTTTGACTTTTTCAATGCAAAATTGGCTGGAATTCAGATCGGACGCCATGTCGCGTTAGGAGAGCCCCTGATGTACCTAAACAGTGGAAACCCCCCCAAGTGACCCCATTTTGGAAACTAGACCCCCCCAAGGAACTTACCTAGATATGTGGTGAGAACTTTGAACCCACAAGGGCTTCACAGAAGTTTATAACGTACAGCGGTACAATTAAAAAATCATATTTTTTTCACAAAAATGATCTTTTCACCCCCAATTTTTATTTTTCCAAGGGTAACAGGACCCTAAAAGTTATTGTGCAATTTGTCCTGAGTACGCTGATACCCCATATGTGGGTGTAAATGACTATTTGGGCACATAGCAGAGCTCGGAAGGGAAGCAGCGCCATTTGACGTTTTTGGCTAGAATTGAGATCGGACACCATGTCGCGATTGGAAAACCCCTGATGTACCAAAACAGTGGAAACCCCCCCACAAATGACACCATTTTGGAATCTAGACCCCCCCAAGGAACTTATCTAGATGTGTGGTGAGAACTTTGAACCCCCAAGGGCTTCACAGAAGTTTATAACATACAGCCGTACAATTAAAAAATCATATTTTTTCCACAAAAATGATCTTTTCACCCTCAATTCTTATTTTTCCAAGAGTAACAGGACCCTAAAAGATATTGTGCAATTTATCCTGAGTGCGCTGATACCCCACATGTGGGGGTAAACCACTATTTGGGTGCATGGCAGAGCTCGGAAGGGAAGCAGCACCATTTGACGTTTTTGGCTGGAATTGAGATCGGACACCATGTCGCGTTTGGAAAGCCCCTGATGTACCAAAACAGTAGAAACCCCCCACAAATGACACCATTTTGTAAACTAGACCTCCCAAGGAACTTATCTAGATGTGTGGTGAGCACTTTGAACCCCCCAGTGCTTCACAGAAGTTTATAATGCCCGGGCGTGAAAATAAAAAAATCGTATTTTTTCCACAAACATCATCTTTTAGTCCCCATTTTTTTTATTTTCCCAAGGGTAACAGGAGAAATTGGACCCCAAAAGTTGTTGTCCAATTTGTCCTGAGTACGCTGACACCCCATATGTGGGAGAAAACTACTGTATGGGGACACGTCGGGGTTAGGAAGGGAAGTAGTGACGTTTTGGAATGCAGACTTTGATGGAATGGTCTGCGGGTGTCATGTTGCCTTTGGAGAGCCCCTAATGTACCTAAACAGTGGAAACCCCCCACAAATGACCCCATTTTGGAAACTAGACCCCCTGAGGAACTTATCTAGATGTGTGGTGAGCACTTTGAACCCCCCAGTGCTTCACAGAAGTTTATAACGACCGGGCGTGAAAATAAAAATATCGTATTTTTTCAACAAACATCATCTTTTAGTCCCCATTTTTTTTATTTTCCCAAGGGTAACAGGAGAAATTGGACCCCAAAAGTTGTTTTGTAATTTGTCCTGAGTAGGCTGATACCCCATATGTGGGGGTAAAACACTGTTTGGGTGCATGGCAGAGCTTGGAAGGGAAGGAGCACCATTTGACTTTTTCAACGCAGAATTGGCTGGAATTGAGATCAGACGCCATGTTGCCTTTGGAGAGCACCTGATGTGCCCAAACAGTGGAAACCCCCAATTATAACTCCAGCCCGAACCCCAACACACCACTAACCCTAACCCTAGCCCCAACCCTAGCCCTAACCCTAACCCTAGCCCTAACCCTAACCCTAACCCTAATGGGAAAATGGAAATAAATACATTTTCTTTTAGTTTTATTATTTTTCCCTAACTAAGGGGGTGATAACGGGGGGTTTGATTCACTATTTATGGCGGTTTTTATGTTTGGCAGCTGTCACACGCTAAAAGACGCTTTTTATTGTAAAAATAGTTTTTGCATCACCACATATTGTGAGCTATAATTTTTCCGTATTTTGACCCACCGAGTCATGTGAGGTCTTATTTTTTGCGGGACGAGTTGACGTTTTCATTGGTAACATTATCCGGCACGTGACTTTTTTGATCGCTTTTTATTCCGATTTTTGGGACGCAGAATTAACAAAAAACAGCGTTTCATGAATTTCTTTTGGGTGGTGCGTTTACGCCGTTCCGCGTGCGATAAAATTGATAAAGCGGTTTTATTCTTCGGGTCAGTACGGTTACAGCGATACCTCATTTTGGTCGTTTTTTATGTTTTGTCGGTTTTTTGCAATGAAAACAATTTTATATAAAAAATAATTATTTTTGCATCGCTTTATTCTGCGAGCTATAACTTTTTTATTTTTTTGCGGATGACGCTGTATGGCGGCTCGTTTTTTGCAGGACAAGATGACGTTTTCAGCGATACCATGTATATTTATATACATCACGCATCACGATCGCGCATTATTGCACTTTTTGTTCGGTGGTATGATAATAAATCATTATTTTTTGCTTTGTTTTTTATTTTTATTTTTTAAGTGGTTCGCTAAAGGGGTTAACTAATGGGACAGTTTTATAGGGCGGGTCGCTACGAACGTGGCAATACCAAATATGTGTACTTTTATTGTTTTTTTTTATTTTGAAAAAATGGATTTATTGGGGAATATTTTTTTTTTTTTTACTAATTTATTTAGCGATTTTTTTTAAAAATTATTTTTAACACTTTTTTTTTACTTTATTACCTTGTCCCAGGTGGGACATCACTGACCTGTAACAGATCGCTGATCTGTCACATCACAGATCACTGTGACAGATCAGCAATCTGTCACAGGCAGTTCTGCAGACTTCCTCATGCCTGCGCTTTGCAGGCAGTGAGGAAGTCAGCTCCCTACAGGCCCCCGAAGGCCCCCGTCGCCATCTTGGATCCGGGGCCTGTAGGGGAAAGAGACCCCCACAGCAGCGCTGCACATTGCGCTGCCGTGGGGGGCTCAGGGAAGCAAGGAGGGAGCCCCCTCCCTGCCGATGCTTCCCTTTAACCCCCGGTACACCGCGATCGCGTTTGATCGTGGTGTACAAGGGGTTAACGTGTCAGGGGCAGTCTGTGATCACCCCTGACACATAGTGCCGGGTGTCAGCTGTGATAATCAGCTGACACCCGGCCGCGATCAGCGGCGCTCACCACGTGGGCGCCGCTGATCGCTGGGACGTAATATTCCGTCCATGGTAATTAGGTCCAGGGTCACATGGACGGAATATTACGTCCATTGTAGGTAAGGGGTTAAGGAAACCAGAGACAAAATTGTAGATATCACAGCCTAATTTTCTTCTATCTAATATGCCGTTTTTGCTGGTGACGGAACTTCTCCCTGTTCATGTATATACAAAATTGTAGACTTGCACAAGGCTAGGATGGGACACAGGACAAAGGCAAGTGCCTTGGTGGGAAGGTAACAGATATTGGCACAATTATTAGAAAAGGAAGAAATAAAAGATGACTGTCCATCATCCTTGGTCTGGGGCTCCATGAAAGGTCTAGCCTCGTGCGATAAGCATGATTCTGAGAAAGGTCAGGAATCAGCCCAGAACTATATGGGAGGACCTGGACAATGACCTGAAGAGAGCTGAGACCACAGTCTCAAATATTACCATTAGTAACACACTACACCATCATTGATTAAAATCCTGCAGGGCACGCAAGGTCCTCCTAATCATTCCAGCACATGTCCAGGCCTGTTTGAAGTTCACCAATCACCATCTGGATGATCCAGATGATGCAGGAAAGAAGATCATATTGACAGATGTAGCCAAAATGCAACATTTTGGTAACAACTCCATTTGCTGTGTTTGGAGGAAGAAGGATATGTACAGCTCCAAAAACACCATCCCAACCATGATGCATGGTGAAGGAAACATCAAACTTTGGGGGTGCTTTTCTACAAAGGGGACAGAATGACTGCACCATATTGAAGGGATGATGGATAGAATCGCAATATATATTTTTGAACAGCCTTCTTGCTACAGTAAGAGCATTGAAGATGGGGTTATGGCTGGGTCTTCCAGCATGGCATTGATCCTAAACACACAGCCAGTGAAACTAAGATATGGCTCTGTAAGAAGCATTTCAGGGTCCTGGTGTGGTCTAGCCAGTCCTCAGACCTGAACAAAATAGAAAATCTTTGTAGAGAGCTAAAACTAAATGTTGCCCAGCGAAAGACTCAAAACCTGAAAGATCTGTATGGAGGATTGGGCCAAAATCCCTAATGCAGTGTGTGCAAACTTAGTCAAGAACAGCAGGAAATATCTGACCTCTGTAATTGCAAGCAAAGGTTTCTGTATCAAATATTAAGTTCTGATTTTCTATTGTATCAAATACTTATTTCAAGCAATAAAATGCTACTTAATTATGCAAAAATAATAAAATGTTATTTTCTGGATTTTTTTAAAGATTCTGTCTCTCACAGTTGAAGTGTACCTATGATAAAAATTACAGTCCTCTCCATTTTTTGTAGGTGGGAATACTTGCAAAATCGAAAGTTTATCAAATAGTTATATTTGCCCCACTGTATATGTGCGTATTGGCTTATTTACCTCTGCTCATTATACATATGTAGGATTACTGAAGTGATTTTTTAGCTCCTTGTATTGGCTAGTAGGATGGAGATGGGTAGGGTGAGGAGGAGAGTTAAAGCTACCAGTAGGGATTTGATGGGTGATATAATTATGTAGTTTACAGGAAGTCGCAGGCTGACCTCCAGTTTATGTATTGGACTAGTAGTCAGATTGTAGATCAAAAGACATATCTGCCAATAATGAGAGGTTTCAAAATGTATGGGTGCAACTGAGTCTCACAAAGGCAATCCCTTTTTAAAACAAACACATTAAGATGTTTTGCTGACAACAGTCTATGTAACTGCAAGTAATTACTGAGAACAGGACTCAACTTTCTCTGGAACTACTATAGTCAGTGATGAAGGAGTAGCCCAAATATACAACCATGGGGCTCCATGAAGACAACTGGGATCAGAGAAATCCTATTTTAGTAATTGTGGATTGTCAGAAGTTATCACCTATGCTGTGGATATGTGATACATGTCTCTGGTGGTATAATCCCTTTGAATAGGATATTCCAAACTCTTTTTTTTCCTGAACGCCCTGATGGGCTGATAACTATACTGAGGTATACTATCCATGCCTAGAAATACACACTAGCTAATTTTTTACCTCACTTTTGTGTTTCCACCTGCTGTGTCTTTCTGCTCAGTATGAAGTGATCGGCACTTCAGAGATGCCCGTGTGACAAATGTAAACTACATTTTCACAAGCACTTGTTACTCTCATGACTCCCTGTACCTGTAATAACATGCAGGAGGAATATATGTCACCACGGATCAGGCAGACCAACAGTAAAAGGGGAGGTTTATTTACAGGTAGTAATACTGGTAAACATATAATATAACAGAGAAAATGCTGTAAAAGGTAATATCAGAAACTGGAGAAATAACAGGTGCAAAACAACAGAAAGTTATTCTCTTATGGGGAAGAAACTTATCAGTTCCTGGAGGTCTTGATTGCAGAAATCACTCTTCTCCCACGTAGGCACCGAGGCACAAGTGGTGCTTGATGTCCTCTGTCTCTGGGGTCC
Source organism: Dendrobates tinctorius (assembly GCF_039654945.1). Taxonomy (NCBI): domain Eukaryota; kingdom Metazoa; phylum Chordata; class Amphibia; order Anura; family Dendrobatidae; genus Dendrobates; species Dendrobates tinctorius. The sequence goes on from NW_027361693.1 coordinate 2,292,861, forward strand.
TAGGTATAGTCCAACTGGCGTATGGGGGGGGTTAACGTGGGAGCCCAAGGGGTATGCGGATGTCGGTGTCCCCCTGTACTCAAGGTCCTTCCCTCTGCTGCGCCAGCGCCGTTCTCTCACCAGGGTCAGGGGCTCAGCCTGGGACAGTCTCTCTTGACAGGTCAGTGTCACGTTATGGTACGTCCCTTAGTCACAGGGAAGCATCTCAGGGTAAGCAGGGTCTCACTGCAGGGGAGTGTCTTGTCAAGGCACACGGTCTGTCGGTGTGACAAAGTCTCTACCAGGAGGGGAGCGACCAGCTCTCAAAGCGGTGCAGTGACAGGCTTCTCGTACTCAGTCTTGTACTCAGTGCTCACCGCCTGTGTCTGCGGTCCCTCAGTGTTCAGTCGCTGCACCCGTCTCCTCTCTTCTCCTGTGTCAGCGTCCTCTCTGCTCCCGTCTCTGCGCTGCTCTGCTGAAAGCGCGCGCAATTCTCCCGATCTCAGTCCTGCCCTCTTCCTGTTCCTGGTTCTAGTACAGTTCCCTAAAGCATCCCCTGGGGAACCTAATGTCCTGCTCAATGGTACTGGGCACGGAGCTAGGAAAGCAACTCCCCCTCAGCTCCTTCGGTGCTTCACCCCCTTACATACCCTCCAGTGCAATGCTATATCAATAATTGTAAGCCTAGTCTGAATTTAAAGAGTTATAATTGACCATCCCTGACAGCTCCTTCTAGCACATGATATCTCTGTGTAGTTATAGCATAGCATGGTTTGGGAACTATCAACTCCTCACACAGCACCTTTGTGGTGCAGAAGGGGGTTAAAAAATGTCAGCATTTTCCCTACATACTTTATTTCTTCCTTTTCTTTTGCAATATGTCTTTGTCACGACTCTGTTGCGGGTGTCTCGGGACCACGGGCTCTTTCCTGACCCTAACGCTAGGGGTGCCCTAGTTTCCTCTGTTCCCCAGATTACTTCTAATGGTGAAGATGCTGGGGCCACAAACCTTGCCTTAGCTCCTGAATCCACCCTCATTCTGTATCCTTCCCCCACCCAGGGAAGAGGGGTGTAGTAGTGTACCGTAATACACCAAACAGACTAACAAGGAAATATAAACAAGGATAACAAAAAATACCAAACATACAAATATACTAACACAAACAACAGAGGAATGCACCGGGCGTGGAGGATGGGGTTAAACCAAAAAAGGAGAAGAAAGGGAATTATCACACACTCAAGACCTAACAACAGTCACATATAAATCCATCAAATGCCTTCTCCTACAATAACCACCAACAATCTCCAGCCATGCAGCAAAAGCTATCTCTGCCAATGAGACTAGGGCCAAGATTTTATAGGAGATGGGAGTTGCTAACAGTGCACAGCTGAGCCTTAATGCAAAAAAGCTTCCAAGAGCTCTCAACTGAGCAGATTTCCATGTAAATCTCTGAAATACGTGATTCATATGGATCCCTGGTGGAAGATTCCCTATAATAAGGCAGATGGAGGCACTGTGGAAGCTGTCTGACCTGTGATTCGGCAACGTATTTCTTTTTAGGTGAGCATAAAAGTGCCGTCTGCCCCATTTTTATGCACTTCTGAAAAAAAGGACACAGCTGAACAGTGGCCACACGGAGTCCAAAGTAACTCTGCTACCTCATTATAGTGAGTGCCTCCGTTGCGGGTTTTATCTGAATTACATCACTTGAAGATGTAAAGGGAAACCCTGATATAAGTACTCAGCAACAGAGCCAGTTATATGTGATCCAAAATGTTATGTAAATGTTCCCAATAAAAGTTTCAACTCAATCCACAAAAAAAGCAAGTCCCCACTCAGCTCCTTCATCTGTTTACGGAAATAGAGGGGGCTTCCACGTTACTGGTAGCACAAAGGCTTTGGAAAAGCAAATTCTGTGGTCCCAAATGAAAAAGTCCCCTCCCTTCGGAGTCCCAGTGTGCATAAACCACATATAGCATCCACATGTTTGACATTTCTGTAGTGATGAGAGCCCGCCTAACTTACAGGTGCATGAGCTGGGCACAACGTAGTGGTTACTACAATGGCAGTTTGCGATTTTCAGTCACTGTTACTTGTTTTCTGTAAAACATCCATGGAGTCAAAATTGGCACGATATCTGTAAATAAATTCCCAAAGGGGTATAATTTCCAAAATGGAGTCACTGGAGGTGGGATTATGCTCTCCTAGCACTTAGGAACTCTGGATATGTTGTCCGCAAACTATTATAGAAAATTCTACCCTTCAGGATGCCTCCTGTATAACAGCACTGCTTAGCCACACGGTGAGACTATTTGCCAATAGCGCTCCCTCCCTCCCAAGTCTTGCTGTATGGCTAAGCAGTACTTGGCCCTACAGGACCAATATCAGTAAATAAATGATGCCACACACTTTAATAATGGAAGAAAAGTTGCCGTGAGTTTATTTTGGGTTAATAATAAATAAATAACCAAACCGTTAAATAAATAATTCCCTAAAATTATCCAATATTACCATACCAGAGAAACAATCCGCCCCTTAACGGGCGATTTTCCCACAATAAAACATCACGACAGATAATCTGAAAATTAGGGAGGGAGGGAGGGAGGGGGAATGTTGTCTGAGGTAAAAACTGCCAGTGCAGGGCTTTTTATAAACACAGAAAAACCGCCAAATTTCTCCAGCCAATCCTGGCCCGTTAAAACGTTGCCAAGGAAACCAGTCAGAAACCAGATATGCCCTTCTCCACAAACTATACTGAGGGCGCCCAGCCCACTTTGAACCCATTTTTTTTTAGAATTAAAACAATAAATAAATATTATTATGGCCCGTATGGCCATGGGACCCCCCTTTATGTATTTCTTTATTGCGGGGGGGGTGACAGTACAGCCACATATGGGGTACTTCTACATTCAGCAGAAATTGAGACCAGTTTTTCTTCCATTTTTTACCAGTTTCACAGTCTGAAAATGTAAAATATGTTGGTAAACCCAAAAATGTAATTATTTTTTTCTTCATTGCCCAATGATATAAAATTTGGTGATCCGCATTTGGTGTCAATATGATCACAGCACCCTTAGATGAATTCATTGAGAGATGTAGTCTGTAAAATGTGGTCTCATAAGGGAATTCTACTGTTTTGGTACCTCAGGGGTTCTGCCAATGTGACATGGCACCCTCAAACCAATACAAAATAAGTAAACTCCAATGTGGCACTTTTTTGATTCTGAACTGTGCACTGTGCCTCAAAAGTAGTTTTTGACCACGTATGGGGTAGTGGTGTACTCAGAATAAAGTGCACAACAAATATTAAGGTCTATTTTCTCCTGCTAGCCTTGTGAAAATAATAAAATGGAGCTAAAACAGCTTTTGTGAGAAAAATGTGAGTTTTTTTATTTTCACTGCTCTACGTTATAAACTTATATGAAGCAGCTGGGAGTTCAAGTTGCTCACCACACATCTAGATACATTCCTTGAGGGGTCTAGCTTCAAAACTTGTGTCACTTGTAGGGTTTTCCACTGTTTAAACACATTTGAGGCTCTCGAAACAAGACACCGGCTGACCATTCTATCAAAGTCTGTGTTCCAAAACATCACTCCTTCTTGTCTAAGCCCTCACGTGAGCCTAAACAGTAGTTTACCCCCACATATGGGGTAACTGTGTACCCCAACTCAAATTGCACAACAAATTTTTGGGTCGGTTTTCTCCTGCTATCCTTGTGAAAATAAAAAAATTGGGGCTAAATAATATTTTTGTGGGAATTTTTTATTTTTTATTTTCAGGGCTCAATGTTATAGACTTTTGTAAAGCAACTTGGGATTCAAGGTGCTCACCACACATGTAGATAAGTTTCCTGATGGGTTTAGTTTCCAAAATGGTGTCACTTGTAGGTGGACTTGTCACTGTTTAGACACATCAAGGGCTCTACAAATGCGACATGACGTCGGTTAATTATTCCAGCAAATTTTGCATTCAAAAAGTCAAACGGTGCTCCTTCCCTTCCAAGCTCTGCCGTGCGCCCAAACTGTGGTTTTCACTAATATATGGGGTATTGTCATACTCAGGAGAAATTGCACAACAAATTTTGAAGTAAATTTTTTCCTGTTAGCCTTGCGAAAGTAAAAATTTGGGTCTAAATTAAAATTGTTGTGACAAAAAGTTAAATGTTCATTTTTTCCTTCCACATTCCAAAAATTCCTGTGAAGTATCTGAAGGGTTAATAATAAGCTTCTGGAATGTGGTTTTGAGTACCATGAGGGATGCAGTTTTTGGAATGATGTCACTTTTGGATACTTTCTGTCATATAGGCCCCTCAAAATCACTTCAAATGGGATGTGGTTACTAAAAAAATGGTTTTGCAAAATTTTTGGAAAATGAAAAAAAGCTGGTCAACATTTTGTGTAATAAAACTCTCTGATATAAGGACAAAAAAATAAAAGTTTTGAAAATTGCAAAATTTTCGTCATTTTTGCTAAATTTCTATTTTTTCAGAAATAAACATAAAGTCATATAGAAGAAATGTTGCTACGATCATAAAGTGCAATATGTCACGAAAAAACAGTCACAGAATCATTGGGATCCGTTGCAGCGTTCCAGAGTTATTACCACATAAAGTGGCACTTGTCAGAATTGGAAAATTTAGCCGGTCAAGAAGGTGAAAACAGGTTCCAGGGTTAATAGCATTTTTCGAGGTTAAAAAAAAAATCACCTCTAGAGTTGAGCGATACCGTCCGATACTTCAAAATATCGGATCGGAATGGATCGGCCGATCTTTAAAAAAAGTATCGGTATCGCCGATGCCGATACCGGAAGTCCCATTCAAGTCTATGAGACTTCCGGTATCGGAATTGGAAAAACCCTTTCCTGCCCTTGTACGGGCCTTCCGGGGGTCTGTACGGGCCTTCTGGGGGTCTCTGCCGGCCTGCCGGGGGTCTGTGCCGGCCTGCCGGTGGGCTGTGCGGACTGCCCGGGGTCTGTGCACCCTGTGGGGGTCTGTACCGGCCTGCCGGGGGGCTGTGCTGGCCTGCCGGGGGGCTGTGCTGATGTCCGGGGGTCTGTGCAGGCATCGTCCGATGGGACTACAAGTCCCATCGGGCGATGCCTGCTACCATGACAGTGATTGACACATTAGCCAATGATGGGACAGTAGTAGTCCCATCATCCGGCTAATGTGTTAAATGTAAAAAAAAAAAAAAAAATACTACATACATACATACTACATGCATGCTACATACATACTACGTGCTACATACATAGTACATATATACTACATGCATGCTACATACATACTACATGCTACATACATAGTACATATATACTACATGCATGCTACATACATACTACATGCTACATACATACTACATACATACTACATATATACTACATGCATGCTACATACATGCTACATGCTACATACATACTACATATATACTACATGCATGCTACATACATGCTACATACATACATACTACATACATACTACATGCTACATACATACTACATACATACTACATGCTACATACATACTACATACATACTACATATATACTACATGCATGCTACATACATACTGCATGCATGCTACATACATACTACATGCATGCTACATACATACTACATGCTACATACATACTACATACATACTACATGCATGCTACATACATACTGCATGCATGCTACATACATACTACATGCTACATACATACTACATGTTACATACATACTACATACATACTACATGCTACATACATACTGCATGCATGCTACATACATGCTACATACATACTACATATATACTACATGCATGCTACATACATACTACATGCTACATACATACTACATGCTACATACATACTACATATATGCTACATGCATGTTACATACATACTACATGCTACATACATACTACATACATACTACATGCATGCTACATACATACTACATGCTACATACATACCACATATATACTACATGCATGCTACATACATGCTACATGCTACATACATACTACATGCATGCTACATACATACTACATGCTACATACATACCACATATATACTACATACATACTACATACATGCTACATACATACTACATGCATGCTACATACAATACATTCATACAATACATACATAGACATACAGTACATATAACATAGAGTAACATACTTACCAATACTTGTCACATTGTTCCCCGAAGCCATTGTCATCTACGGAATAAATATTAACATAACAAACCACAAAAATACTCACCCATGATCCGAAGCAGTCCACGAGTGTGTCCCACGACGATCTTGGGTAGAGAACTGCAGCATCAGCTGATGCTGCCGCTCTCTACGGGCTGCAGGAATCCAATGACGGAAGGTAGGTATCCTTCCGCACTGTATTCCTCCGCCACTTAAAAAAAAAAAAGTCCCACACAGCTTTTACCATAAAGTGAGACTAGGGACTTTTTTTTTTTAAGTGGCGGAGGAATACAGTGCGGAAGGATACCTACCTTCCGTCATTGGATTCCTGCAGTCCGTAGAGAGCGGCAGCATCAGCTGATGCTGCAGTTCTCTACCCAAGATCGTCGTGGGACACACTTGTGGACTGCTTCGGATCATGGGTGAGTATTTTTGTGGTTTGTTATGTTAATATTTATTCCGTAGACGACAATGGCTTCGGGGAACAATGTGACAAGTATTGGTAAGTATGTTACTCTATGTTATATGTACTGTATGTCTATGTATGTATTGTATGAATGTATTGTATGTAGCATGCATGTAGTATGTATGTAGCATGTATGTAGTATGCATGTAGTATATATGTGGTATGTATGTAGCATGTAGCATGCATGTAGTATGTATGTAGTATGTATGTAGCATGTAGTATGTATGTAGCATGCATGTAGTATATATGTAGTATGTATGTAGCATGTAGTATGTATGTAGCATGCATGTAGTATGTATGTACTATATATGTGGTATGTATGTAGCATGTAGTATGTAGCATGCATGTAGTATGTATGTAGTATATATGTGGTATGTATGTAGCATGTAGCATGCATGTAGTATGTATGTAGTATGTATGTAGTATGTATGTAGTATGTATGTAGCATGCATGTAGTATATATGTAGTATGTATGTAGCATGTAGTATGTATGTAGCATGCATGTAGTATATATGTGGTATGTATGTAGTATGTATGTAGCATGTATGTAGTATTTTTTTTTTTTAAAACATTTAACACATTAGCCGGATGATGGGACTACTACTGTCCCATCATTGGCTAATGTGTCAATCACTGTCATGGTAGCAGGCATCGCCAGATGGGACTTGTAGTCCCATCGGACGATGCTTGCACAGACCCCCGGACATCAGCACAGCCCCCCGGCAGGCTGGTACAGACCCCCACAGGGTGCACAGACCACCGGCAGGCCGGCACAGCCCCCCGGCAGGCCGGTACAGACCCCGGGCAGTCCACACAGCCCCCCGGCAGGCCGGCACAGCCCCCCGGCAGGCCGGCAGAGACCCCCGGAAGGCCCGAAATGACGGCGCATCATGATGCGCACACACCGCGCATCATGATGACGTCATTTCGGCTGTCAATCAACTTTGAACTTCCGATTCCGATGCCCGATATTGAAAAAATATCGGATGTCGGTATCGGAATTCCGATACAGCAAGTATCGGCCGATACCCGATACTTGCGGTATCGGAATGCTCAACACTAATCACCTCCATTACATTGGTATGTATGATGTGTACTGAGTGCAGTTTACTTTAAAAATTACATGACCAAAAAAATGACTGTTCTGCTGTGTGCGGAGATATAGATAATGATGTTGTGGCTATGTATTGGATACAAATAATAACATTTTGGTTATTGTCCAGAAAGGACTACTGCATTAGTGCCATCTAGAATACAGGAATGCTGAAGCTAACAAGTGAAGGTTATAAAATTGCTATAGTATGTGTTGCAGTGCAGAGAATTATTTTTGTAGCTAGAATCCATATTATAATTAAAAAAGTGATATTGTTTATATCTGTGATGCAGCCTTATAATAATGCAATGTATAGAATGTTGTAAAAAATTGAACCTATTAAACATCACTACAGATTTGTTTTATTAAGCCGTGAATTTAAATTGTTTTAATTTCTTTCAAAGGGAATCTGACAGCAGATTGTTGTTATATAATCTGAGAGCACTATGATGTACAGGTTCTCACAAAATTAGAATTTCATCAAAAACTTAATTTATTTCAGTTCTTCAATGCAAAAGTGAAACTCATATATCATATAGAGTCATTACAAACAGAGTGATCTATTTCAAGTGTTTATTTCTGTTAATGTTGAAGATTATGGCTTACAGCAAATGAAAACCCAAAAGTAATTATCTCAGTAAAATAAAATAATTGACAAAAAACACCTGCAAAGGCTTCTTAAGCGTTTAAAAAGATCCGTTAGTCTGTTTCAGTAGGCTCCACAATCATGGGGAAGACTGCTGACTAGTGATGGGCAAGTAGCATCTGTTGTGAGTTCATTTTCCCCTTCGTCACTGAGGTCTGATGAACTCCCTATTCTGGTAAAGGAAGGTAATGAGCCTGATTATCAGGCACCTGACCTTAATGAGGATGACTGGCTGAGTGGAGTCACTGACTGGATATAAGGCTACCGACACCCTTCTGCCCTGCGGGTGATTTCTCTGTGGACTTCTAGGACACCAGTCTGATTCCTGCTTCCCTAAAGCTAAGTTTTCTGCTTTGCCTGTTTGCATTTATGTTTTGTTTTTGTTTTTCTTGCTTTTCTGGATTCTGCCATTCCCTGCTGGGATGAGCTGAATCTCCTTTTGCCGGTTGCTCTGTCTTCAGAATATTCCTGAGTACTGACATAGCTTTTTTGAAGCCTAGCGTCTTCAGGGCCTTTTTCACTGTCAGTCTGTTGGCTCTTATTTTCATAGGGTTTTTCACGGATTGCAGACAGCAGCCTTCCTGTCCTTTCCTATCTAGGTAGTTTGGGCCCCGTCTTTGCTCAGTCTATCTGTCTGTGTTAGTGTTTTCATCTTGCTTCACCGTCATTATATGTTGGGGGCTGCCTATTGCTTTGGGGTCTGCTCTGGGGCAGTTTAGATTTCCCCTTTCTTTCTTTAGGCCTATTTAATTCTCCGGCTGTGATCGAGGGGTCTAGGGCATCGTAGGAACCCCCCACGGCTACTGTTAGTTGTTGTGATAGGATCAGGGGTCTGCAATCCGATAGCTGCCAACCTCTCTGGTTTTCTGGACTTGGCTAGCATTTCTGTTTTTGCCTCCTACGGTGACTCAATCATAACAAGCATCGTTGCTAGGGTCTCCCAGAGCATGCTCGGGTGATCGAGTATTTTGGCCTGCTCGGAGATTTAGTTTTCGTCATCTCATGTAGGAATTCCCTAACAAACAGGCACTCCACACATGTAATCAGCCTGTTTAGCAGTCGCAAATCATGCAGCTGAGACAACGTTTTTATGCGTTTGTATGCGTTTTTAGTGCGTTTGCGTTTTTTTACACATTTTTGGTCCACACCCAAAAAAAAAAAAACCCATCTGGCAACACACACGACCAATGGGACCCAATGTCGGTGTGGTATGTTAATATATAGACCCTGTCTACAGTATTCTTCAGATTTGCTTGATTGTTCTCGTGTCAACATGGATCTGCGCTGGAAGAGTTTTCACTTCAACTTGCATTTGGACATCGCGATGGCTCAGGCTTATGCAGTTGCTTGCCATGAACAAAGGAAGAGAGAGGCAGCGAAGACGGCAGCAGCGGCGTATGTGGATACATCCTATTGTTGAACTCCGGGAGAGCCGTGGGGCATACCACACCCTCTACAGTGAGCTACAGGCAAACCCGGAGAAATTTACAGATTATATCCGGATGTCCCAAGAAAGCTTCAGCTCCGTCGTGCGATTCCTCCTGAGGAACGGCTAATGGTGACATTACGGTACGTAATATTTAAAAACCAAGGGGTGCTGTCTGATGTTTTTTTTTTACATGTAGTATTCAAAACCTTGGGTAATTATTTTTCGTGAATGTACTGATATTTTATTTTATAGTTTTGCAAAATAATATACAGAAATATTAATTTTACTTCTTTCTCTGTTCACAGATTCTTGGCGACTGGAGAAACCCTATCTTCACTACACTTCCAGTACCGTATTGAAATCTCTACCTTGTCTGGAATTGTTGCGGACACCTGCCAGGCTCTCTGGAATGTTCTTTGTCCAGAATTTATGCCCCTCCCCACCGCTGAAAAGTGGATGGAAATTGCTGACAAATTCTGGACAGTATGCAATTTCCCCAACTGTTTGGGAGCTGTTGATGGTAAACACATACGGATCATCAAACCCAAAAGAAAAGGATCTGAGTACTATAATTACAAAAAGTACTTTTCAATAGTACTCATGGCCATTGCGGATGACGGATATATGTTTGTAGCAGTGGACATTGAAGCATTTGGCCGGGGTAATGACTCACAGGCTTTTAAAAACTCAGACATGGGCCGGAGGTTGTATGGCAACCAATTTAATTTCCCTATGCCACAGCCTTTTCCTCACACCGAAGCTCCGCCACTGCCCTTTGTAATGGTTGGGGATGAGGCTTTTCAAATGTGCGCAAACTTACTGAAACCCTACTCCAGCCGGGTCTTGGATCACACAAAAAAAAATATTTAATTACAGGCTGACCAGGGCCAGAAGAACTGTCGAGTGTGCTTTTGGGATTCTTGTCTCAAGATGGCGAATTCTCGGCACAGCCATAAATCTTAAACTTCAAACGGTCGATGAGGTGGTGAAGGCATGTGTGGTTCTACATAATTTTGTGATGGCTAAAGAGCACCCGACCTTTGAACTGGACGATGATGCTCCTAACCCATTGCCTGAATTCACTCAGCACCCTCTCAGGTCATCCGTTGAAGTTGGCCAAATGAAGGACCAATTTGCGGCCTACTTTATTTCTGATGTAGGACGGGTGCACTGGCAAGATGAAATGGTGTAATAATGTTTTCGTTTGTGTTTGTTAATAAAAAACCTTATTTGATACCAGTACCGAGTGCACTATGTTTTTTACACTCCAATAAAATAAAAAACTTCCCATGTATACCTGTGAATTCATGATGTTCTCACACCTGCGCAGGTAAATACACAATTTAAAATGCAGCATCGCTAGTCTGCTTTAAATATATTGGTACTCAAAGCTGCAGGTTAAATACGAGTATGATATGTGTATTAACCTGGCCATGATTGATAAATAGTTATGATTATGACAATGAGCGACTTTGTTTGGATAGGGTTTCATGAAACCAAATTAGTTTCAAATAAAACTTGTCCAACCAGTGAAAACAAGTTGGAGATTCATTCATTTTGAATGAAAGAAACTCGCCTTTTTTTGACCGAGTTTCACCAGTTTGTGTTTCTGGAAACCAGATCCTAGTCGGTAAAACGCTAGTTATTATACTAGGCCTTGGTATGTAACATATTAACAGATGATGTGTATTTTACACTTATACTAGGCCTTGGTATGTAACATATTAACATATGACGTGTATTTTACCCATCAGTGGATTCTAAACACACGAGTATGTTTTTAATTACAAGGTATCTCAATAATCCCCCTTGCCTAGTATCACCTTGCCTAGAATCACAATAAGTGAAATGAGGATGGTAAAAACAGCCAATCCTCCAAACACTTTTTATGACACCTTGCAAAGTTTAAGTCGCATTGTGTGTACGGCGCAGTGTGTGTGAGCGGCGCCAAAAATATTAATCAAACTTTGTTATGGTGAACCAGAAATTGTAAATTTATTTTGAAACAGAAATATTTAACAAAACTGTATTTTTTTCTGCGTTTGGGGGCAGATGGTTGCAAGTTGGTGGTGTGCAGGGAAGATGCAGAACTAACTGTTGAAGAAGGTGTTCTAGGGGAAGGGGCAAAAAAACTTGTGGGGGAAGGGAGTCCAGTTATGGGACTTGCAGTAGAAACAGTTTGAGGAGATGAAAGAGGTTCAGGGACATTGGTCCGAAGAGCTTGTCTCCGCAAACTTGACTGCCTGGACCTACTTGGGCCCAATGCCCGCCTTGCTTGATGGCGCGTTGTACTTGGGGTAAATATAGAATGTAGGTCCCCTGTCTGCAGCTGTGGCTGCTGCTGCTGTGGCTGCTGCTCTGGCTGCTGCTGCTGCTGCTGTGGTGGCTGCTGCTGCTGTGGTGGCTGCTGCTGCTGTGGCTGCTGCTGATGCTCTGTGGTGGCGGTGGCAGTGCTCGTCCTTGCAGGAGGACTGGTGGCGGCAGTGATGGTCCAAGTTTGCGGAGTGGTGGTGGCAGGGCTACTACATGTTGTTGTAGCGGCAGGGCTGTTCCACATTTGCAGAGTGGTGGCTGTGCTCCAAGCATGCATGGGGGTGGCGATGGTGCTCCAGACAGGAGCAGCGCTTGTCATGGTGGTGTTGGTGAACTGACCAGCTGCACTCAGACTTGTGGTGGTGTAACGGTGGGTGTCCTGGCTTTGAATAGAGGTGTCCGTGCAGTGGTATGCAGCACAAGTCGGTAGTGAGGTGAAGCGAGTCAATAGTGGCACAGGTGGAAATGCCACTACTGACTGCTGCCCGTACCGATTATGCTGCATAGCCTGCAAGAAAGCATTGTTGCAGGCCTGCAGCACATTCAGCTGTTGCTCAGGACTAAGGTGTTCTGCCATGCCCTTTTCAATCTTACTAAAAAAATGGTGCGCTGGTCTGTTGAGGTCGGCCTCCAGACGGTCAAGGCACTGTTCGACAGAATTGAAGCGGTGTTCAAAGTGGTTAAAACCACGTTCCATGAGTGCAAAACCGCTTTCCACTCTGTCGGACAGCGACTTGAGGCTGGCATTAAAGGCCTCGCTCAAGTGCATAAACTCGGGCAAGACATTCCTGTCCAAGGCCCTCTGCCGCTGGCAGGTAGTGCCCGCATAACCAGTGGCAGAGACCTGGGAGAGGGGAACACCTGATGGCCCAGCTTCCTGGTCACCAGCTGTCTGCAAGGTGCTTCCTGGCTGTCGGATGGCTGGGACGGGTCAGAGGACGTCCGATGAAGGACCGCTCCAGGGCCAGGCTGCAGGGTGCTGCTCCAGGTGCTGTGGAAGAAAGGAAAATCATTACTATCATGCCTTTACAAGAAGCATCAGCTGTGGATTAGAAAATCACAGATTAAAAAAAAATTAATAATTATAATACTTACACTCTGGTGGCAAGGACAGGTCTTAGGAACTGCAACGCGTGATAGTAACGGTATCTGGTTCTTGTCCTTGACGCAGATACACTGCGAACCTGGCCCTCAGCACGAACATCACAGTTGAAGCGGTCCATGATTGAGCGCCAACGTGTTCGGACTTTGTCCACTGTTGGAAAAAAAAAACAACAACATGTCACTTGTGTTTTTGATGCACGACATATGCTATCACTAAACCCAACAGTGCCATCAAGGACAATACTCACTGCGGCGCAATACAGCAATACAATACTCAAAGCAGTCACTGTAGAGCCCGATGACACTGTTGGGTTTCCTGCTAGAATATATCTAGCATGAAACCCAACAGTGACATCAAGGACAATACTCACTGCGGCACAATACAGCAATACAATACTCAAAGCAGTCACTGTAGAGCCCGATGACACTGTTGGGTTTCCTGCTAGAATATATCTAGCACGAAACCCAACAGTGACATCAAGGACAATGCTCACTGTGGCACAATACAGCAATACAATACTCAAAGCAGTCACTGTAGAGCCCGATGACACTGTTGGGTTTCCTACTAGAATATATCTAGCACGAAACCCAACAGTGACATCAAGGACAATACTCACTGCAGCACAATACAGCAATACAATACTCAAAGCAGTCACTGCAGAGCCCGATGACACTGTTGGGTTTCCTGCTAGAATATATCTAGCACGAAACCCAACAGTGACATCAAGGACAATACTCACTGCGGCACAATACAGCAATACAATACTCAAAGCAGTCACTGTAGAGCCTGATGACACTGTTGGGTTTCCTGCTAGAATATATCTAGCACGAAACTCTACAGTGACATCAAGGACAATACTCACTGCGGCACAATACAGCAATACAATACTCAAAGCAGTCACTGTAGAGCCCGATGACACTGTTGGGTTTCCTGCTAGAATATATCTAGCATGAAACCCAACAGTGACATCAAGGACAATACTAACTGTGGCACAATACAGCAATACAATACTCAAAGCAGTCACTGCAGAGCCCGATGACACTGTTGGGTTTCCTGCTAGAATATATCTAGCACGAAACCCAACAGTGACATCAAGGACAATACTCACTGCGGCACAATACAGCAATACAATACTCAAAGCAGTCACTGTAAAGCCCGATGACACTGTTGGGTTTCCTGCTAGAATATATCTAGCACGAAACCCAACAGTGACATCAAGGACAATACTCACTGCGGCACAATACAGCAATACAATACTCAAAGCAGTCACTGCAGAGCCCGATGACACTGTTGGGTTTCCTGCTAGAATATATCTAGCACGAAACCCAACAGTGACATCAAGGACAATACTCACTGCGGCACAATACAGCAATACAATACTCAAAGCAGTCACTGTAGAGCCCGATGACACTGTTGGGTTTCCTGCTAGAATATATCTAGCACGAAACCCAACAGTGACATCAAGGACAATACTCACTGCGGCACAATACAGCAATACAATACTCAAAGCAGTCACTGCAGAGCCCGATGACACTGTTGGGTTTCCTGCTAGAATATATCTAGCACGAAACCCAACAGTGACATCAAGGACAATACTCACTGCGGCACAATACAGCAATACAATACTCAAAGCAGTCACTGTAGAGCCTGATGACACTGTTGGGTTTCCTGCTAGAATATATCTAGCACGAAACCCTACAGTGACATCAAGAACAATACTCACTGCGGCACAATACAGCAATACAATACTCAAAGCAGTCACTGTAGAGCCCGATGACACTGTTGGGTTTCCTGCTAGAATATATCTAGCATGAAACCCAACAGTGACATCAAGGACAATACTAACTGTGGCACAATACAGCAATACAATACTCAAAGCAGTCACTGCAGAGCCCGATGAAACTGTTGGGTTTCCTGCTAGAATATATCTAGCACGAAACCCAACAGTGACATCAAGGACAATACTCACTGCGGCACAATACAGCAATACAATACTCAAAGCAGTCACTGTAGAGCCCGATGACACTGTTGGGTTTCCTGCTAGAATATACCTAGCATGAAACCCAACAGTGACATCAAGGACAATACTCACTGCGGCACAGTACAGCAATACAATACTCAAAGCAGTCACTGCAGAGCCCGTTGACACTGTTGGGTTTCCTGCTAGAATATATCTAGCACGAAACCCAACAGTGACATCAAGGACAATACTCACTGCGGCACAATACAGCAATACAATACTCAAAGCAGTCACTGTAGAGCCCGATGACACTGTTGGGTTTCCTGCTAGAATATATCTAGCACGAAACCCTACAGTGACATCAAGGACAATACTCACTGCGGCACAATACAGCAATACAATACTCAAAGCAGTCACTGTAGAGCCCAATGACACTGTTGGGTTTCCTGCTAGAATATACCTAGCATGAAACCCAACAGTGACATCAAGGACAATACTAACTGTGGCACAATACAGCAATACAATACTCAAAGCAGTCACTGCAGAGCCCGATGACACTGTTGGGTTTCCTGCTAGAATATATCTAGCACGAAACCCAACAGTGACATCAAGGACAATACTCACTGCGGCACAATACAGCAATACAATACTCAAAGCAGTCACTGTAGAGCCCGATGACACTGTTGGGTTTCCTGCTAGAATATATCTAGCACGAAACCAAACAGTGACATCAAGGACAATATTCACTGCGGCATAACAGAGCAGGGAAATACTTACTAAACGCCTTTTTGGAGGATGCAGTAGCGCTGTCCCAGCCATCCATCAACGCTGCGGCCACCTCATTCCATAGCCGCCGGGTCACCACATTGCCCTTGTACAGCCGTTCACGGCTGTCCCACAACGGTGCATGCTCCTGGACCAGGCTGATGAGCTGCTCATTATCCAGGTAGACGTCTTCATGCCGTTGTGGAACCTAGACAAAACACATTCATTAGAATAATCAAATTTAAATTGAATAAAAAGTTACATAAAAAATACAGAAAAGATGAAATATAGAAGATAAAAAATAAAGAACATTACAAATCATTTGATACATACATTCCGTATCACCAACGGGACTTGGCTTCGCTGCTCCTGCTGTTTGCCCCCAGTAGTCACGTCCGCAGAAGATGACGATGTCTTAAAAAAAAAAACGTAAGAGATTTGGAGAAGCAGCAGATATACTTACCAGATGCATGAAAATAATCACCTCACGGTCTGCTTGCGCCAATTCCTGCCGGAATGGGGAATATTCTGATTCCGAAGACATACTGCATGTAAAAATAATAAAAAGCATTAGTACATACACAATTTAAAAGGACAGGCATACGATGTAATAATACTCACATTCTTGACACTGATAGAAGATGGATTCGTTGCTGAATGTCTGCTCTCCAATCAGTCACTGTAGTTGTGTGTTGGCAGACACCTCTTTTATATAGACTTTTTTTTTTTGGACTTTGGAATTTTATAACTTGTCTAAATAGTGGGCACCAAAAAAAAATGCAGCGCTAAAAAAACGCATACATGCGCATGCCAGTGCGCATGTATGCGCCTCCATAGACCATAATGGTCTTTTTTAGCGCAAAACGTGCGCATATGTGCGCATGCGCTTTTTTGGAGTGGTTGGGCGGACCAAAAAATGCAACATGTAGCGTCTGGAAAATAAAATCGCACACCACAAAAAAACACAGCACACGAAAAACGCATACGAATGCGCACGTATGCACGCCAATGTTAAATATGGGGGGAAAAAGCGCATGCGCACGTATGCGTTTTTTTCCAGCGCAAAAAAAACGCAAATGTGAAACCAGCCTTAGAGATGAAAATTTCCTTTTCCAGCAGGAATTTGCACCTGTCCACACTGCCAAAAGTAATAATATCTGGTTTAAAAACAACAGTATCACTGTGCTTGATTGGCCAGCAAACTCGCCTGACCTTAACCCCATAGAGAATCTACGGGGTATTGTCAGGAGGAAGATGAGACACCAGACCCAACAATGCAGATGAGCTGAAGGCTGCTATCAAAGTAATCTGGGCTTCCTTAATACCTCAGCAGTGCCACAGGCTGATTGCCCCCATGCCACGCCGCATTGATGTAAAAGGAGCCCGACCAAGTATTGAGAGCATTTACTGAACATTAGAGATGAGCGAGTTTGTTTGGATTTTGGCCCCGAATCTGATTTTGACATATTCGGGCAAAAACACTATTTGTGCCGAATATATGTGCGTTGAGCACGGGGTTGGACACAATGACCTTTGAGGTCCCTTCCAACTCTAACATTCTATGATTCTATCATTCTATGATGTAGGAGCAGAAATCCTGATTCCAGCAATGTGTCATTTAGGCTGTGTTTTGCTGTTTCAATACAATCAGTGTTTTATCAGCAGGAGATTATCACTAAAGGACTTATTGTCTTGTGCCTCCTGATCCAGCCATGTCACAAGCACTGATTAGCAGCTCTCTGTCACTATACAATGTACACAGAGAGCTGCTAGATCAGCAGCATAAAAATCTGTGATTCTGCTGCTGCACCCAGTAAATTAAGTGGTACATCACTGGAATCAGGGTTTCTGCCCCTACATCATGCTGGTGACAAGTTACATAGCAGAAATCTACTCACAGATTTCTTTAAAAAGTGAGACTGGTGGTGGTTTTTACAGTGCTGTAACATTTTGTAAATTACACTTTTCTATTGAGTATTGAGAAGTCAAAGGGAAATGTGCCAGGAAGAAAAAAAAACAGCAAACACCATATGCATATTAGTCACCCATGAGCAAGCGCATAGGGTGACAGAATTTAAGTGCGGCATTATGAGAAATAAAAAATGTGTTAAATTTTTCTTTTTTTATCATTATGGCATCTGTGGCTACCACCATTATGTAACTGCTGAAAGATCTGCTGACTGCCATGTCAGTGATTCTGTGCTAGGCAAAGCAGAGTGCAGACTTCAGTAATGTCACTATACCATGGGCAGCGAACCTGGAACAACGAATCAGCTGCATTTCACATCATGTATTCAACAAATTTAAACCTCACAAGTTGCAAAATTGTGGAAAAAAAGCACACCAGTACGCCAATACCCCATATGTGGGGGAAAGTCACTGTTTGGGTGCATGGCAAGGCTCAAAAGGAAAGGATCACCATTTGACTTTTTGAATGTAAAATTGGCTGAAATCAATGGTGGCCACCATATCGCGTTTGGAGATCACTGTTGTACCCAAACAGTGGAACATCCCCAATTCTAACTTCCAACCCTAACCCCAACACACCCTAACCTTAATCCCAACCCTAGCCATAACCCTAACCACAACTCTAAACCCAACAAACCCCTAACCCTAATCCCAACCCTAACCGTAACCCTAACTACAAACCTAACCCTGACACTCCCCTAACCCTAATACCAACCTTAACCGTAATCCCAACCATAACCGCAACCCTAACTGTAGCCCAACCCTAACTTTAGCCCAACCCTAACTTTATCCCCAACCCTAACTTTAGCCCAACTCCAACTTTAGCCCAACCCTAACTCTAGTCTCAACCCTAACCGCAGCCCAACTCTAACCCTAACTTTAGCTCAACCCTAACCCTAAACTTTAGCCCAATCCTAACCCAAACTTTAGCCCAACCTTAACCCTAATTTTAGCCCAAACCTAACCCTAACTTTAGCCCAATCCAAACTCTAACTTTTGCCGAACTCACTTTAGCCTAACTCACTTTAGCCCAACTCTAACCCTAATGGAAAAATGGAAATAAATAATTTATTTTTTATTTTAGTATTTATAGCTAACTAATGGGGTGATAAGGGAGGGTTTGATTTACTATTTTTTTATTTTGATCACCGTGATAGGGTCTATTAGAGTGCTTAAAATGAACCAATAGGAAAAATTTCCTATTGTCGCCAGCACTCGCCATTTTATGGAAGAAGATGCCGGCTGCAGGGACAATGGAGTTACCGGGGGGATCAAGGAACCCTATTTCTCTCTCCTCTGATGGAGGAGTGATAAATTAAATGGAAATCAGACTTTTTTTGCGGTCGGCATTATACCGTTGATAACAATGATCACATGTCACGAGCGCTTCAGAGGTAACAGGCTATCATCCTGCGTTAGGCCTCAGAAGGTCTGAGCGCCTGTCCATACAGACTGCTCCCTGAACTATCTGCCTCTAGGACCCAGTGTCAACCTCCTCCTGCCCTGAGAAGTTTGGATCTATTTAGTTAGTGGCTCAGCTGTGACTCAGTGCGGGTAATAGCTTCATTTCCACTTGCTAGAGTGTTGGACCTTCTCAGAGTGCTCCAGTTTGGTGTCTGGACTCCCTCTTCTGGTTTCCGTATCTGGCGATTCAGCGAAGTGTTCACCTGTTTGTCTCACATTATTGTTATGAGTTCATTTTCTCCTTCACCTCTGATGTCTGATGAACTCCCTCTGCTGGTGAAAGGAGGTGGTGAAATTGATCTGGATGGGAAGAACCTGTCATCTGAACAGGTGGAGTGTGATTGGACATCCGGAATTTCTGAGTGGATATAAGGCAGCCGACGCCCTGCAAAGTTGCTGGTGATCCTTTCTGCTCTGAGCTCTGGCATCCAGTTTAGTTCCTGTCTACTAAAAGCTAAGTTTTTGCTCTGCTATTTTTCCATGAGATTTTGTCTGTTTACTTAGTGTTTGTGTTCAGCCTTCCCTGGTTGGGACGGGCTGAACTCCATTTTTGTCTCTGATCAGTTGATCTCTTTGCTCTGTCTTCAGAATATACCTGAGTGCTGATATAGTGATTTTGAAGTCTAGTGACTTCAGGGTCTTTTCTATCAGACGTGTTGGACATTATTTTTGGCAGGGTTTTTTGCGTGATTGCAGCCAGCATCTTTTCTGTCCTTTTCTGTCTAGTTAGTTGGCCCCATCATTTGCTCAGCCTGTCTTTCTGTCTGTGTTTGTGTTTTCATCTGTTTTTCACCAACAATACATGTTGGGGGCTGTCTATTGCTTTGGGGTCTGCTCTGGGGCAGTTTAGATTTCCCCTTTCTTTCTTTAAGCTTATTTAGCACTCTGGCTGTTACGAGGGGTCTAGGGCACCGTAGGAACCCCCCACGGCTACTGATAGTTGTGGTGAATAGGATCAGGGGTCTGCAATCCGCTAGCTCCCAACCTCTCCAGTTTTCTGGACTTAGCTTGTGTTTTTATTTTTTCCTCCTCCGGTGACTCATTCATAACAGAATCACCAGCCATACCGCAGATTCTAGGGTACTCAATAGCAGGAGAGAATTGTAAAAAAAAAAAAGTGTCAGAATTTTTTTTTTTGTGTGTGTATATTTTTTCCTCTATTTCTCTGAGGCCGTAGGGGGAATTTTTTCAATGGAGATTAAGCAATTGTCTGATCGTGTGGAGCAGCTCACTGCTGAAGTGTGGGGAATTTCCGCCTATCTTGCGCATTCACATGCTGCTGAACCAAGGATCCCTACTCCTGATGTGTTTTTTGGGGATCGGTCTAAATTTTTAAATTTTAAGAATAATTGTAAATTATTTTTTGCCTTGAAGCCTAACTCATCGGGGAGCTCCGCGCAGCAGGTTAAAATTGTCATCTCTTTGCTGCACAGCGATCCTCAGGACTGGGCGTTTTCTTTAAAACCTGATGGTCCTATTCTAACTAATGTGAACGCATTTTTTCAAGCCTTGGGGTTGTTGTATGATGAGCCGAATGCTATTGATCAGGCTGAAAAGGCCCTGTTGGCATTGAGCCAGGGTCAGGATTCTGCAGAGTTGTACTGTCAAAAATTCCGAAAGTGAGCGGTCCTTACTACCTGGAATGATGGTGCCTTGGCAGCTCTCTTTCGGAAGAGTTTGTCAGAAACCGTAAAAGATACTATGGTGGGATTTCCTGTTCCCTCTGG
Source organism: Dendrobates tinctorius (assembly GCF_039654945.1). Classification (NCBI taxonomy): domain Eukaryota; kingdom Metazoa; phylum Chordata; class Amphibia; order Anura; family Dendrobatidae; genus Dendrobates; species Dendrobates tinctorius. The sequence continues at coordinate 2,313,959 of NW_027361693.1, forward strand.
TCTTGACGATTCTGTCATTGGCCATTCAGGTTGATCGGCGTTTGCGTGAACGCAAAACTGCACGAGAGGTATTGCCACCTGTTGAACAAATGTCTGAACCTATGCAATGTGATAGAGTTTTGTCTAGGGTGCAACGTCAGGAGTTCAGAAGGCGTAATAAGCTGTGTTTTTTTTGTGGCGATGCCTTTCATATTATCTCTGTCTGCCCTAAACGAGAGAAACGTTTTGCACACACATTTGCTGTGGGTGGTGTTCAACCTAAGTTTCTTCTGGCAATTACTCTGATCTGCTCACTGTCCACATTTTCCGCTAAGGCTTTTGTGGATTCGGGAGCAGCTCTGAACCTGATGGACTTGGATTTTGCTAAACGTTGTGGGTTTCCTATGACACCTCTGCGGACGCCTATCCCTTTGAGGGGTATTGATGCTACTCCCATGGTAAAGAATAAACCTCAGTTTTGGACCCAGGTGGTAATGTGGGTCGCCAGAGACCATCAAGAAAATTTCAGATTTTTGGTGTTGCATAATTTGCATGATACCATTGTTCTGGGGTTTCCCTGGTTGCAAATCCATAATCCAGTTTTGGATTGGAAATCTTTGTCTGTGGTGAGTTGGGGTTGTCGGTGTGCCCTTGGTGACGCTCCTGTTTTCTCCACCTCTCCCCAGTCGCATGATGTTCCTGACTATTTGGCTGATTTTTATGATGTATTTAGTGAGAATGAGTCTGCGTCTTTGCCTCCTCATAGGAGTTATGACTGTGCAATTGAGCTGAGCCCTGGGTGTAAATTTCCCAAGGGTCGACTTTTCAATTTATCTGTACCCGAGCACGAGGCTATGCGATCCTATATTAAGGAGTCGTTGGAGAAGGGTCATATTAGACCATCCTCTTCACCCTTAGGTGCTGGGTTTTTTTTCGTGGCCAAGAAAGATGGTTCATTAAGGCCTTGTATTGATTATCGTTCCCTCAACAAAATTACGGTTAAATATCAGTATCCGTTACCCCTGATTTCTGATCTATTCTCCAGAGTTAAAGGTGCTTGCTGGTTTACCAAGCTTGACATCAGCGGGGCGTATAATCTTATTTGCATTAAGCATGGGGATGAATGGAAGACGGCATTTAATACTCAGGAGGGACATTTTGAGTACCTGGTGATGCCTTTTGGGCTCAGTAATGCCCCTTCTGTCTTCCAGTGCTTCATGAATGATATTTTCCGAGACTTTGTGGATACATTTTTGATCATCTATCTGGATGATATTTTGATCTTTTCCAGGGATCGGGACTCTCATGTGGAACATGTTCGGACTGTGTTCCGGATTTTGAGGGAGAATTCCCTGTATGTCAAGGGACCGAAATGCCTTTTTGGGGTACAGAGGATTTCATTTTTGGGATTTATTTTGTCTCCGTCAACTATTGAAATGGACCCGGCCAAGGTACAGGCCATTTATGATTGGGTTCAGCCCACTTCTTTGAAGGCCCTGCAGAAGTTTTTGGGTTTTGCTAATTTTTATCGTAAATTTATAGCTAATTTTTCTGGTATTGCCAAACCATTGACTGATTTGACTAAGAAGGGTGCTGATGTGCTGAATTGGTCTCTGGAGGCCGTTTCTTCCTTTCAGGAGCTGAAGCGAAGGTTCACTTCTGCTCCGGTCTTGCGGCAACCTGATGTCTCACTCCCGTTTCAGGTAGAGGTGGACGCTTCTGAGATTGGTGCAGGAGCTGTTTTGTCCCAAAGAGATCCTGTAACATCTAAAATGAATCCCTGTGCTTTCTTTTCCCAAAAGTTCTCCCCATCCGAACGTAACTATGATGTGGGGAATCGGGAACTGTTAGCCATGAAATGGGCATTTGAGGAGTGGAGACATTGGTTGGAGGGAGCTAAACATCAAGTCGTGGTCCTTACTGACCACAAGAATTTGATTTACCTGGAGTCGGCAAAACGCTTGAATCCTAGACAGGTGGGCCTTGTTTTTCACACGTTTTGATTTTGTGGTCTCTTTTCTTCCGGGCACTAAGAATGTCAAGGCAGACGCCCTCTCTAGGAGTTTCTTTGCTGATTCTCCTGTTGTGACCAAGCCTGCTACCATCTTAGGTGAGGGGATAGTTCTTTCTGCCATCTCGCCCGATTTGAGACGTGCTCTGGAAGAATTTCAGGAGGACAAACCTGAGCGTTGTCCCATTGGAAAATTGTATGTTCCTGACCAGTGGAGGAAGAGTGTAATGACTGTAGTTCATTGCTCCGCATTGGCTGGTCATCCAGGTATTTTTGGTACTAGAGATTTGGTGAGTCAGTCTTTTTGGTGGCCCGCCTTGTCTCGTGATGTCAGGAGTTTTGTGCAGTCCTGTGGGACTTGCTCCCGGTCTAAACCTTGTTCTCACTCTAGTGGGTTGTTGATGCCTTTGCCGGTGCCCAGGAGGCCATGGACCCATATTTCAATGGATTTTATCTCTGATATGCCTGTCTCTCAGAGAATGACTGTTATTTGGGTGATTTGTGATAGATTCTCTAAGATGGTCCATCTTGTACCACTCCCTAAGTTGCCATCTTCCTCAGAGTTGGTGCCCTTGTTTTTCCAACAGGTGGTTCGCTTGCACGGGATTCCTGAGAACATTGTGTCTGACAGAGGAGTTCAGTTTGTTTCTAGATTTTGGAGGACTTTCTGTTCCAAGCTGGGAATTCAATTGTCCTTCTCCTCTGCGTTTCATCCTTAGACCAAAGGGCAGACGGAGAGAACAAACCAGACTTTGGAGTCGTATTTGAGATGTTTTATTTCTGCCGATCAGGATGATTGTGTTTCATTTTTGCCCTTGGCCGAATTTGCTTTAAATAATAGAGCTAGTTCTGCCACTTTGATGTCACCTTTTTTTTGTAACTTTGGGCTTCATCCTCGATTCTCTTCAGGGCAGGTGGAGTCTTCTGCCTGCCCAGGTGTTGACACTGTGGTGGAGAGAATGCACCAGATCTGGGACCAAGTGGTGGATAAGTTGTCTCTTTCCCAGGAAAAGGCCCAGCGGTTTTCCAACCGGCATAGGACCATTGGTCCCCGGTTTAAGGTGGGTGATATGGTTTGGTTGTCATCAAAGAATATCTCTATGAAGGTGGCTTTTCCAAAGTTTAAACCTAGATTTATTGGACCTTACAAGATTTTGGAGATTCTTAATCCAGTCTCTTTTCGATTGGCTCTTCCTGTTACATTCAAGATCCATAACGTGTTTCAAAAGTCTCTGTTAAAGAGGTTTGTTGAGCCAGTAGTTCCTGTGGTGGCACCTCCTGACCCTGTATTGGTTGAAGTTAATGTGGAATATGAGGTTGAGAAGATACTGGACTCTCGTCTGGCTAGACGGAGACTCCAGTATTTGGTTAAATGGAAGGGTTATGGCCAGGAGGATAATTCTTGGGTCTCTGCATCCGATATTCATGCCGAAAGATTGGTTCGTGCTTTTCATCGGGCCCATCCTGATCGCCCTGGTGGCGTGGATGAGGGTTCGGTGACCCCTCCTCAAGGGAGAGGTACTGTTATGAGTTCATTTTCTCCTTCACCTCTGATGTCTGATGAACTCCCTCTGCTGGTGAAAGGAGGTGGTGAAATTGATCTGGATGGGAAGAACCTGTCATCTGAATAGGTGGAGTGTGATTGGACATCCGGAATTTCTGAGTGGATATAAGGCAGCCGACGCCCTGCAAAGTTGCTGGTGATCCTTTCTGCTCTGAGCTCTGGCATCCAGTTTAGTTCCTGTCTACTAAATGCTAAGTTTTTGCTCTGCTATTTTTCCATGAGATTTTGTCTGTTTACTTAGTGTTTGTGTTCAGCCTTCCCTGGTTGGGACGGGCTGAACTCCATTTTTGTCTCTGATCAGTTGATCTCTTTGCTCTGTCTTCAGAATATACCTGAGTGCTGATATAGTGATTTTGAAGTCTAGTGACTTCAGGGCCTTTTCTATTAGACGTGTTGAACATTATTTTTGGCAGGGTTTTTTGCGTGATTGCAGCCAGCATCTTTTCTGTCCTTTTCTATCTAGTTAGTTGGGCCCCATCATTTGCTCAGCCTGTCTTTCTGTCTGTGTTTGTGTTTTCATCTGTTTTTCACCGACAATACATGTTGCGGGCTGTCTATTGCTTTGGGGTCTGCTCTGGGGCAGTTTAGATTTCCCCTTTCTTTCTTTAGGCTTATTTAGCGCTCTGGCTGTTACAAGGGGTCTAGGGTACCGTAGGAACCCCCCACGGCTACTGTTAGCTGTGGTGAATAGGATCAGGGGTCTGCAATCTGCTAGCTCCCAACCTCTCCGGTTTTCTGGACTTAGCTTGTGTTTTTGTTTTTTCCTCCTCCAGTGACTCATTCATAACACCTTACCTTCTTTAGTTTAGCAGAGACTGCCTAGCGCGCATCTCCCTCCCATTCCCTATTCAGGACAAGGCCCCAGGGAGTCTCAGGGCCTCAGGTTCCAGCTCGGCGATTGGTGAGGAACTAATATAGGGACTCGGTAGGAGTTCTAGGGAGAGATTAGATCTAGCCTAGGGGTCTCCAAATCCCTCCCTTAGTGTCTGGGCAACCTTCCCCTTTTCCCTTTATGTTACACTTGGTTTTCCCTCACCGTGCGTGACATCACAACACTGCGGTCAGTAAAGACTGACATGAATCATGTTCTCTGGGGTCTCAGCTACACACTGAGCACATACACACATGTATATAGGGTACATACATACACATATGTGTCTTTATATATATACAGTGGGGCAAAAAAGTATTTAGTCAGTCAGCAATAGTGCAAGTTCCACCACTTAAAAAGATGAGAGGCGTCTGTAATTTACATCATAGGTAGACCTCAACTATGGGAGACAAACTGAGAAAAAAAAATCCAGAAAATCACATTGTCTGTTTTTTTTTCATTTTATTTGCATATTATGGTGGAAAATAAGTATTTGGTCAGAAACAAAATTTCATCTCAATACTTTGTGATATATCCTTTGTTGGCAATGACAGAGGTCAAACGTTTTCTGTAAGTCTTCACAAGGTTGCCACACACTGTTGTTGGTATGTTGGCCCATTCCTCCATGCAGATCTCCTCTAGAGCAGTGATGTTTTTGGCTTTTCGCTTGGCAACACGGACTTTCAACTCCCTCCAAAGGTTTTCTATAGGGTTGAGATCTGGAGACTGGCTAGGCCACTCCAGGACCTTGAAATGCTTCTTACGAAGCCACTCCTTCGTTGCCCTGGCGGTGTGCTTTGGATCATTGTCATGTTGAAAGACCCAGCCACGTTTCATCTTCAATGCCCTTGCTGATGGAAGGAGGTTTGCACTCAAAATCTCACGATACATGGCCCCATTCATTCTTTCATGTACCCGGATCAGTCGTCCTGGCCCCTTTGCAGAGAAACAGCCCCAAAGCATGATGTTTCCACCACCATGCTTTAGAGTAGGTATGGTGTTTGATGGATGCAACTCAGTATTCTTTTTCCTCCAAACACGACAAGTTGTGTTTCTACCAAACAGTTCCAGTTTGGTTTCATCAGACCATAGGACATTCTCCCAAAACTCCTCTGGATTATCCAAATGCTCTCTAGCAAACTTCAGACGGGCCCGAACATGTACAGGCTTAAGCAGTGGGACACGTCTGGCACTGCAGGATCTGAGTCCATGGTGGCGTAGTGTGTTACTTATGGTAGGCCTTGTTACATTGGTCCCAGCTCTCAGCAGTTCATTCACTAGGTCCCCCCGCGTGGTTCTGGGATTTTTGCTCACCGTTCTTGTGATCATTCTGACCCCACGGGGTGGGATTTTGCGTGGAGCACCAGATCGAGGGAGATTATCAGTGGTCTTGTATGTCTTCCATTTTCTAATTATTGCTCCCACAGTTGATTTCTTCACTCCAAGCTGGTTGGCTATTGCAGATTCAGTCTTCCCAGCCTGGTGCAGGGCTACAATTTTGTTTCTGGTGTCCTTTGACAGCTCTTTGGTCTTCACCATAGTGGAGTTTGGAGTCAGACTGTTTGAGGGTGTGCACAGGTGTCTTTTTATACTCATAACAAGTTTAAACAGGTGCCATTACTACAGGTAATGAGTGGAGGAAAGAGGAGACTCTTAAAGAAGAAGTTACAGGTCTGTGAGAGCCAGAAATCTCGATTGCTTGTTTCTGACCAAATACTTATTTTCCACCATAATATGCAAATAAAATGAAAAAAAAAACAGACAATGTGATTTTCTGGATTTTTTTTTCTCAGTTTGTCTCCCATAGTTGAGGTCTACCTATGATGTAAATTACAGACGCCTCTCATCTTTTTAAGTGGTGGAACTTGCACTATTGCTGACTGACTAAATACTTTTTTGCCCCACTGTATATATATACTGTATATACCGTATATTGTAAGGGGTTGACTCATTCGGCTGCCTGCAGAGGTAAATACAGGGACGCTTCTTAGGTAAGTCACCTGCTGCATTATTAGAGCACAGCATAAGCCATAGCAGGGTTGAACAAAGTAAACGTGGGCTTTCTGGCCTAATGGCAAACCTAAACAAATATTAATTTTAAAGGAATCCTTCTTCATGCAAGATACACCCGCAGGGAACATTCAAAAGTCCTCAGCTCCTTCTGGAGCCACGTCTGGAGACTTTCCTCTCCAACCACACAACACAGAGAAAAAAACAGTGGCTGAAACATGGCCATGTTATAAATTAATAAAAATTTGTATACTCACCAGCATTAAGGGTCCCGTTTCACTTAGCGACGCACCAACTATCCCGACGATACGACCTGGTAAGGATCGCTGGTGTGTCGCTAAATGGTCGCTAGAAAGTTGCCAAACAGGCAGATCTCTTCAGCGACGCAGCAACCATCCAGCGATCCTCGACGGTCTTTGGTACCTTGTCTCACAGCAGCTTTTCTGACAATTTCCGCCTGCGTCCCTGAGTTCTGCGTCACCAACGAGGTCGCTCGTCGGGTCAAACACAGCGATGCGCACTGGCCAGCGGGACGCCAACAATGAAAAAATGGCCCAGCACATTCGAGCACGATCAGCGATATCCAGCGGGGGGGCCGGTTGCCGCTGCGTGTCACATGCAGCGAGATCGCTGGCAAGATCACTGTTGCGTCACAAAATCGGTGACGCATCAGCGATCTCGCTAGCGATCTCGCTATGTGAGATGGGGGCTTAACTTCTGTGTTGCCCAGTGAAGGCAGCTCCTATAAGAGAAAGTAATAGTGATCTGTTATTTAATCACCTAAATGTTGAGGCCTGTTATTGGCTGCAGTGCTTAGGTGAAGCATATGTGATAATGTCATCTTCCAATCATCTGACCACTATGGATAATTACAGGCCTCATTGGTCCGGTGACCAAACAACAGAAAGTCATCACTTCCTGTCCTGCTGAGGATCACTGAAGTGAACTGTGCTGTAGCAAGAAGAAGGAGATTCTATCTACTTTTATTATTTTAGAACAATTCCTACCTACCTATCTAGATATGTGCTCAGCACCTTGAACCCCTAAGCGCTTCACAGAAGTTTATAACATTGAGCCGAGAAAATTAAAAAAATCAAATTTTTCTTACAGAAATGTTTTTTATATTTTGCATTTTCACAAGGGTAACAGGAGAAATTGCACCATGCAGTTTGTTGTGCAATTTTTTCTGAGTATGCTGATATCAAATAGGTGGAGGAAAACTACTGATTGGGTGCACAGTATGGCTTCGAAGGGAAGGAGTGCCATTTGACTTTTTGAATGCAAAATTTGCTGGAATAACTAGCCATCGCCATGTCGTGTTTGGAAAGCACCTGATGTGCCTAAACAGTGGAAATACAAGACAAGTGACACCATTTTGGAAACAAGACTCCTCAGCGTACTTATCTAGATGTGTGCTGAGTACCCTCAACCCCCAGGTACCTCACAGAAGTTTATAACGTAGGGCGGTGAAAATAAAAAAAAATCTAATTTTTCCCACAAAAATGTTATTTTAACCATGTTATTTAGAAAGTAGAACCCAAAATGTGTTGTGCAAATTCTACTGAGTACGCAAATACCCATATGTGGGGGTAAACTTCTTTTTGGGCACACGACAGGGCTCAGAAAAGGAGTGACTTTTTTAACGTAAACTTTGATGGAATGGTCTGCCGGTGTCATGTCTTGTTTGAAGAGTCCCTGATGTGCCTAAAATGTGGAAAATCCCCACAAGTGACCCTGTTTTGGAAACTTGACCCATCAAAAAATTTATCTACATGTGTATTAAGCACCCTGAATCCACTTGTGCTTCACAGAATCTTACAACCTTGATCTGTGGAAATGAAAAAAACAGTTTTCACCCAAAAATGTTATTTTAACCCCAATTTATTTCATTTTCACAAGTATAGCAGGAGAAAATGGATTTTTTTGCAAGTTCTCCTGAGTACGCCGATACCCTATATGTGGTTGAAAACTACTTCTGAGGCACAGTGCACAACTCAGAAGCGAAGAAGCACCATATTGATGGACTGGTTTGAGGGTGCTATGTCACATTGGAAGAGTCCCTAAGGTGCCAGAACAGCAGAACCTCCCATAAGGGACCCTATATTACAAAATACACCTTTCAATGAATACATCTAGGGGTGAAGTGATCATATTGACACAACAGGTGGGTCACAGAATTTTATACCATTGGGCAATAAAGAAAAAAAATTACATTTTTCCACCAAAATAAATTTTGGCTTAGCCCCGAATTTTACATTTTTACACTGGAAAATGGGTAAAAATGGCACCAGAATTTGTTTCACAATTTCTACTGAATGTAGAAATACCCCATATGTGGCTGTACAGTGAGGATTCGCAATATAGTGATATAGCAGATTTTCCTAGAATAGTTTGCCGACTCCATATACAGAACCTCTTAGTGCTAGAAGAGCATAATCCCCCTTCAAGTGACCCCATTTTTGGAATTTATCTACAGGTGTAGTGATGATTTTGACTCCATGGGTATTTTCCAAAAATAAGCAGCAGTGGATGTTGCTGAGTGAAAAATGCAAACTGCAGCTGTAGTGACCAGTAAGTTGTAGTGACCAGTACATTGTAGTGACTGTAATGTCCAAACGGTATAAGGAATTCAAGAGAGAACGCTGTAACTGTACTTTATTCTTCTCATTCTTCCTCCAGCACACAGCATCACATTTCCCTCATCAGGCTAAATTGAAACAAAAACTCCACCAACCCACTTTCTGTCTATAACCTTCCAGTCACAAGATTTCCTTTCTTAAAGAGACAGGTAAAATCATTATACATTACATCATCCCTTTTTTTTTTTTTTTTTTTTTTTTATATATTACCAAACTCAAAAAAAATATTGACAAGGCAACAATGCGAAAAGAAGAAAAAGAAAAGAGAGAAAAACAAAAAACAAAAAAGAAGAACATCCAATAAAAGACATATGTCTGTACTGTCTTATTTGTTCATTTCAAATCAGGTATTTTAATTGCATCTCTTCAATAAGATGGAGCCCTTCTTTCCCGTGTAGGGTAATATCTGGGTTCATTGGGGGAGTCCATTGCTGACAGATCAACTACCCCTTGTTGGCCTTCTCCTCCGTCGGGTACCAGCTCTTCTACCGGTGGGAGTTCATTACCATTGTCCGGCAGTATAATTTTACAATGTGAGGAATTTCGGGTTATAGAGTGTCCATCTCACTCAGCCATGACCATGTTGACCTCTTCTCTTAGTAACATTATATTTTGCCGGACCATATACAGCTGAGGTTTTGTTGGTTGATCTTTGACGCACAACAACGACATCTCCTCTTTGATGGCACTTGGCTGTGCCCTTCGCCTTCTGTCTGCATAATGTTTCATGGCTTGTTTGTTAGAGAAATCTGTTGATCGTACTGAAGAGTCACTTGATAGGGGATGGCTGGTCACATCAAGGATCCGTATACGAAGAGTTCTGCTGAACATTAGATGAGGTGGAGCAGCATTAGTGGTGGAATGTGGCATATTGCGGTAATTGCGCAAGAATTTGCATAGTGACTGTTTCAGTGGGGTGTGCTCCAGACTAGCTACCTTGATTCGTTTCCCCATAGTTCGCATGAAACGTTCTACAATTCCATTGGCTTGTGGCCAGCAAGGTGTGATTTTCCTGTAGCTGAACCCTTAGTATTCAGAAAACTGTAAATATATGTCCATTGAATGGAGGTCCATTGTCTGTTTTAACCACTCTTGGAAAGCCATATGCAGAGAATATGTTGTCCAGTTCGGGTATGACACTATTAGCAGACGTTGAAGAGATAAACAAAATAACAGGGTATCTAGAATATTCATCAATTGTTACTAGAAGGTATTGGCCATTTGGTAATGGTCCATATATGTCGACGGCCACTTCCTCCCAGACAGCAGTGGGTAACGGAGACATTTGTAGTGGCTCTAACCTTGATGATGGCGTAATTAATTGACAAGTGGAGCAGTGTCTAATCTTCTCTTCCACCAATTGATCCATATTTGGGAACCACACTTTTTCTCTGAGTAACTGTTTTGTACCAACAATTCCTAGATGACCTTCGTGTGCTATCTGTATGACTAAGTTGCGCAAGGCCTTAGGTACAACCAGTTTGGTACCTCTAAGGATGAGGTGCTCTTCAGTGACTGACAATTCCTCACGTACATTTGAAAATAGTTTTAATTCCTTCAGATCAATCCCAGAATCAGGAAATTTTTCCTTTTGAATTTCATGCCACCTTCGATTTTGTATGATTTATATTAAGGCACAGAGTGTCTTGTCACTTGTTGTTGTATTCACAAACTGATCAACAGAAAGTGCTTTTGGCATGGCATGAGCTGCAACAAATCGTATGTATTCTTCCATGGAGGAATGCCCAGGTATATCATCATTCACAGGATGTCTTGAGAGATAATCAGCCGGATTGCTATATTTTTCAGGTTTGTGAACAATGTTATAATTGTAGTCCTTTAGATGTAGACCCCATCGATCGATCCGTGCAGGCATTTTAGCTCGGGGATTTCCAAAAATTGAAGGGACAATGGTGAAGGGAGCTCCATAGAGAAATAAGTAAAAGTGTCACATCCCCAGACAACTGCCAAGTTTTCTTTTTCAGGTTGTGAATATTTTATTTCAGTGTTTGTTAGGCTTTTGCTTGCATAAGAAATGATGTGGGGACTTTGATTGTCATCCTTGTATTGCGCTAAAATAGCACCCAGTCCCACAGGACTGGCATCCACAATCAGTTCGAAGAGCTGGATCAAAATAGGCCATGGTGGTTGTTGAGCAGAGTTCATTTTTAATTGTGTCAAAAGAGACCTGGGACCATTGAAAGACACAACTTTGTTTTGTAAGTTCTCTTAATGGAATGCTGATTGTTGAAAAATTTGGAATGTACTGTATCTAGCACAGTAGCTGGCCATCCCAAGAAAAGAGCGCACTTCACTGGCATTCTGTGGAATTGAGGCTGCTCTGATGGATTCCACTTTTTTGGGATCAGGTCGTACTCCTTCCGCCGAGAAGATGTGACCATAGAACTCCAATGAACTTTTATCAAATTCACATTTCTCTTTGTTCAAAGTAAGCCCAGCAGAGAGTAGGCATTCGAAGATAGCATATAGAGCACGATTGTGTCCTGCTTGAGTTTTCCCAAAAAACAGTAAGTCATCACTATAATTAAAGGCATTCGGAATGTGTTGAATGACTCTCCTTATCGTGTCTTGAAAAATTTCCGCTGCTGAGCAGACCCTAAAAGTCAATCTTTTATATCTTCGGAGACCCACATGGGTGGAAAATGTTGTTAAGTATCTGGATTCAGGACTCAATTCTAATTGATGATAGCCCTTATTGCGGTCAAGTTTTGAAAAAACGGTTGCTCCATTTAATGAATGAATGATGTAATCAATTGTAGGTGAGATATGTCTTTCTCTCTGAATAGCGGTGTTCGGCAGGCGCATGTCAACACACAGTCTCACCTGCTCTGGAGTCCTTGGTTTTGGATCTACCACAAGTGGAGAGACCCACAGAGTGGGACCAGTAAACAGTTTCAATAACGTCCTCATCTATGAGCAATTGGAGTTCCTTTTCTAGCTTCTTTCTCAGGTGAAATGAAATACGCCTGTGAGCCTGGGCTACTGGACGAACATTGTCATCTACATGAAGATGCACGTGAGAGTTTTTTAGTTTTCCCAAACCACTAAATAAGGAGGGAAAGCTGTTCACCATGGCTTGTACATCCAGATCCGCTGGGTCAGTTACAGTATGAATAATCTAGATGAGTCTTAGCTTCAGTGCAGTGTGATAGCTGAGAAGACAGCCTCCAGATCCTTGTAATGTGTGAAAAGTGGTTTTCTGCCTATTTTCTTTATAACTTAAGCCCCCTATGCATTTAGCAATGCACCAGCGATCCCGACCATGATATGACCCGGTCGCTAAATGGTCGCTAGTGAGCTGCCAAACAGGCAGATCTCACAGCGATGCAGCGATGCAGCAATGCAGCAGCGGTCGTTAATTACCTTTCAGACGCGGCGATGATGACTTTTTTTCTCTTACTTTTACAAAATTGCACTTAAAGGACACTGACTGTCTGCCCTGAAGCACAGGAATTACAGTCTTAAATGGGAGCCATCTTTTTTCTCAAGTAGACCTTTGCTGTCATCACAGTCATGTGACTATGTTCACAACGAGTCCAAACTAACATCAATTTATTTGAAATCCCTCAGCAGCGTTAAAGAAATATTAAATTATCTTCTATTCAGGTCATTACTTTGGATCTCTGTTTCAAGAGTATTGTTCATCCTTCTGTATCTCCTTCCTATCATTTGCGTACCATGGTGCAGCTGCCGCATGTGGCCTACAGCCATGTAATCTACTGCAACCTCCACTGTAATCGACTGGATAATGATTCTTACAACTGAATTTATTCAGGTATAAAAGTATGAAAATATACAACTGTTGGGATTATAGTGTTTATTTTAGCATGATGTAATTAAGATTGTAGAAAATATAGTGTATTGTCATTTTAGGATGTATTAAACATTCTAACAATTACTGTAAATCAAAAAAGAATAATGTTTTTGTGGGCGCTAGTGCTCCCAGAGGGATATCCGCTGCACGACAAGACAACACACCACACTGTTGAAAATTACAATACAAATACCAAAATATGTCTGCGCTGAAATATCCTCATTAATCCAGAACCCAACCAAATTGCGAAACTGTAAACCCCCGATACCAAAATAAATTGCAAAATAAGTAAAAATGTTTCAGAAAAAAAAATATATAATATAAATAGGTCAATCAAATAGGAAGAAAAAAAATATATGTATAAAATTGTGTTATGGGAACACTGCAAATAATTATCAAAAGAGGGTATATATACCTCAATTATGCCCAGCAGGATATTGTAGTTCACATGAAGAGAACAAAAGTGTGACCGTTTCCTTGGGGTCAAACGGGATTAAGACTCCATGGCTTAGGTAGTTATAAGGAACTACCCTTCCCGCATGCGGTTTTATATATTACTTAAAATCAACATGGGGTAAGTCACTTCCAACAGTTAATTATTAGAGAACTGTGCCGGCCGGTGACAGTCTCATAGGTTACTCACTGCTCCCTCGGTGCGCCAGCGCGGTTCACAGCATGGTTCACAGCGCTGTGCCACCGACTGCAGAGTAGCTACAGGACCTTCGTGACGTCAAGAGTCACGTAATGGGATCCAGCGAGTGATACGGACCAATTCCTTCCTACCGGTTTCGGAAGTACACGGCTTCCTTCATCCGGGCTGGTCCGTCATAGGAATGATCGTCTTTTAAACCTGCAGTTCTGATCTTGGTGTATTAACCCGTTGAGCGCTGCCCCAATTTCAATTAAACGCAAACAGCTCAACCTCTGAATGAAGTCCCCTTGGGATTAGGGAATCTAGATTGAAAATCCATTGACTTTTAGCACGGAACATTTTCTTAATAAAATCCCCTCTCCTCCATTCTTTCCTGACAATTTACAAACCAGTAATTATGGTGCCAGCAGTAGAACCCCTATGATGGTCTACATAATGCTTTGACAGTGGGTGCTCATTGAACTTGCGTCTTATATTTCTTAAGTGTTCATTAACCCGTACACTCATTGGGCGCTTAGTTCTCCCCACATATAATTTCCCACATGGGCATTTGAGTGTGTAAATTACACCCACTGTGTTACATGAAATATGATCCCGAATGGCAAATTCCATGTTTGTATTAGACACAGTGTATTGTTTTGTAGTTTTTAGGGTTTTACAAGCTTTGCACTTGCGGCATGGATAGAAACCAGGTTCATTAGAGAAGCTCATATAAGTTGTCCTAATATTAGACTGATTGGATGTAGATGACGCTACAAGGTATCATAGATTTTTTACTTTTCTATAGATACATTTTGGGTGCGCAGGTAATAATTCACCTATTATTTTATCCTCCTTCAATATTCCCCAATACTTCCTCACAATGTTACGGAGGATATGTGTGTTTGCATTATATTGGGTTATAATGGAAAAGTCACTCTGGTTGACTAGATTCTCATTCTTATTCAATTGATCATCATTTTTATTTTTATCCTTATCCCGGATTAGTGTTTCTCTTGGTCTTTTTAGTACTCTACCACTTTCCTCATTGAGAAATTCTCCGTCATAACCCCTATTCTTATATTTAGTAATTAAAAGCTCCACTTCCATTTGATAATCTTGGTCTCTAGAACAGTTCCTATGAGCACGTATAAATTGGCTTTTAGGGACATTGATCAGCCAATATGGTAAATGGCAACTATTTAAAGAAATATAATTGTTGCAATCAGTTGGTTTATGATATGTGAGTGTATGGACCAATCCATTATCGACAAAAATATTTAAATCTAAAAAATTAATATACTCGGTACTGGTGGTCCCCGTAAATTTTAAAAAATAATCGTTTTTATTAATATCAATTAAAAATTCTGCAAGCGTCTCCGGGCCACCAGACCATATAAAAATTACATCGTCTATGAAGCGGCACCATAGGACCAGGTTCGCACGCAGTACCCCACTGGCGTAGATGGTTTGCTCCTCCCATCTCCCCACATAGAGGTTGGCATAACTGGGAGCGAACCTGGTACCCATGGCTGTCCCCCATTGCAGGGAGTAGTAGTCCGCCTCATATTGAAAATAATTATGCATTAAAATAAACTGCATGCATTCTGTTATAAAAGAAATTTGGTCCTGCGGTAATGTAGTAAATCTGTTTAAAAAGTGTGTGGCTGCTTCCTGACCCTTTTTGTGTTGAATCACTGTATAGAGTGAGGTTATATCTAATGTTCCCAAAATAAAATGTTCCTGCCACTGCATATTATTTAAAATTTGTAGAATTTGTTTACCATCTTTCAAATATGAAGGTAGTAGTGGAACTACTCCTTGTAGATGATAATCTACATACTTAGACATATTTGCCGTTAAACATTGGATACCAGAGATAATTGGTCTCCCTGGGGGGTTGTTTAAGCTCTTATGTACTTTTGGTAGGTAGTAAAAGAATGGTACTCGTGGGTGTGGAGTATTAATGAACTCAAATTCCTGTTTATTTAAAATCCCCGAGTCAAACCCCCTCTTAATAAGGGTCTTCATCTCCTTACCATAATCATCAGATGGATCAATCTTTAATCTTACATATGTCTGTCTATCGTTTAGTAGGCGTAGACATTCGTTTTTATAGTCCAAGGAGTTCAGTACTACTATACCTCCCCCCTTATCTGCTGGACAAATGACTAAATTCCTATTCTCTTGCAGTTCCTTTATAGCTTTCCGTTCATTAAAATTCTAATTATATCTAAAATTAGTACACCTTTTGTTGCTCACCTTCCTGATGTCATTAATGACATTTTTTTGGAAGGCCTCAAAAGATTCCGAATATTCATTCTGTGGGTTAAAATTGGATTTGGTACGTAAAGTAGTATGGTAGTATGAATTGCTCATTGAATTTGAAGGTTCATGATTAAGGATTGTTGGTTTCTCATTTTTAATAAAATGTTTTCTGACAGCAAGACGTCTCATGAATAGTTTGACGCCAATGAAAGCCTGGAATTTATCAAATTTTGTAGCAGGGGCATATTTCAATCCTTTTTTTTAATAAACTAATTTCATTCTCTTTTAATACATAGTTGCTAAGGTTAAAGACTTTCTGTTCGTCATCAATCATTTCTTTCTGTAGGCGGTTCTTTTTTTTTGGAGAATTGTCCCCCCCTACAGCCCCTCCTGCATGCTTTTTTTGGCCCAAGTGAAAAAAAAGGAAGTTTACCTTGTTTTTTAGATTTTTGTCTCTTTTGGAGGACTATCATTGGTATTCCTCTGAGGGGTATTTACTAGATGTCTGCTAATTAGTCTATCATAGGTGTTTTTATTTTTACTTTTATTTATCCCACTGGTGGAAGGAAAATTGTCTGATTCCTCCAGTGGTTGAAATCTATTTTGGATTATTGTTGGAGTAATAGATGAAGAAGTGTTGCTAAATTCTGTTCTAACTATGTTCTGGGCAAATTCTGCATTGTTGTTATGGCCCAAGTCTAGAGAAGAATTATTAGTCTGATTATCTGAATCAAAACCCAGATAGATGGAAAACTCCCTTCCAGATTAGCAGATGGAGTCGGGCCCCCCTTCTATTTCATCCACTATTTCAAATTGGAGGGTTCCATTCTCCAGTGTTGTCGAAGGTTCTATTTGGTTATCTACAGAGTGTGAACCCTCTGTTCTATGAATTAATATTGCATCTCTCCCGAATTTTTTCTTTTTCCTTTCCATGATTTCCTTTTCTTTTAAATTAAGCCTTTTTCGTATGTTTGTAAATAAACGAATAATCTCAGGATGTATTTGGGATGGTTTAATTCTAGTAAATAAATCCGTTATATGACTTCTAGTTTCTATTATTTGTTGTCTTTTTTTTTCCATTATAAAAGAAACCGCCCTTTTGGAGAACTCTCTAAACATTGCATCCCATTCGGATACGGTGTTTGGGTCTCCAATGTCTCCAGATAATGCTTTATATACTGTTAAGCCTTTTGGAATACAGTTATAGGATAGGTAGCGTTCTAGAGTTGCTACCTCCCATAAATCACGCATCTCTTTCATTAGATGCTGCTCCAGATTTTTTAGCGATTCAATCACCCCACTTATGTCTTTTTCATTAGCTCTGAGATCTTGTCTGGGAGCTAAATGGAAAAATTATTAATATTATTGAGTCGTTCTTTTCTATCTAGCCACAAATCACTCATAATTATAATTGCAATGGATATAACTGTACTGCTGCCACCCAAGGAGTGGTGTAAAAACACCAAAAAAGAATAATGTTTTTGGGGGCGCTAGTACTCCCAGAGGGATATCCGCCGCACGACAAGACAACACACCACACTGTTGAAAATTACAATACAAATACCAAAATATGTCTGCGCTGAAATATCCTCATTAATCCAGAAACCAACCAAATTGCGAAACTGTAAACCCCCAATACCAAAATAAATTGCAAAATAAGTAAAAACGTTTCAGAAAAAAATATATATAATATAAATAGGTCAATCAATTCAGAGGTTGAGCTGTTTGCGTTTAATTGAAATTGGGGCAGCGCTCAACGGGTTAATACACCAAGATCAGAACCGCAGGTTTAAAAGACGATCATTCCTATGACGGACCATCCCTGATGAAGGAAGCCGTGTACTTCCGAAACCGGTAGGAAGGAATTGGTCCGTATCACTCGCTGGATCCCATTACGTGACTCTTGACGTCACGAAGATCCTGTAGCTACTCTGCAGCCGGTGGCACAGCGCTGTGAACCACGCTGTGAACCGCGCTGTGAAGAATGCTGGCGCACCGAGGGAGCAGTGAGTAACCTATGAGACTGTCACCGGCCGGGACAGTTCTCTAATAATTAACTGTTGGAAGTGACTTACCCCGTGTTGATTTTAACCCCTTTCTGCCATGAGACGTACTATCCCGTCCATGTGCCCTGGGTCTTAATTCCCAGGGACGGGATAGTATGTCATAGCGATCAGCGGCGCCCACATGGTGAGCGCCGCTGATCCCGGCCGGGTGTCAGCTGATTATCACAGCTGACACCCGTCACAATGTGTCAGGGGCAGTCACGGACTGCCCCCGACACGTTAACCCCTTGTACACCGCGATCAAACACGATCGCGGTGTACTGGGGGTTAAAGGGAAGCATCGGCAGGGAGGGGGCTCCCTCCGTGCTTCCCTGAGCCCCCCACAGCAGCGCAATGTGCAGCGCTGCTGCCGGGGGCTCTTTTCCTACAGGCCCCCGGATCCAAGATGGCGACGGAGACCTTCGGGGGCCTGTAGGGAGCTGACTTCCTCAGTGCCTGCAAAGCGCAGGCATGAGGAAGTCTGCAGCAGTGCCTGTGACAGATCGCTGATCTGTCACAGTGATCTGTGACAGATCAGCGATCTGTCACAGGACAGTGATGTCCCACCTGGGACAATGTAATAAGGTTAAAAAAAACAAAAAAGTGTAAAGATAATTTTAAAAAAATCGCTAAATAAATTAGTAAAAAAAAATATATTCCCCAATAAATTCAATTTTTGAAAAAAAGAAAAAAAAAACAATAAAAGTACACATATTTGGTATCACCACGTCCGTAACGACCCGCCCTATAAAACTGTCCCATTAGTTAACCCCCTTAGTAAACCCCTTAAAAAATAAAAATAAAAAACGAAGCAAAAAATAATTATTTATTATCATACCACCGAACAAAAAGTGCAATAACGCGCGATCAAAAAGACGCATATAAATATCCATGGTACCGCTAAAAATGTCAGCTTGTCCCGCAAAAAACGAGCCACCATACAGCATCATCCGTAAAAAAGTTATAGCTCGCAGAATAAAGCGATGCAAAAATAATTATTTTTTATATAAAATAGTTTTCATTGCATAAAACCGACAAAACATAAAAAAAAACCTAAATGAGGTATCGCTGTAACCGTACTGACCCGAAGAATAAAACAGCTTTATCAATTTTACCACACGCAGAACGGTGTAAACACACCCCCCCAAAAGAAATTCATAAAACGCTGGTTTTGTTCATTCTGCGACCCAAAAATCGGATTAAAAAGCAATCAAAAAATGTCACATGCCCGAAAATGATACCAATAAAAACGTCAACTCGTCCTGCAAAGAATAAGACCTCACATGACTCCGTGGGTCAAAATACGGAAAAATTATAGCTCTCAATATGTGGTGATGCAAAAACTATTTTTACAATAAAAAGCGTCTTTTAGCGTGTGACAGCTGCCAAACATAAAAGCCACCATAAATAGTAAATCAAACCCCCCGTTATCACCCCCTTAGTTAGGGAAAAATAATAAAATAAAAAAAATGTATTTATTTCCATTTTCCCATTAGGATTAGGGTTAGGGCTAGGGTTAGGGTTAGGGCTAGGGCTAGGGTTAGGGCTAGGGCTAGGGTTGGGGCTAGGGTTAGGGATAGGGTTAGGGCTAGGGTTAGGGCTGAGATTAGGGTTAGGGGTGTTTTGAGGTTAGGGTTGGAGTTAGAATTGGGGGTTTCCACTGTTTGGGCACATCAGGGGCTCTCCAAATGCAACATGGCGTGTGATCTCAATTCCAGCCAATTCTGCATTGAAAAAGTCAAATGATGCTCCTTCCCTTCCAAGCTCTGCCATGCGCCCAAACAGTGCTTTACCCCCCACATATAGGGTATCAGCATACTCAGGACAAATTGCAAAACAACTTTTGGGGTCCAATTTCTCCTGTTACCCTTAGGAAAATAAAAAATTGGGGGCAAAAATATCATTTTTGTGGAAAAAAATGATTTTTTTATTTTCACGCCCAGGCGTTATAAACTTCTGTGAAGTACTTGGGGGTTCAAAGTGCTCACCACACATCTAGATAAGTTCCGTGGGGGGTCTAGCTTCCAAAATATGGTCACTTGTGGGAAGTTTCAATAGTTTAGGTACATCAGGGGCACTCCAAACGCACATGACACCCGCAGACCAATCCATCAAAGTCTGCATTCCAAAACGTCACTACTTCCCTTCCGAGCCCCGACATGTGCCCATACAGTGGTTTTCTCCCACATATGAGGTATCAGCGTACTCAGGACAAATTGGACAACAACCTTTGGGGTCCAATTTCTCCTTGTACCCTTGGGAGAATAAAAAAATTTACAAAAAAAGAAAGAAAGAAGAAATATCTCATTTTGAATACAGTTAGATGTTATGTGCAAATGCACTTTATGTTATGCATTCTGACCTTGGCAACGCTGGCTTCTCTTTTCTTTTTTTGTACATTGGTATGTGGTTGAAAACCACTGTTGCCGTGCGCGCTGGGTTGTGTTCGCCATTTTTTCTGTGTTCACTGTGATGGATCTAGGCTGCTGTGCACACATATACAGCAGCCCCACCCTGCCCCAAGCTTTATTTAATTGTGCACCTGTATCTGAACCTGCATTGCCCTTCATCTATGCTTGCTGGTCAGGCAATGTGTGGAGGCTAAAACCTGACACGTCTGTATTCAGACCTGGTTGGCCTTCATCCGCACATGCCTTTTCTGGCATCATGGGAGCGATCCAGAAATGCTCAGGTACGGATTGCATTTAAAGTGGTCTTGCTTTTAATGTATCTAGGAGGCCGTAATGGCACAGTGTTTATTAAAAACGTAGAGTAGGACCCCCCACATGAGATTGCCTTGGCGCGGCGGGGTGGCTCAATTGAATTGATCAATTTTTTTGCTAAATATCTCATTTTGAATACAGTTAGATGTTATGTGCAAATGCACTTTATGTTATGCGTTCTGACCTTGGCAACGCTGGCTTCTCTTTTCTTTTTTTTTTTTAATAAAAAAATTTGGGACTAATTGATCATGTTTGAGGAAAAAATATGATTTTTTTATTTTCATGCCTGGGCATTATAAACTTCTGTGAAGCAGTGGGGGGTTCAAAGTGCTCACCACACATCTAGATAAGTTCCTTAGGGGGTCTAGTTTCCAAAATGGGGTCACTTGTGGGGGTTTCCACTGTTTAGGTACATCAGGGGCTCTCCAAAACCAACATGACACCCGCAGACCATTCCATCAAAGTCTGCATTCCAAAACATCACTACTTCCCTTCCGAGCCCCGACGTGTGCCCATACAGTAGTTTTCTCCCACATATGAGGTGTCAGCGTACTCAGGACAAATTGGACAACAACTTTTGGGGTCCAATTTCTCCTTGTACCCTTGGGAAAATAAAAAAATTGGTGACTAAAAGATCATGTTTGTGGAAAAAATACGATTTTTTTATTTTCGCGCCTGGGCGTTATAAACTTCTGTGAAGCCCTTGTGGGTTCAAAGTTCTCACCACACATCTAGATAAGTTCTTTGGGGGGTTTAGTTTCCAAAATGGTGTCATTTGTTGGGGGTTTCCACTGTTTTGGTACATCAGGGGTTTTCCAATCGCGACATGGTGTCCGATCTCAATTCCAGCCAAAAACGTCAAATGGAGCTGCTTCCCTTCCGAGCTCTGTCATGCGTCCAAATAGTCATTTACACCCACATATGGGGTATCAGCGTACTCAGGAAAAAATTCACAATATCTTTTAGGGTCCTGTTACCCTTGGAAAAATAAAAATTGGGGTGAAAAGATCATTTTTGTGGAAAAAATATGATTTTTTAATTGTACCGCTGTAAGTTATAAACTTCTGTGAAGCCCTTGTGGGTTCAAAGTTCTCACCACATATCTAGATAAGTTCCTTGGGGGGGTCTAGTTTCCAAAATGGGGTCACTTGTGGGGGTTTCCACTGATTAGGTACATCAGGGGCTCTCCAAACGCGACATGGCGTCTGATCTGAATTCCAGCCAATTTTGCATTGAAAAAGTCAAACGACGCTCCTTCCCTTCTGAGGTCTGCCATGAGCCGAAACAGTTGTTCCCCCCCACAGATCAGGTATCAGCGTACTCAGGACAAATTGCACAATAACTTTTGCAGTCCAATTTCTCCTGTTACCCTTGGTAAAATAAAAAAAAATTGAACCTGAAATATTTTTTTTTGTGAAAAAAAGTTAAATGTTCATTTTTTTTAAATATTCAAAAAATTCCTGTGATGCACCTAAAGGGTTAATAAACTTCTTGAATGTGGCTTTGAGCACCTTAAGGGGTGCAGTTTTTAGAATGGTGTCACTTTTGGGTATTTTCTATCATATAGAACCCTCAAAGTGGCTTTAAATGTGATGTGGTCCGTAAAAATAAAATGGTGTTGCAAAAATGAGAAATCGCTGGTCAATTTTTAACCTTTATAACTTCCTAACAAAAAAAAAATGTGGCTCCAAAATTGTGCTGATGTAAAGTAAACATGTGGGAAATGTTATTCATTAAGTTTTTTGTGTGCCGTATCTCTGTGATTTAAGGGCATAAAAATTCAAATTTGGAAAATTGTGAAATTTTCAAAATTTTTGCCAAATTTCCGTTTTTTTCACAAATAAACACAAGTTATATGAATTAATTTTTACCACTAACATGAAGTACAATATGTCACGAGAAAACAATGTCAGAATCACCGGGATCCATGGAAGCGTTTCAGAGTTATAACCTCATAAAGGGACAATGGTAAGAATTGTAAAAATTGGCCCGGTCATGAACGTGCAAACCACCCTTGGGGCTTAAGGGGTTAAGTAATATACAAAACCGCATGCGGGAAGGGTCGTTTCTTATAACTACCTATGCCATGGAGCCTTAAGGGCCTGTCACACTAAGAGATATCGCTAGCAATATCGCTATAACTTGTGACGTGTGTGATCTGTGTGTGTGATACTTACCTACGATCGGCTCCCCCGCTGGTTATCGCTGATCGTGCGAGAACGTCCTGGACTATTTCTCGTCGTCAGCTTCCTGCGGCATTTCCTGCTGTGAGGACGAGCGACGCATGGACGAGGACGGGAGAACGCAGGATCGCCTGGTGTGACAGGTAAGTAGCGACCCTCGTCCCCAGCGATGTTGCTAGTGAGATCTGCCTCACTAGCGACCACTTAACGATGTACCAACGATCCTGACCGCGTCATATCGCTGGTCGGGATCGCTGGTACATCGCTAAGTGTGACAGTACCTTTAATCCCGTTTGACCCCAAGGAAACGGTCACACTTTTGTTCTCTTCATGTGAACTACAATATCCTGCTGGGCATAATTGAGGTATATATACCCTCTTTTGATAATTATTTGCAGTGTTCCCATAACACAATTTTATACATACATTTTTTTTCTTCCTATTTGATTGACCTATTTATATTATATACATTTTTTCTGAAACGTTTTTAGTTATTTTGCAATTTATTTTGGTATTGGGGGGTTTACAGTTTCACAATTTTTTGGTTGGTTTCTGGATTAATGAGGATATTTCGGCGCAGACATATTTTGGTATTTTGATATTTAATTACTGTAAATCACAAGCTTTAATTTGCATTCAATTGATGATAATTGAGGTTAGCTTTCTCTGAACTCTGGTGTGCAGACAGAGAGTACGCTGGAAATCAATGCTAGTGGTTATCAGTCTAGGGTAAAAAAATCTAGGTCAGAATACAGCTGCAGCACCATTCAGTATAAAGCTGGGGGCAGTTAGTACAACACTGTAAGACAGACAGGGGAAGATCATACAAAATCAATGACTAGCGAAAAACAAATGTCTGCCTTGCTGGGTAAGACATAACACCTATAAGAAAGAAAAAATAATAATGATGAGCCTTACATTTATTGTGCTAATACAAGAAGTTTTACTAAATGCTAGTTTGGTATTAATGGTTATGTTTAATGCATACTCTCGGTTATAATTAATGATACAATTGATTTAGTAATGAGATTAAAAAGCACCACTTTGCTGCTATCAGTCGGACACGATCTCTGGACCCATAGTTCTGTTGCCCACGGTTAATATCCAGACATCAGCAAAAGATGGCCAGACTCTAGATTTCTAAGGTTATTATTAAGACTTAATAGCTGCCTTCTGGAGCTCTGTGAGCTTTTTATTAAAAGAGTATTCTCAAGTTGTCTCTTGCGCTTGGGGGGCAGGTGCTCATCCATAAGTGACAGTTCTTGTCGCGAGCTCCATCTTGTTTTAACACCTTAACAGTCTGCAATGTTTGCCTATATGCTTATCACTATATTTATATATATAATACATTTATTTTACTCACTTATACAACATCATTAATTCTACAGCGCTTTACAGACATTATCGACACTGTCCCCACTGAGGCTCACAATCTAGATTCCCTATCAGTATGTCTTTGGAAGGTGGGAAGAAGCCAGAATACCCAGAGGAAACCCACGAAAATACAGGGATAACATACAAACTTCTTGCAGATGGTGTCCTTGGTGGGATTTGAGCCCATTACCTCAGTGCTGAAAAGCTGCACTGTTAACCACTGAGCGCAAGCATACAGCTCAGGAAAGTGAGAGTCTTGATAAGAATAACTGCTATAGAAGTTGTGAATAGCGATGGCTGGGAGATTGTGAGTCTATAGGACTGATAATCAAGCCGATCTGTGAGGGAAGGAAGAGAAGTGAGTATCTTTTGTATAGAAACGAATGGGCTGGAGAGAGTTGACAAGAATTTTCTGAGTTAACTCCTCTTCTGGAGTGCAACTACTGCACTTATTCAGCCAGGCTCTGGTGGTTGAGCTGCTTGAAAGCAAGTCGTACAGTATGTAAGATAAAAGCTCTCCTTGCAGAAGAAAGACAACATATAGAAGCAAGTTAATTGAAAACTTGCTTATTTTCATGCCGTCTAACTAACTTAAGCAATATAATAACATGAGAACAGCCATTTAACTCTTAGTCCAGATTCAAACATCTGTGTTTCATTGTCTGATTATGGACCACAATGCATGGTCCATGCGCGAGTCTCCTGACCTGAAATTGACAGCTTCATATATGCCTATGAGGCTGTTCACTTTGGGTCAGAAGAACCATGACCAATAAATTCATCAAACCCTTATATGTGCATCCGGCCATTTGTGATCCATCTTTAAGGTACTGTGGATGAGGCCTAGTGATGTACACTCACTGCTAACTTGTATTGTCAATGCTGTATTGTCCGTTATTGAGGTCATTCCGGTTCCATTTTGATAACATCTAAAGGTGAGACAAAGGTGGTAGAAGAAAAGAGCACGAAGACAGCACATGACCTAAGACAGCAATGAAAAACTGCAGTTTGGTCATTTAGAGTTTAAGTGGGTGGGGGAGCAGAATCAATGTGTGTCCATTGCTCTCATGAGAGTTAAACTGACTGCCTGCAGCTCTAGTTGATCAGATGAGACCTGACATCCTCACTGCAAATGCACAAACACCGAGATAATAGAATGGATGATATTTAAAGCTGCATTCAATAAGAGCAAGAGTCACTAACCAACTCATTTACTATTGACAGCCTTGCCAATTTTTTTACATTTTGAAGAGTAATATGGTAAAATATTTAACCCCTTCACCCCCAAGGGTGGTTTGCACGTTCATGACCGGGCCAATTTTTACAATTCTGACCACTGTACCTTTATGAGGTCATAACTCTCGAACGCTTCCATGGATCCCGGTGATTCTGACATTGTTTTCTCGTGACATATTGTACTTCATGTTAGTGGTAAAATTTCATTCAAATAACTTGCGTTTATTTGTGAGAAAAACGGAAATTTGGCGAAAATTTTGAAAATTTCGCAATTTTCCAACTTTGAATTTTTATGCCCTTAAATCACAGAGATAAGGCACACAAAAAACTTGATAACTAACATTTCCCACATGTTTACTTTACATCAGCACAATTTTGGAACCAAAATTTTTTTTTGTTAGGAAGTTATAAGGGTTAAAAGTTGACCAGCGATTTCTCATTTTTACAACACCATTTTATTTTTAGGACCACATCACATTTGAAGCCACTTTGAGGGGTCTATATGATAGAAAATACACAAAAGTGACACCATTCTAAAAACTGCACCCCTTAAGGTGCTCAAAACCACATTCAAGAAGTTTATTAACCCTTTAGGTGCGTCACAGGAATTTTTTTGAATATTTAAAAAAAAATGAACATTAACTTTTTTTCATAAAAAAAATACTTCAGGTTCAATTTTTTTTATTTTACCAAGGGTAACAGGAGAAATTGAACTGCAAAAGTTATTGTGCAATTTGTCCTGAGTACGCAGATACCTGATATGTGGGGGGGAACGACTGTTTCGGCGCATTGCAGAGCTCAGAATGGAAGGAGCGCCGTTTGACTTTTTCAATGCAAAATTGGCTGGAATTCAGATTGGACGCCATGTCACGTTTGGAGAGTCCCTGATGTACCTAAACAGTGGAAACCCCCTACAAGTGACCCCATTTTGGAAACTAGACCCCCCAAGGAACTTATCTAGATATGTGGTGAGAACTTTGAACCCACAAGGGCTTTACAGAAGTTTATAACGTACAGCGGTACAATTAAAAAATCATATTTTTTCCACAAAAATGATCTTTTCACCCCAATTTTTATTTTCCCAAGGGTAACAGGACCCTAAAAGTTATTGTGCAATTTGTCCTGAGTACGCTGATACCCCACATGTGGGGGTAAACCACTATTTGGGCGCATGGCAGAGCTCGGAAGGGAAGCAGCGCCATTTGACGTTTTTGGCTGGAATTGAGATCAGACACCATGTCGCGTTTGGAAAACCCCTGATGTACCAAAACAGTGGAAACCCCCCACAAATGACACCATTTTGGAAACTAGACCCCCTAAGGAACTTATCTAGATGTGTGGTGAGAACTTTGAACCCCCATGGGCTTCACAGAAGTTTATAACATAAAGCCATACAATTAAAAAATCATATTTTTTAAACAAAAATGATCTTTTCACCCTCAATTCTTATTTTTCCAAGGGTAACAGGACCCTAAAAGTTATTGTGCAATTTGTCCTGAGTACGCTGATACCCCACATGTGGGGGTAAACCACTATTTGGGCGCATGGCAGAGCTCGGAAGGGAAGCAGCGCCATTTGACGTTTTTGGCTGGAATTGAGATCGGACACCATGTCGCGTTTGGAAAACCCCTGATGTACCAAAACAGTGGAAACCCCCCACAAATGACACCATTTAGGAAACTAGACACCCTAAGGAACTTATCTAGATGTGTGGTGAGAACTTTGAACCCCCATGGGCTTCACAGAAGTTTATAACATAAAGCCATACAATTAAAAAATCATATTTTTTCCACAAAAATGATCTTTTCACCCTCAATTCTTATTTTTCCAAGGGTAACAGGACCCTAAAAGTTATTGTGCAATTTGTCCTGAGTACGCTGATACCCCACATGTGGGGGTAAACCACTATTTGGGGGCATGGCAGAGCTCGGAAGGGAAGCAGCGCCATTTGACGTTTTTGGCTGGAATTGAGATCGGACACCATGTCGCGTTTGGAAAACTCCTGATGTACCAAAACAGTGGAACCCCCCACAAATGACACCATTTTGGAAACTAGACCCCCTAAGGAACTTATCTAGATGTGTGGTGAGCACTTTGACCCCCCCAGTGCTTCACAGAAGTTTACAACGCCCGGGCGTGAAAATAAAAAATTCGTATTCTTTCCACAAACATGATCTTTTAGTCACCATTTTTTTATTTTCCCAAGGGTACCAGGAGAAATTGGACCCCAAAAGTTGTTGTCCAATTTGTCCTGAGTATGCTGATACCCCATATGTGGGAGAAAACTACTGTATGGGCACACGTCGGGGCTCGGAAGGGAAGTAGTGACGTTTTGGAATGCAGACTTTGATGGAATGGTCTGCGGGTGTGATATTGCCTTTGGAGAGCCCCTAATGTACCTAAACAGTGGAAACCCCCCACAAATGACACCATTTTGTAAACTAGACCCCCCAAGGAACTTATCTAGATGTGTGGTGAGCACTTTGACCCCCCCAGTGCTTCACAGAAGTTTACAACGCCCGGGCGTGAAAATAAAAAATTCGTATTTTTTCCACAAACATGATCTTTTAGTCACCATTTTTTTATTTTCCCAAGGGTACCAGGAGAAATTGGACCCCAAAAGTTGTTTTCCAATTTGTCCTGAGTACGCTGCTACCCCATATGTGGGAGAAAACTACTGTATGGGCACACGTCAGGGCTCGGAAGGGAAGTAGTGACGTTTTGGAATGCAGACTTTGATGGAATGGTCTGCGGGTGTCATGTTGCCTTTGGAGAGCCCCTAATGTACCTAAACAGTGGAAACCCCCCACAAATGACACCATTTTGTAAACTAGACCCCCCAAGGAACTTATCTAGATGTGTGGTGAGCACTTTGACCCCCCCAGTGCTTCACAGAAGTTTACAACGCCCGGGCGTGAAAATAAAAAATTCGTATTTTTTCCACAAACATGATCTTTTAGTCACCATTTTTTTTATTTTCCCAAGGGTACCAGGAGAAATTGGACCCCAAAAGTTGTTTTCCAATTTGTCCTGAGTACGCTGCTACCCCATATGTGGGAGAAAACTACTGTATGGGCACACGTCAGGGCTCGGAAGGGAAGTAGTGACGTTTTGGAATGCAGACTTTGATGGAATGGTCTGCGGGTGTCATGTTGCCTTTGGAGAGCCCCTAATGTACCTAAACAGTGGAAACCCCCCACAAATGACACCATTTTGTAAACTAGACCCCCCAAGGAACTTATCTAGATGTGTGGTGAGCACTTTGACCCCCCCAGTGCTTCACAGAAGTTTACAACGCCCGGGCGTGAAAATAAAAAATTCGTATTTTTTCCACAAACATGATCTTTTAGTCACCATTTTTTTTATTTTCCCAAGGGTACCAGGAGAAATTGGACCCCAAAAGTTGTTGTCCAATTTGTCCTGAGTACGCTGACACCCCATATGTGGGAGAAAACTACTGTATGGACACACGTCGGGGCTCGGAAGGGAAGCAGTGACGTTTTGGAACGCAGACTTTGATGGAATGGTCTGCGGTTGTCATGTGCGTTTGGAGAGCCCCTGATGTACCTAAACTATTGAAACTCCCCACAAGTGACCCCATTTTGGACACTAGACCCCCCACGGAACTTATCTAGATGTGTGGTGAGCACTTTGAACCCCCAAGTGCTTCACAGAAGTTTATAACACTCGGACGTGAAAATAAAAAAATCATTTTTTTTCCACAAAAATGATATTTTTGCCCCCAATTTTTTATTTTCCTAAGGGTAACAGGAGAAATTGGACCCCAAAAATTGTTTTGCAATTTGTCCTGAGTAGGCTGATACCCTACATGAGGGGGTAAAACACTGTTTGGGCGCATAGCAGAGCTTGGAAGGGAAGGAGCACCATTTGACTTTTTCAACTCAGAATTGGCTGGAATTGAGATCAGACGCCATGTTGCATTTGGAGAGCCCCTGATGTGCCCAAACAGTGGAAACCCCCAATTCTAACTCCAACCCGAACCCCAACACGCCCCTAACCCTAGCCCTAACCCTAGCCCTAACCCTAGCCCTAACCCTAGCCCTAACCCTAGCCCTAGCCCTAGCCCTAACCCTAACCCTAGCCCTAACCCTAACCCTAGCCCTAACCCTAACCTAACCCTACCCCAACACACCCCTAGCCCTAACCCTAGCCCTAACCCTAATGGAAAAATGGAAATAAATACATTTTTTTTATTTTATTATTTTTCCCTAACTAAAGGGGTGATAACGGGGGGTTTGATTTACTATTTATGGCGGTTTTTATGTTTGGCGGCTGTCGCACGCTAAAAGACGCTTTTTATTGTAAAAATAGTTTTTGCATCACCACATATTGAGAGCTATAATTTTTCCGTATTTTGACCCACCGAGTCATGTGAGGTCTTATTTTTTGCGGGACGAGTTGACGTTTTTATTGGTACCATTTTCGGGCACGTGAAATTTTTTGATCGCTTTTTATTCCGATTTTTGGGACGCAGAATGAACAAAAACCAGCGTTTCATGAATTTCTTTTGGGGGGGGTGCGTTTACACCGTTCCGCGTGCGGTAAAATTGATAAAGCGCTTTTATTCTTCGGGTCAGTACGGTTACAGCGATACCTCATTTAGGTCGTTTTTTTATGTTTTTGTCGGTTTTATGCAATGAAAACTATTTTATATAAAAAATAATTATTTTTGCATCGCTTTATTCTGCGAGTTATAACTTTTTTATTTTTTTGCTGATGATGCTGTGTGGCGGCTTGTTTTTTGCGGGACAAGATGACGTTTTCAGCGGTACCATGGATATTTATATGCGTCTTTTTGATCTCGCGTTATTGCACTTTTTGTTTGGCGGTATGATAATAAATCATTATTTTTTGCTTCGTTTTTTATTTTTATTTTTTAAGGGGTTCGCTAAAGGGGTTAACTAATGGGACAGTTTTATAGGGCAGGTCGTTACGGACGCGGCGATACCTAATATGTGTACATTTATTGTTTTTTTTTTTTATTATTTTAAAAAAATGAATTTATTGGGGAATATTTTTTTTTTTTTTTACTAATTTATTTGGCGATTTTTTTTAATTTATTTTTACACTTTTTTTTAAATTTTTTTTTACTTTATTACATAGTCCCAGGTGGGACATCACTGTCCTGTGACAGATCGCTGATCTGTCACATCACAGATCACTGTGACAGATCAGCAATCTGTCACAGGCAGTGCACAAGGCTTCCTCATGCCTGCGCTTTGCAGGCACTGAGGAAGCCAGCTTCCCCAGGCCCCCGAAGGCCCCCGTCGCCATCTTGGATTCGGGGGCCTGGAGGATAGGAGTCCCCCGCAGCAGCGCTGCACATTGCGCTGCCGTGGGGGGCTCAGGGAAGCACGGAGGGAGCCCCCTCCCTGCCGATGCTTCCCTTTAACTCCCGGTACACCGCGATCGCGTTTGATCGCGGTGTGCAAGGGGTTAATGTGTCGGGGGCGGTCCGTGACCGCCCCTGACACATTGTGCCGGGTGTCAGCTGTGATAATCAGCTGACACCCGGCCGCGATCAGCGGCGCTCACCACGTGGGCGCCGCTGATCGCGGTAGACGTACTATCCCGTCCCCGGTCATACGGGCCCGGGTACCGTGGACGGGATAGTACGTCTCATGTCAGGAAGGGGTTAAAGGCATGTTTCCAGCAACTACAGTAATATCTAATCACTAATATTTACTTTCGACTGGAGAATCAATCTCAATACCAACCCACCCAACCAAGATTTGCTATGGTTTCTTAATTCTAATAAGGAAAGGATGCCATGTCAATTTAGGCTGCAAATGTTATCCTTTGCAATGAATAAGGAGAAATCAGTGTCAAATCTACATGTAACAAATTTTGTTGCTGATTTTGATGCTAGGATCTGCAGAAAAATTTGCATGTGTGAATATACCCTAAAATAGCCTTTTGAGGTCTCATGCACACAACCATATTATGCCTATATACAAGTAATATGTTACCTCTTATAAGGGGAAGATTTCCCAGCAAAAAATAATAATTAAAGGTGGAGTCTCCTATACTACTATTGAGGTCCAATATTAATTAAAAATGGCAGTTTTAACTAGCAACAATTAAAATACAACTTAGTGTTGCCTTAACGTTATCTGTTCCTTATAGTATATATTGAAACAAAACTGGGCAGGTGTCTTTTATACAGGTAATGAATGAGTTCAAACTGCTAATGAGTGCAGAGTAGGATGGCTTCTTAAAGAAAATTTTAAAGAAATTTTTAAGAAATTCTTAAAGAAAAGTATATTTTTTACTACAGAGTATTTTTTGCACGTTTGTCATTCTGTGTTTTCTTTTTGTATTTCAGTCAGTGGGTGGTGTGAACAATGTCCGACCGACCTGTTCACATTTGTGCATGTCACATGTGTTTTTAATCCATTATTTCCTTGCTTATGCATGGTTTGGGAGATTCCCACCCCTCTCTTGTGTGGCATGCACATAAAGAGCCATCTTACACCACGTGCCCACATCAGGAAGCGCCTGTCTGAATCCTGCTCATTTAGGTACTGTTCACATGTTCAGGTTTTAAATACATTAGATAGGGACTGCTCCGTTAAGGGTCACCGTGACGAGGTGGAGCGGCTTGGTATATATTTTTTGCAAAAAACATATAAACTAAATACCCTGTATTTGTTATCATCTTTTTACTAGCACTAGTTGACTACTGTTATATTTTTTACTGCAGAGTATTTTTTGCACGTTTGTCATTCTGTGTTTTCCTTTTTTGTTTCATATTTTATATAATGTAGCATGTTCTATTGGATACCAAACTACAAAGGCATTCTCTGCTATAAAGTTACATCTAAGGGAGGCTATTGTTACATTTTACAGGCCTAAAAGGTGGCTAAAGTAATGGTTTGGGTGCTTAGGGATTATTATATTTTACACAGTTTAACCTCTATTTCCCAAGATAATATTTTTCCAGGATCATATTATCACACAGTTGATTGACCTATTTCATTCCCGATTAATGTGTAGGTTAATTGAATTAAACTGTGAACAATAGTGGGTACATATTGTATTGTATCTTAATAGTCTTTGTGGCCTAGAGATGTATGACAGGCTTAAATTCTTAATTATGGAGACAGGTTTAATAATTAATGTAATTCTCCTAAGAAGCATTCTCTTAAGGAGCTAGATAAAATTGGTTATTTGAGAAAACAATCCTGAGCAAAGGTTTATTTGATGAGTTTTACGTCTGTTGATCAATAAATAATTTACTGAAACACAATGCCTTTCATTTCTTGGTCAATTATCTTGTCTTATGGATACATTATACATTTACCTTTTTCAAAATCGCTGTCTTTTGGTTGGATAGCAAAGGACTCACAGGCCAATAGGAACTGCAACTATCTGTGAACGATCCAGTTTACACCATAAAACAACTACTTTAAATTTTTATAGTCATATTCTCAATTACAAATTAGACACTGGCAGACATTTCAGAGGCCGAGTAAATCCGTGGATATTAAAGCCAACCAGTTGAAATAATTCTCACTAGACTGCATGACTGGAAGAAAGGCCACAAGAGATTACTGCAAAATGTTAAGCGCTTAAACTAAATTACATTCTTAATAATATAACATTTTAGGTGGCATTTAATATAGTGAAATCCACAGCACACAAATAGATCATAATTCGTTCAATGATTGATGCTAAAACTGGTGTAATATTTTATAGTGGACAGACGAAAACAACTTGCAAATGTTTTCAAGAATATCTATCAGAAAGACTGTCAATGTCAAGAAGTTACAACAAATGGTTAAAAATGATAACCGGTGACATAGATTGAAATCAACAGATGTTAATTGGCTCCATATACAATAGATAGTAGACAGCCAATCAAAATCAAACATGCCGAATCCTTATCTCTTCTGATATCATCTAACATCAGGAGTCCTGATGCCTCAGTACAGATTAGATTGTTGGTTTTTTCCCACCATATCTGCTATCTCAGACAATGTTACCTAATATAAAACCAAAGGAAAAAGCAATGTGTGTATATACCCTAATGAAAATAAATAAGTAAAAAAGCAAGTGCATTAAATAATTAACATAGGGTGATTGGTAAATACTGTTTTGATCAAAAAAGTATAAAGCTGTCCCACCACGTCAAGGTGTACCAATTTGAGACAGTAAGTACACTAACGTTAAAACCTACCTAGTGTAAATAGTGGCAGAGAATCTCCAGGTCCCAAACGGGACCCGTAAGAAAGAATTTCCCAGACTTGCAGCAGCAAAATAATAGAACAATTTTAAAGAAGATATAGTGTATGATTTGAAATTATGAAATGGAACGGGTCACTCTCCCTACAGGAATAAAACTTATATAAAAACACAAAGCAGGAGCACTGCGTAAAGAGATACTTAGTTTACAGTTTTTTTCAAAATTATTTAGGCTCACCTACTAGCAACAAGGTGACCTCATCGCAGATGAGACCATAACTCTGTTGACTCACATCTGTATGTGCTAGGGCCTCAAGTAACTGAAGAAGAGATAGGATCCAGCTTAGCTTTAATAAAAACAGTTTTTGAAAGATGTTTGGATAATCGCAGTGTGCTGTTGCTGTTTGCATATAAGTTTGTATATTGACCAAGGAGAATGTGCACCTGCACATTAATTTAAGACTTTAGGTGTGCTGGCCTTGTTCTATGTCTTCTGCATTAAGTATTGTGAGGAGTGGCTGCACCTTTATCCACACATTTTTCCAGGACTGTTTTTAATTATAGCTAAGCTGAATGGCAAGAAGAGTTAATTCAAGGCTTGGTTAAACATGTAGAAAGGTGAGTCAGTACAGTTAGAGACCTATTTGACATGAAGCTATCTTGCTGATGGTAGATGGATTTACACAATTTTCAGGAACCTCAGCGTTTTTACATTTGCAGCATTAGTAGAATTTATGTAATGATTAATTGGTTACACTGTTCTGCATATTTTCAAAAATCGTCAGGTTCATTTATTTCATGGCACTTTACATTTGAAACGGGGTATACATAACAAAAAACAAGTACAATAATCTTAAACAAAACGTGTCACTGACTGGTGCAGAAGGAAAGAGGATGCTGCCTGCTAGGGCTCACAATCTAGAAGGGATTGATGAAGATACAGTAGGGGAGGAATAGAGATGGTCATGCAGTGGTATGGTGGAAAGAGGTTTAGCTCAGGCTGGACACTTGTTGGAAGAAATCGAAGACCAACTGAGAATGGTGAGAGAAAAACTGGAAGGAGCCGTAAATATGAATAAAAGTGAAAAGGATAAAATTGCTTCATAAAATAGCCTTTATTATAAAAATTGGCTCAACAACAAGAAATGTAAAATTAGTGCATGAAGAGGCAATTAAACCGCTATAATATGTTGAGCATATATAAAAAACCAGCTGCTGGCACGATTCTAAAGCATCGGGTACTCTAGAATATGGCCAGCGGGAGATTAAAATAAAAAAAGTGATATACTCACCATCCGTCGGCCCCTGGACTGTGTCCCTCCTCTCCACATTCCCGGCATCTTCCATTCCCAGTAATGCTTTGCGCCAAAGACCGCTTCTGATGCTACTCTCGCGAGAGAGCGGGGGACCTGTACGGGCCTGCCGGGGGCTTGTGCCGGCTGCCGGGGGTCTGTACGGGCCTGCCGAGTGCCTGTGCCGGCTGCCGGGGGTCAGTGCGGGCCTGCCGGGGGTCTTGTGTGTGTGCAGGCATCGTCCGATGGGACTACAAGTCCCATCGGGCAATGCCTGCTACAATGACAGTGATTGACACATTAGCCAATGATGGGACAGTAGTAGTCCCATCATCCGGCTAATGTGTTGAATGTACAAAAAAAAAAAAATTATATATATATATATACACACACACACACACTACATATATACTACATTCATACCACATACATACTACATACATACTACATACATACAACATGCTACAGACATACAGTACATACTAAATTCATACTGCATACATACTACATATACACTACATTCATACAACATACATACTACACATATACTACATTCATACTACATACATATTACATATATACTACATTCATACTACATACATACAACATGCTACAGACATACAGTACATACTAAATTCATACTACATACATACTACATATTCACTACATTCATACAACATACATACTACACATATACTACATACATACTACATACATACTACATATATACTACATTCATACTACATACATACTACTTATACACTACATTCATACAACATACATACATGCTACATTCATGCAACATACATACATACTACATATATACTACATTCATACTACATACATACAACATGCTACAGACATACAGTGCATACTACATACATACTACATACATACTACATTCATACTACCTACATACTACATATACACTACATTCATACAACATGCATACATACTACATATATACTACATTCATACTACATACATACATACTACATACATACTACATGCTACAGACATACAGTACATACTACATACATACTGCATATATACTACATTCATACTACATACATACTACATACATACAACATGCTACAGACATACAGTGCATACTACATACATACTACATACATACTACATATATACTACATTCATACTACCTACATACTACAAATACACTACATTCATACAACATACATACATACTACATATATACTACATTCATACTACATACATACTATATATACACTACATTCATACAACATACATACATACTGCATATATACTACATTCATACTACATACATACTACATATATACTACATTCATGCAACATACATACATACTACATACATACTACATATATACTACATTCATACAACATACATGCATACTACATATATACTACATTCATACATACTACATTCATACAACATACAAACATACTACATACATACAACATGCTACAGACATACAACATACATACAACATACATACTACATACAATATACATACATTCATACAATACATACATACTACATACATACTACATACAATAAATACATATAGACATACAGTACATATAACAGAGTACATACTCACCATTACTTGTC
The DNA here is from genome assembly GCF_039654945.1 of Dendrobates tinctorius. Lineage (NCBI taxonomy): Eukaryota > Metazoa > Chordata > Amphibia > Anura > Dendrobatidae > Dendrobates > Dendrobates tinctorius. The sequence continues at coordinate 2,350,437 of NW_027361693.1, forward strand.
ACTTTGTTCCCCGAAGCCAGTGTCATCTGTAAAAAAATATGAAAATAACAAACAAGCCATATACTCCCTGATCCGCAGAAATCCACATGTCCCATGCCGATTTCCCGTGGAGAACAGCAGCATCAGCTGATGCCACCGCTCTCTACGGGGCTCAAGGAATCCAATGACGGGAGGTAGGTATCCTTCCGCACTGTATTCCTCCGCCTCTGTAAAAAAATAGTCCCTAGTCTCACTTTATGGCAAATGCTGCGTGGGAACTTTTTCACACAGCAATGCCAAAAGTGAGACTAGGAAATATTTTTTTTTACTGTGGCGGAGGAATACAGTGCGGAAGGATATCTACCTCCCGTCATTGGATTCCTGGGGCCCCTAGAGAGCGATCGCATCAGCTGATACTACTGTTCTCCACGGGAGATCGGCGTGGGACACTCGTGGATTTCTGCGGATCAGGGAGTATATGGCTTGTTTGTTATTTTCATATTTTTTCATAGATGACACTGGCTGCGGGGAACAAAGTGACAAGTAATGGTGAGTATGTACTCTGTTATATGTACTGTATGTCTATATGTATGCATTGTATGAATGTATGAATGTATTGTATGTAGTATGTATGTAGTATGTATGTAGTATGTATGTTGTATGTCTGTAGCATGTTGTATGTATGTTGTATGAATGTAGTATGTATTGTATGAATGTATGTATGTTGTATGTAGTATGTATGTAGTATGTATGTATGTTGTATGAATGTAGTATATATGTATGTAGTATGTAGTATGTATGTATGTTGTATGAATGTAGTATATATGTATGTATGTTGTATGAATGTGGTATATATGTATGTATGTATGTATGTTGGATGAATGTAGTATATATGAAGTATGTATGTAGTATGTATGTATGTTGTATGAATGTAGTATGTATGTAGTATGAATGTAGTATGTATGTAGTATGTATGTATTGTATGAATGTAGTATGTATGCAGTATGTATGAATGTATGTATGTTGTATGTCTGTAGCATGTTGTATGTATGTAGTATGTACTATGTATGTATCTTGTATGAATGTAGTATGTATGTATTGTATGAATGTATGTATGTTGCATGTAGTATGTATGTAATATGTATGTTGTATGTCTGTAGCATGTTGTATGTATGTTGTATGTATGTATGTTGTATGTATGTTGTATGAATGTAGTATATATGTAGTATGAATGTAGCATATATATAGTATGTATGTAGTATGTATGTTGTATGTATGTAGTAAGTATGTAGTATGTATGTATGTTGTATGAATGTAGTATATATGTAGTATGTATGTAGTATGTATGTAGTATGTATATATATGTTTTTTTTACATTCAACACATTAGCCGGATGATGGGACTACTACTGTCCCATCATTGGCTAATGTGTCAATCACTGTCATTGTAGCAGGCATCGCCCGATGGGACTTGTAGTCCCATCGGACGATGCCTGCACACATACAAAACCCCCAGCAGGCCCGCACAGACCCCCGGCAGCCGGCACAGGCCCCCGACAGGCCCGTACAGACCCCCGGCAGCCGGCACAAGCCCCCGGCAGGCCCGTACAGACCCCCGGCAGCCGGCACAAGCCCTCGGCAGGCCCGTACAGACCCCCGGCAGCCAGCACAAGCCCCCAGCAGGCCCGTACAGACCCCCAGCAGGCCCACACAGACCCCGCCCGCACACACAGACACGCATAGTGTCCGCCCACGCACCGCCCACACTCTTTCCCCCTCCTGAACTGGATATGCAAGTAAAGAAAGGGGGTTTTTTTAATTCCGATATTTCTGTCCCATTGACTTGAATGGGACTTCCGGTATCGGATTCGGCGGATATCGGACCGATCCAATCCGATCCGATATTTCTTTATATCGGATGGTATCGCTCAACACTACTTATGGGACATCGACAGAAAGGGGTTGAGATGAGGAGGTGGTGTGTGAGTCGGAGATGCTGAATGTCCGGTCTGTTAGGTATTAAGAAATGCAGGTAAGGGTCAAGTCTGTGATGCTAAGAGATGAGACAATCTGTAGTAAGAGGGAATGAATGTTCCACTGTGTTGAACGCATATGACAGGTCCAGGAGGAGAAGGACAGAGTTAGTAAGTCACTGGTGATTTTAGTCAGGGCAGTTTCAGTGGAATGGTGTGGTCAGTAGTCACATTGTAAGTGGTGAAAGGAGGAGCAGGAGGAGCAGTGGGAGGACAATTCAAAATGCATGTGCTGCTCCAGTAGTTTTGAGGCATAAGGGTGACTTCATATGGGGAGATAGCTGGACAGAGAAAATGAATCAAGGGAGGGCCTTTTGAAGATGCGTATGATCGAGGTATGTTTGAAGTATAAGGGGAAGATACCAGTTGTTAGTGACAATTTGAAGTGATGAGTTAGGATTGGGATGAAGACTGTGGTGAGGATTGGGATGTGGTGGAGCAGGAGTGAGTCAAGTTTATAGGTTGTGAGATGTGATTTGAAAAGTAAAGAGGAAATGTAATCTTCTGTTATGACGGAAAAGTTGGTTTTGGAAGTGGAGTGTTGAGTAGTTATGAGGAGGGGCTGTGGGGATTTAAGGCAAAATCTTTGCCTGATGTTGTTAATCTTCTGCTTGAAGAATGAGGCTAAGTCTTCTGCTGAGATGAGAGGAGAGGGAGGGGGTACTGGGAGAAGGAGGGGAGTATTAAAAGTGTTGAATAGCTGCTTAGGGTTGTGAAACAGGGAGGATATAAGAGATGAGAAGTATGTTTGCTGCAGTGATTGTAGACTCGAAAGTAGTGAGGGATTGTTTCAATTAGATGAAGTGCTCAATGGAATGGGATCTTTTCCATCTCCACTCAGCAACCCTTGAAGCCTGCCTCAGTTCTTTAGTCAGGCTGGTGTGCCAGGGTTGCCTGTTGATTGTGCAAGCTTTGGTATGTGTGAGGAGAGTGACTGTTTTGAGAGCTGCAGCTATTGTGTTGTTATATAAAGTGGCAGCAGCATCAGCAATATGTAAGGAACTTATGGTAAGAGGGAGAAGGGATTCCAAGAGAGAATGTAGGTTGAGATGGTTGAGATGTCTATGAGGGAGTGCAAGTTTATGGAGTGGGGTTTGTGGTCTTCCAGAGGGAAGAGAATGTGAGTAGGTTGTGGTCAGAAAGAGGTAGAGGTGAGTTGTAGAGGTTAGATAGGGAACAGAGGCAGATGAAGGTGAGGTCCAGTGTGTGACAATATTTGTGAGTGCAGAAGACCATTGAGCAAGGTTAAAGGAGGAAGTGAGAGATAGAAGCTTAGAGACAACAGAGTGTGAAGTGTCAATGGTGATGTTGAGGTCACTTATGAAGATTGTGGGTATGTCAGTAGAAAGGAAATGAAGTATCTAGGTGGTAAAGTGGTCAAAGAAGGTGGTGGCTGACCCTGGGGGTGGTAAATGACAGCCAGTTGGCAGTTGGAGGGGAGGTAGATGCACACACAGTGCACCTCAAAAGAAGGGAGAGTAATGGAGGGTGGCAGTGGGATTTGGGTGAAGGAGTGGGTATCTGACAGGAGAAGACCAGCTCCTCTGCTATGCTTGCTGTTGGGGCAGTGGATGTTGGAAAGGTGGCATCCACCATATGAGAGTTCAGCTGGAAAGACTGTGGCAGAGGGGATGAAAAAATTATGTGATGGCTAGGAAAAAAAGTTTGGTAGTAATGAAAAGATCATGAATGTATGAGAGTTTGTTGCAGACAGAGCGAGCGTTTCATAGAGCTCCTGTTAAAATGACTGGGGAAGCGGGGGATGGATGAATGGGTATAAGTTTGCAAACATTGCAGAAATGTGTGATAGATTGTGGATGGGAGGTAGAAGTGACGGTGGGGATGTGGTGGAAAAAACAAGAATGGGGGAGATATCACCAGCAGTGTGGAGGAGCAGAAAAAGTGTTTGTAGGTGGTATCAGGAGAGGGCATGAGGTGGTTGTCTGTGTTTGGAGACAGATGATTGTATGTTGAGGAACAAATCTGAGGAGGTGAGATAGATGAGGAGGATGGAGGGAGAGATGACCAGTTCATTACAAGGTGTCGGGATTAAGGGGTTAGTAGAAAGTGGAGGACTAAGGACTATAGTGGTTAGAATGAAAGCAAACAGAAAACATTGTTTACTGTGACTAAAGGTACTGTCACACTTAGCGATGTACCATCGATCCCGACCAGCGATATGACGCGGTCAGGATCGCTGGTACATCGCTAAGTGGTCGCTAGTGAGCTGCCACACAGGCAGATCTCACCAGCGACATTGCAGGGGTCGGGGGTCGCTACTTACCTGTCAGACGAGGCGATCCAGACGTCCTCCCGCCCGCCTCCACGCGTCGCTCGTCGTCACAGCAGGAAGCCCAGCAGGAAGCTGACGACAAGAAACAGTCCAGGACGTTCTCGCGCGATCAGCGATAACCAGCGGGGGAGCGGTCGGAGGTAAGTATCAGACATAGCGATATCGCTAGCGATATCGCTATAACGTCACAAAAACCAGTGACGTTATAGCGATATTGCTAGCGATATCGCTTAGTGTGACAGGCCCTTAAGTATCCAGTTACTTTCAGTTCCCTTCTGGTTCAATTCTGGTCTAATTCAATGTAACACACATTTATGATGCACTTAGAGGATGCAGAAGAAGACTATGTCTATGCAGACTGAATGTTCACACTATATTTGCAAACAAGTGCATTCAGGTGTAAAACAGAGGGGGAGGCCTGGACTCACCTTCTTAATCAGTTAATCAAGCTGAGCTAGATGTAGGATATTGCAGTCAGAGTAAACAAATGGGTTGTACAGAAAAGTGGGAAGGGGGTAGCAACAAAATAATATCAGGCCTTGGGAAAGCTGGATTGTTGCATTGTCACACATACCAGGGGTGAGTAGCAGAGACAACATAATATCAGGTAAATTCAGGTCACCAGGAGTCGGCTCATCTTGACGAGGGAAAGTATGTCTATCCGGGACTCCCTCAGGCTGATACACTGCCTGCTCAAAAGGGCATGTCACACTAAGAGATATTGCTAGCAATATCGCTATAACTTGTGACGTTATAGCGATATTGCTAGCGATATGTGTGATACTTACCTACAACCCGCTCCCCCGCTGCTTATTGCTGATCGCGCGAGAACAGGCTGGACTGTTTCTCGTCGGGCGCTTCCTGCGGCGCTTCCTGCTGTGACGACGAGCGACGTGTGGAGCCGGGCGGGAGGACGCAGGATCGCCTGGTGTGACAGGTAAGTAGCGACCCCCGTCCCCAGCGATGTCGCTAGTGAGATGTGCCTGTGTGGCAGCTCACTAGCGACCACTTAGCGATGTACCAGCGATCCTGACCGCGTCATATCGCTGGTCGGGATCGCTGGTGCATCGCTAAGTGTGACAGTACCTAAAGGCTATGCCATCTTGGACCATTCAGATAATGAGGAAGAGAACTAATCCCCTTTTTCTTCCCTTCTCCTTTCCATGTGTGTTTTATTTCAAAATGTGGCTTGTGATTATACCTTCCCAATACCCTTTTCAATTACCCTCCCCCCTCATGGTTCATTGTGTTTTATTGTCTGACTTGTTCTTTTTATTTCAACTGGTGTATTTGTGTAGCATAGCTGATTGATGTATACTATATTATGCCATATTCTTATGCTACAGTCAAGGTCAAAAGTGTTAATATCATTGAAATTGTTCCAGAAAATGAAGTATTTTTCCCAAAAAATTATTACAAATACACATTTTGTTAGACACATGTTTATTTTCTTTGGGTAAATTGGAACAACACAAAAAACAGAAAAAAAGGAAAATTGGACATAATTTCACACAAAACCCTAAAAATTTACAAAATTGTTTCCACCCTTAACTTAATATTTAGTTGCACATCTTTTGGAATGAATAACTGCAATCAATCACTTCCTATAACCATCAACAAGCTTCTTACATCTCTCAACTGGAATTTTGGACTTCTCTCATTTTGCAAACTGCTCCAGGTCTCTCATATTTGAAGGGTGCCTTCTCCCAACAGCAATTTTAAGACCTCTATACAGGTGTTCAATGGGATTTAGATCCAAACTCATTGTTGGCCACTTCAGAACTCTCCAGTGCTTTGTTTCCATCCATTTTTGGGTGCTTCTTGAAGTATGATTGGGGTCATTGTCCTGCTGGAAGACTCATATCAGACCCAGCTTTCTGACTCTGGGGACTATATTATGACCCAAAATCCTTTGATTATAATCAGATTTCATGATGCCTTGTGTACATTCAAGGCACCCAGAGGCAGTAAAACAACCCCAAAACATCTTTGAACCTCCACCATATTTGACTTAAGGTACTGTATTCTTTTATTTGTGGGTCTCATTCCATTTTTGGTAAAGAGAAGAATGATGTCCTTTACCAAAAAAGCTCTATTTTGGTCTTGTCTGTCCACAAGACACTTTACCAGAATGATTTTGGTGTTACTCATGTACATTTTGGTAAACTGCAGCCTAGCTGTTTTATGTCTCTGTGTCAGCAGTGGGGTTTCCCTGGGTCTCCGGTCATAGCATTTCATATTATTATATTTCATATAATTCAAATGTCGATGGATAATTTGCACTGACACTGATTAGTGATGAGCGCACATGCTCGGATAAGGTGTTTTCCGAGCATGCTCGTGAGCTAATCGAGCATCTTTGGTTGCTCTAATGCTATGCTGGAGTCGCTGTGCCTGCATGTATTGTGGCTGTTCGACAGCCACAACACGTGCAGGGATTGCCTGTTTCTCAGGCGATCCCTGCATGTGTTGAGGCTATTAAACAGCAGCGAGACATGCAGCCACGGCGACTCAAGCATAGCATTATAGCATGCTGAAGATACTATATTAGCACTCTAGCATGCTTGGATAACACCTTATGCATCCTGAGCCTTCAGGAGAGCTTGAATTTATTTGGAACTCGATTGGGGCTGCTTATCCATCATCCAGACTATCATGTGTTGCAACCTTGCATTAATTTTTCTCTGCCATCCACATCCAGGGAGATTAGCTACAGTGTCATGGGTTGAAAAGTTCTCGATAATGTTGCATACCACGGACAAAGGAACATCAAGATCTCTGCAGAAGGACTTGTAAGCTTGAGATTGTTCATATTTTTCAACAATTTTGGTTTTCAAGTCCTCAAGTCTTCTCTTTCTGTACTCCATGCTTAGTGTGGCACACACAAACACACAATACGAAGATTAAATCAACTTCTCCCATTTTATCCTGTTTCATGTGTGATTTTCATATTGCCTACACCTGTTTCTTATCACAGGTGAGTATGAGTTAGCATCACTTACTTGAAACAAAGTTGTTTACCCACAATTTTGGAGAGGTGCCAACAATTTTGTCCTTTCCATTTTGAGGGTTTTATGTAAAATTATGTTCAATTTATCTTTTTTTTTTACTTTTTTGTGCTGTACCAATAGACACAAAGGTAAAAAACCATGTGTATGACAAAACATATATATGCAATAATTTTCTGGGAGAAATACATCATTTTCTGGAATAATTTCAAGGGTGCCAATACTTTGTTCTATCTCTGTATGTAAGAATGATGTAAAATTATGTGTATACTGGGCTGCGGCACAATACAGTTTGATAACATTTTTGACAAATGACTGATAACACATTTTTTTTGTTATTGAATAAGATGTTTATTATGTATATCTTGGTAAAATATATTCTACTAAATCACTAATTTCTTAGAATATCATGATATTTATAACCACCTGTTAATTTAATGTGCCAGTGGTTTAGACTTCTCACATAAAAGCAGATACATATTCAGCCTTTGGCTATGTTCTTTCAATTTAGCAATAAGGGGAAGGTGTCTTGTTCCTAAGCGTGTCATTAAGGAAATACGATAAATGCCTTACTGCGGGTAGCATATATACAACAGTGCATGTTACGTGGTAGGGTTATTGTGAGACTTGCCTGGTAATATTCTTTAGAGGTACTAGTGAGGAATGAAATCTTTAATATCCATGACTGTTTTTATTGTAAAGCTCTCACATTTCTGAGTCACTCTGTAAAGTGATCGGTGTGGGAATTCTTGAATACACCAAGCCACACACAGTTTAGTTTGGATTGCTTAATTTTTTCATATTAGCTGCTAATAACATTTCCATTTAGAGCTTCCGTGGTCTCATTGCAAACTTGAATTCATTTTCAGTAAGTAGTGACTACTTCAAATAAAAGTTTTGTTGTATGTTTACGGCTCTTGAAAATTCTGCTCTTGCAAAAACGGAATCCCCAATTTTCACAAGCCTTTCTGACCTTTCACTTCCCTAAAAAGCATTTCCTCTAAAATAAAATTGTAAAAGCTCTTCTGTCAGTTTGGAAATAGTTCTATTTTGCCAGGAAAAATAGGTTAACAATAAACATGTCTATCCATTTTCATAATGGTGTTACCCAGATGGCCAAGAAGACGAATGGGGAAATTATGCCTAGTTGAATTTTGCTTATTTTAGGGATAAATTGATAACCAGTATTTTATAACAGCTGGGTGACCATGCATGTGGGATATAAAATGTCATATTGCTTTCCACCTAGCTACTCGCCAAAAAAGATATAGCTGGATATAAAAAAGGTACAAATTGAAAGGCGTCATGTAGTTGATTGTTTCATGGCTACCAGAAGTTGTGCAGACCTGTAAAACACAGCGCTAGTATAATGCATTGCTTCTAATGGTGGGTGGGTTTATGTGAAGTGTTTTCCTGTGTATTTAGAAGTATATTTTGCTCTAAAATCCTCATAAAAAATATTTAAATTCTCTTTGAATAAGTTTCAAATTGTTTTCAATGGGAAAATATATATGTTGTGAACATGGTGTAGGTTTTTTACCTGGGAAAAAAGGTAACATGTCAGTTCCTGTGTCATTTCTACCTAAAGAAAAGGTCCATATTTCTTAAGCTGAAGCAAAAAGAAAGTCCAATACTCAAAAAACAGCATGAAAAAACACGAAAACATGATTTGGATTGCTACAGCAATTTTTTTTCTTGCTGTAAAATACACATAAAAAGATCTGTGTAAACCTAAGGAGAATAATAGCAATGAACAATTCCTAATACTCGCATGCTCGTTTCGAGTAATGAATATAATGGGAGTCAATAGGACAGTGGAGCTTTTTTCCAGCAGACCCTACAAAGAGATCTGGTGGCAATGAAAATGTTCAAATGGATGGGGAAAAGTGCTGAATGGAAGGAGAACAGCATGGGGAAGACCCTTTAGGCCCCGTCTCACATAACGAGATCGCAAGCGGGATCGCTGAAATGTCACAGATTTTGTGACGCAACAGCGACCTCACCAGCGATGTCGCTACGTGTGTCACATAGAGGCGAACGGCCCCCTCACTGGATATCGCTGATCATGCTCGAATGTCCTGGGCCATTTTTTGATCGTTGGTGTCCTTCTGGCCAGCATGCATCGCTTTGTTTGACGCAGACTAGCGACCTCGTTGGCGACGCAGAACTCAGGGATGCAGGCGTGAGTCGTCAGAATTGCTGCTGTGTGACATGGTACCAACGACCGCCGAGGTCGTTACATGGATCGCCGTATCGTTGCTGCATCGTTGAATAGATCTGCATGTTTGACAGCTTACTAGCGACCATGTAACGACGCACCAGCGATCCTTACTAGGTTGTATCGTTGTTGGGATCGTTGGTGCGTCGCTATGTGAAATGAGAGCCTTAGAAGCAACTTTCACTCCCTGATCCCTGCTGAGAACAATGGTGTCACACTTTTTACTCCTCTTTAAGGTGTGACAATAAAACATTGCAAAACAATGAGAAATTGCATCATACAGGAAAAAAATGTAAAGAATATTTTTTCCTGTATAATGACTTGCATATAAGGCAAAATTTAAAAATTATTTTAAAAAAATGTTATTTAAGTACACCATAATTGATTAATTATTAAAATATAGGAAATGTCAATATACTTTATGAATGAAGCAAGAACTGCCAAAAATTAGGGACTCCGATACACTCCGTATTAGACATAAAGGAGGGCCTCATACACATTCTGTACAAATTGTCATGTATTGGTACTCTAGACTCATAAATACTAAGCATTTTTAAGGGTTATATACCAAGGAAATGTACTCCAGACCATTGAATAGTCTATGGGTGAGCAATATAATGCCGAAAATGATATGTACACATGTTGAGTACATTTTCTGCACTATTTTGGAATCTCTTGTCAGGAGAAACGCAACTGCAAAAAAAGCGTGTTTCATGCATTTTTGCTGCATTTTTGGTGCTTTTTTGCCCTGCGTTTTTGGTTGACTTGAGTGAAGTCAATGGTGAAAAACGCAGGGTAAATACCCATAGAGAATTGACACGCTGCAGATTATTTTCTGCACCAAATCTGCAAGTTAAAAATACTTAACGTTTAGGTTTCTCATTCACTTTGTTGGCATCAGCATTTTTGGAGGATTATATACCAACAGAATGTACCCAAGAACATGTTATACTGTGCGGATGATCAATATAATACCGATACATTTTTTAACAAGTTTTTTAAGGTTTTTATAGCAATGAAATGTACTCCAGACCTCGCAATAGTCTACGGGTGAGCAATATAATACAGATACAATTTGAAGAAGTTTTTTGCAGATTATATACCACTGAAATTTAAGAATATGTAAAAGTCTATCGATGAGCAATATGATACTTGTACATTTTTAAACAAGTTTTTACGGGTTATATACCAACAAAATGTACCCAAGAAGAAGTAATAACTTATGGATGATCAATATAATAACAATAACAATTTGAACAAGGTTTAAGGGTTAAATACTAGCGAAATGTACTCCAGACCATGGAATAAGTCTATGGATGAGCACTGTAATAATAATAAAATTTTAACAAGAGTTATCTATCAACAAAATGTACCCAAGAGCATGTAATGCTAAAAGGCTGGGCAATATAATTCTGATAAATTTGTGAAGTTTTTTGAGGCTTATATAGCAACGAAATGTATCCCAAAAGACGGAACAGTGTATGGGTGAGAAATTTTCACACAGCAAAATTGTATCTCATGTTTGTAGGGTTATATATAATAGAAAATGTTCCCAAGACCACATAATACTTTATGGCTGCTAAATTTAACCCAGAAAAATTTGATAATGCTTTTTTCGAGTGTAATATATGAGAAAAATATATCCCAGACCACAGAAAAGAGTGTGGGTAAGAAATGGAACCCAGCAAAAAATTTAAATGATTTTTAGAATGTTATGTATCCAAGAAATGTAACCCAGACCACAGAAAAAGTGTATGGGTAAGAAATGTAAAAAAGCCAAATTTTTAAAGGTTTTTTGCACTGTTATTTTCCATCAAAATGTGATAGCACATAATAATCTATGGATGAGTAATCTAATCCAGAAATATTTTTCAATGCTTGTGAGCTTTAAATAAGACTGTAATGCCATAATAACCATGTTAAATTGTATGGATAACTCATTGAATTCATAAAAAATTTTAGAACTTAAATATTTTGAAAGTATAGTTGATTACTTATGCAGTCCTAAAGGCTTTTCAGAAAGTGCAAAGCCAGGCAAAAATTATAAGGAGGGTCATCCACAGACTACTGAAAGCAAGAACTGACAGGCCTCATTCAAATATTCAATATTAAAACACTTCATGTGCTGCTGTCGTCTGGTGGTGTGTAAAAATATGGGCCAATCCAAACTTTGTTCATTTTTATGAGAGTGAGCCTGTCAGTATTCTTAGTTAACTGTCTGTTATGACCCCCTGGCAGCACCAAAAACTCGCTCAGACAAGAAGCTAGCGGCAGGGCAACACAACACTTCCAAGGCATAGATGGGCAATCCATGCCAGGTGTCCATCTTTGAGACCCAATAGTTGAAAGTCACAGAGGAAGTAGGGAGTACGCTATTTTGGCCATCCAAGAATTCCTTAACCATCTTTAAAAACTTTTCACCCTTTATCAAAAATACCCAGTCTTCAGGCCCTGAATGCTGGCCTGGTGTCATGAATAGAGTTGAGCGAATATGTTTGGAATCGGTCGCTGAATCTGAATTTGCCATATTTGAGTCATATTGGTACCCTATCCGTGCCGAATTTATATTTGACAATCGATTCTGAACATATTCGTTCATTTCTACTCCCATTGACTCCAATGAATTTTGGCTGTGTTCGGCGAATACTGCAAATACAATATTTGCTGTTGATCGTAATATGAACCGAAATTTGAAAAATTCTCTCAACTCTAGTCATGAAATTGGCCCATGTCTTTAGGAGTGTACCCTTGCCTCTGATGTGTGTCTCCCAGGTCTCTCCTTTTTGGTTGGGCAAGGAAGCATGCCCCCTGCCGCTAGCGTGGTCTGATGGAAATTTTTTCAACATATTTTCCACAATGGCCTTCTTATATACCACCATTTTAGAAGACCTCTCCTGCTCAGGAAGAAGAAATGCAAAGTTCTCCTTGTAGTGTGGGTCTAGCAGGATGAACAACCAGTACTCTGTTTTTAATAAGATAAATGTGATGCGAGAGTCACAGGAAAGGCAGCGGTACATAAAGTGGGCCATATGTGCCAAGTTTCATGCAGTCATCACTTTCTTGTTTCCACCATGATGATGACTCAATCTCCTCTTCCCTCTCCCTCTACTCCTCCTCATTCCCATCCTCAGCCAATCCACGTAGGAAAGACGGGACGAAGGTTGTATGGATACTAGCCTGTGTTGCTCTTGCCACCAGCTCTTGTTCCTCCTCTTCCTCCTCCTCATTGTTGCCAAATCTACGCTGAACAGATGAGATGATGCTTGGCTGGCTACAGTCTTTGTGTTAGGTCTTCCTCCATTCCCACCAGGTTCTCATCCAAAGCTTCATGCTTAATTGTGAGCAGCGACTGTATAAGTCAGCACAGAAGCAGGACTGTTTTGCTGACTATAGCATCATCACCGTTCACCATCTTTGTGCAATCCTCAAAGTCTTGAATAACCACACAAATGTCAGACATCCATGCCCACTCTTCAATTGTTATGTGTGGAGGCTGACTAGAATACCGACGGGTGTGTTTGAGCTCATACTCAACCACTGGCCTCTGCATCTCACATAGCCTTGCCAGCATGTGCAGTGTGGAGTTCCACGTTGCACACTAGTCAGTGAGATGGCACTGCAAGCGCTGCTGCAGCACTGTCAGAGAGGCGGCAGCTGAGCAGACTCGCGGAAATGGGCGTTGATGCAGTTTACCTTGACCAAACGCTCTGGCAAATCTGGGTAAGTTTTCCAAAACCACGGAACTACCAACTTAAGCACATGTGCCAAACATGGTATGTGTATGAGCTTGTCAAGTTTCACAGCCATCACCAGGTTATGCCCATTATAACACAGGACCATGCCTGGTTGGTGGTTCAGAGTCAAAAGCCACAGAACTTTTTGGTCTGTTATTCCTTTAAGTAACTCTGCTGTGGTGTGTGGTTTATCTCCTAGACAAGTTATCATCAGTAGAGCCTATTGCGACTTCGCTGAGGCAGTGATGCACAGCTTCCAGTTTACGACTGATGTGGATGACATGCTCCGAGATAGCACATGGAGGATGAGGAGGAGCAGAAGGGGGAGCAGGAACTGCTGTAGGAGATGGGTGAAACCCTGATAAAAGTATGGCCAGCAATCCTCGGCATCAGAAGGGCATGTGCCATGCCACGGCGTGACTTGGCCCCAGCCTCCACAATGTTCACTTAGTGTTCCATCAGGGAAAAGTAGTGTCCCTGGCCACAAGCGCTTGTCCACATGTAGGTCGTTAAGTGGACAATCCCAGTAACTGCATTGGTAAGAGCATGGGTGATGTTCCTGGACACTTGCTGGTACAAGGTTGGGATGCCACACTGTAAAAAAAAGTGGCAGCAGGGGACCGAGTACCGAGGAATGGCTGCCGCCACGAGTCATCAGATATCCTTCATGTCAACAAGCCAAAATGGCAACATTTCCATGGCAAGCCGCCTGGAAATGTGTCCATTTAACCTTTGGGCCTATGGTTTGTTAACTGCAAACTTACTCTTTTGTTCCAAGGCCTGGGATAGGAACAGCTGAACACTGTGCTGGGACATGGATTTGGAATTGCTTGATGGTGGCAAGTCAGAATGTGCAAGAACAGGTGCAAGGCAGGAGGCATCTGCACCAGTGTTTTGGACAAAAGATTGGGAAGCACCTAGCACAGGGGAAGAGGCAGTGCTGTAACCTGATGGCACCAATCATGGACCCAGGCTTTCAGCCCACTGAGTCAGGTGCTTAGATGACATGTGCCTGATCAAGTTGGTGGTGGTTAGGTTCTTAGTGGTCAGGCCCTGGCTGATCTTGGCATGGTACAGGTTGCAAATGGCCATTTTGTTTCAGAACTCGGTTTAAAAAGTCTCAGACTGGGGAGCACCTAACTCTTTGATGGAGAAATGCAGGTGTGTTGGTCAACACACTGACTCTTCCTGTAGTTGCTGCCGATCTCTTTTTAATTCTCATAAGGAATTTTTGGACCAAATAGGGTTAAAATTTAACCCTTCTCTGTAGCACATTGGTAATGATAGGGTCCCGCAATCATTTAGTTACATGTAGACACACCAGTACTTTGTACTACATCTAATTAAGTCACTCAATCAGGCATTTGGGTCAGGTGATCACTTAATTCAGGCTCAGTCTGCTATAAATTGACGGTCTGCACACTAAGAGGCACAACCCTGATGAAGAGAGTAGCTATCTCTCGAAACATGTCGGTATTGTGCTGCCGTTGAGCCACCGTCTTACCCCCAGTGTGACGTCACGCTAGCCCCGAACCCATCACACGCCGACTCCCTCAGCGTTGCTCTCGGCCGGAGCGTGCGAGGCAGCGGCGGTCTCCACTTCCATACGGATTAGCAGCAGCAGCCCCAGCCCCCACGCTGAGCACCCAAGCCTGCCTCACTGAGCACTGGCCCTGCAAGTAAGTGCACCAGAATCAAGCACCCCGTTCCACTAGCGGGCACAAGCTGTCACTAACGCTCATTCACTTTGCAGGACCTGTGCCATCATTTGTTTTGCACAGGATTAATCATTCTTGACCTTGCTTGTTGAAATTGGCATGCAGTAAGGTCAGCATTCAGTTATCATCCCAAACATCTATTTATCCCCCTCTTTTTTGGTGTTTCATTTTATTTTTCAACTATTATATTTTTTTTTACATCAGAAACAGGCTGCAACATTACAATCTTAATACCTAGCAACGGCTACATTTACAGCATGTATTTTATATGGTTCTGACATACTCAAGTGAGTAAATCATGATTAGTTCATTTTTTCTTCCCTCTGAAACACACTAACGGGCTCACCCCCATTTAACCCTATATTATCTACTCAGCAGTTTTGGCATCCAAATGAAAGGCAATATACATCTATGACAAGGTGAATAGTTTCAGGATACTGCTATACATCCACCACCACGTGAATTTTTCACACACCAGCAAGTGAGTACTCAGTTATATTATTTTTTCATTTCCCAGTATAGCACGGTGTATTTCTTTTTATATCAGCTTTAGCTCTTTTAAACAGGCACCAGCACAGAGCCTGTTATTCACCAGCTGCACCTGGGAATAGTGGACCTTCCTTCTCTGTCCAAGTGGACTGGCGCCAGTGTGTTAATCTTAAACTAATATTATTTAACTATATATATATCTCTAATATATAAAGCTCAAGTGTGTGTATGTATGTATGTGTGTATGTGTGTGTGTATGTCCGGGATTGGCATCCGCACCGTCACAGCTACAGCCACAAAATTTGGCACAGTCACACGTCTGGACCCCGAGAGCGTCCTAAGCTATGGTGTGAGGCGAAATTCTAACCCCGCGCATTCCAATTCGCCAAACTATTTTGCCCCTATCTACATAATGGGGAAAAAGTGTGTGTGTATCAAGCCCCGCACCTCATTATGATGTCATAATGGTTGCCATGGCGACGCTGATGTCATCATAGGTTGCAAGCCCCTCCGCTCATTATGATGTCATAATGGTTGACTATGGGATGGAGGATGTGTGATGGGTATATGGGCACTGGACTATGGGATGGAGGATATGTATGATGGGTATATGGGCACGGGACTATGGGATGGAGGATATGTATGATGAGTATATGGGCACAGGACTATGGGATGGAGGATATGTATGACTGGTATATGGGCATGGGACTATGAGATGGAGGATGTGTGATGGGTATATGGGCACTCGACTATGGGATGAAGGATATGTATGATGGGTATATGGGCACATGCCTATGGGATCGTGGATATGTATGATGGGTATATGGGCACGGGACTATGGGATGGAGGATAATTATAATTTGCTATAACTAACCACAGTTAGTTACTATGCCCGGGCAGCGCTGGGCTCTTCAGCTAGTATATATATATATATATATACTGCCCACAGAAATAAAGGGAACACAAACAGCCTGTTGCAAATGGAATAGTGTTCCCTTTATTATTTTGAGCGGTATATATATATATATATATATATTATTGAACACCAAATAGTGTATGTGGGTAAGAAATTTAACCCAGGGATTTTTTTGGAATGTTATCTAACACAAAAAGTAACACTCGAGCAGTAGTGTTTGCTCCCTCAGGCAGCTTGAACCGCCCAGAACTGGAAGCTATCTCAGGAAGTCTGTGTGAGCCCTGAGCTGGGAGGCTACTCCCAGCCATTTCTATGGCAGCTTGCTGTGATTAGAATAATTATTACTTAACTTTCATATACACATTGACCAGTAGGGGTCAGCAAAGCACATACATGAGTCATCGGTATACAATGCAATGTGTTACATTTTCTAACTCACAGTTCCCAAACTAATCCTGACATACTGGGTAAAACCTACTGGCAGATGACAACTGCCTCATTCAGCAGCAGTAGATCGGGTACCAGTATACCACACACTGCTCTGGTGGTAGTTTCTCATGCTCTGCCACCCACTCAAAGACAGTCAAAAATGCCTCCACATCATCACCCAGGGTGATTTTTTGCATTGCTCGTCTTACCGTCTTCCGGACGTACATGTCGCAACCTGGACTTGGCGAAGGGCTACTGGTCTTCCACAAACCACCTCTGCCAGCAAGTCAGTCTGCTGCTGATGTTGCTGATGCAGCTGCTACACTTGTTTCTCCTGTTGCGCCATCGGTTGCTGCTGTAATTGCTGCTGATGTTGTAGCTGCTGTTGCTGCTGTGCTTATAGAAGATGTTTGAGCAGATCCTGCATCTTGCCTGACATTTATGCTGGCTTGTGGCCGCCACATGTATTTGCTGGGAAACTGCCAGCACTTCTAACACCACCTGTGGTAGAGCAACTGTTATGGTTGTGGATCACACTAAATATAAAATATAAGAAAGTGCAATCGCAACCCGGGGTCCTCCGTGCAGAGATGGTAAACTGCTGCTCGGTAATGGCGGAATACTAACTGAACACCGGCAGGTTAACCACTGACCCGGTGTGTACATTGGCGAACTCTGTTACTTCACAGAGCGGCTGAAACAAATGCCGGAGCCTGTTAACTCACAGAGCCCGGCAAGGAGAACGCTAGTGTTGAGAAACAGGACTCTGCCCCAAGGGCACGAGGTTAGAGTCTCTCTAGCCCAACTAGCGATCAGCACCGCAACTGTGATGCCTGGACAAAGTGACTTGGATAACCGTTCCAACAACATGCAGTGCCGCCCTGGCAGACACCACTAACCAGCCTAAGCTAGAGCTGGAAAGCGCACTGTCTGCGCATGGCGCCGCACTGACGGACACTGCTGTATAAGCAGTACAGTGGTGCCTTATGCAGATTGGCACATACTGGCGCTAACATGTAAGAGGAGCTGGGAGCACTGTGGCGCTAGGCAGTGCCACTACTCGGCGCTGACTCTACACCCTAACCCTATACACAAGCACAACCAGAGAGAGGGAGTCTTAATGAGTCAGTCAGCGGCTCACAAGCATCCTGCATCACACACACACTACTAGCCATCTGAGTTTATATTTGCGCATGGCCAAGCGGTCATGTGAGTCATTTATAGCGGCGACCTTCCGGGACCTTCCCTGTGGTCCAATCGGAACAGGCACGGGACCTGAGCATGTGACCTCAGAACTCCAATTGGAGGTTGGGCCACTGGCATGCTCAGTGGAGCGAAAAAGGCACTTAGTCCTAGGAGCTGCTCTCTGCTGGCTAGTGCAGGCTGCTATAGCTGAACCAGGGATGGCAGCAGCAACCAACCAGGCAGCACTAGCCTGAGCAAGGTGCCGGGAACGACATCTTTACTGAGCAGGCTCCTCTGTGGCCGGGACTGAATGGGAGACCGCAGAAGGCAAGACTCTGGATTCCTCTTGTGCAGAGGGAGAAACCCGACGCCTATTAACGGCTCACTCAGCTGGACACAGAGGTATAACCAGAACACTGTCTCTTTAAGAAAATGTTTGGTTTATTGTAGACAGCATAAACAAAGCTTGGGAAAATAAAGATGGCCCTCTGGGCAAAACAGCAAGAAAAAGAGACACAGTCCTTTTCCTAGCAGGGATCAGCCTGCTCACAGGCAGCAATGCCCATGGTTAAGATTTGGCACACTCTTTCCTGGAGTGATGCCTCTCCAGACACACACTGAAAGCTTTGGCAGTCAGCCATTTAAGCCCAGACCATGCGACTCCTCCATCACATGACTGATTACATGATCTCGACATCACACAGCTCCTGTCAAAACTCTGCATGTGGGAATATGGTGGACCTCCTCCCACCCGCTCTATGATGGACCACTAAAACCAGCCCATAACATAAGTTTTACTTAACCCTCCCAACACGTAGTGTGCTGGAGCAAACTATTCTGGTTTTACTTTACTGACGCCATTATGCGCAGTGACACATATCTCCCCTCTATCACTTCACCAGTGACTCTATCACAGTACTTTTTTACACAATATTAATAGGATATGAAATAATGACTGCAATTTACGTAGATACCGAGTGGTCCCTGCCTCTGTCTGATGGTCCCTATTATATCCTTATTTTAATGTAAATTGACATATATATACATATATCTTAGGTGTCTTCTTAGTCAGTCAGCAGGGGAAAGCTGACATGAGTGGATTGTATTGGAGCCAGAGAGAGGGCCAAGCCTGAATGTCTCTCTGAGAAGAGACTGCACAGGTCATCTGCAAGAAACTGCAAGTGTCACTGGTGGCAATGGATGACAGCTGTTGTGTTTGACTGAACTGGGACCAGCTCAGCCATGCACGAGTAGCTTGGGTCTATTTTGTATACTTAGCGCCTGGACAAGGCTTGGAATTTTGTGTTTATGGTTTTACTTTGGTGCTTTACAACCTGTGTAAATAAATGTCACATTGTTTTGACTTAAAAATCCAGCGCCTGTGTGCCCTACATACTTTATATAGTACAAGTAATCAAAAGATGGGGAGTTCAAGTCTTCTGAAAGGTCTATAAAGTAAAAGTTAAAAAAGGTATGAAAAAATATAAAATAATTAAAAAATACTTAAAACCTAAAAAATAATTTACACCCTCGTTTTTCCTCTGTTAAAAATAGAGAAAGGTAAAAAATACACATTTGGTATCGCAGTACCCATAAAAGCCTGATCATTTTTAACCTAATTGGTAAACAGATGAAAAAATCAAAATGACAGCTGTCACAATACTGCAATATAATGCAGTAAGAAGCAATCAAAATGTTTCTTCACCAATATGGTATAAATGAAAATACCAGCTCACAATGCAAAAAAAAAACAAGTCCTCTCCTAGCTCCAATTACTTAAAAATATGGCAGCATATTTTTTTTTAAAAAATTCAAAATATCTTTAAGCCACTAAATTAGTAATAACAAATTATACATCGTTGGTATCACTGTAATTGGACCGAGAGTGTACTGAATGTCATCAGGTCATTTAATACTATAAAAGAAAACCCAAAAAATAATGGTGGAATTACTTTTTCTTTACAATTTCATCGCACTTGGCTTTTTTTTTTCCCCCATTTTCCCTTACTGTGTTAGTTAAAATTAATGGTTTAAATTAAAACTACAACTCATCCTACAAAACAAAAACCCTCAGATGGCTATGATAGCGAAGAAGATAAAAAAAAAGTTAGGAGAAAATGGAAAACGGTCTTAGGAGCGCAGGAAAGAGACTCAGTCAAGAGATGGGTTTAAACCACAACGCGTTTCGATGGAGGTGAAGACGGATCCTCCATCGAAGTGCGTTGTGGTTTAAACCCATCTCTTGTCTGAGTCTCTTTCCTGCGCTCCTAAGACTGTTTTCCATTTTCTCATTGCTCCTATCCTCCATTGGAGGTTTTCAGCTGGAGCTGCGGTGGAGACCTGACATCCTTGCCTGCCCCTGGGTTGCTTCCTAAGCGCTCCTTTATAACCGCTTATCACTGACTCTTAAGAAAAAAGTTAGGACTCTTAGAGAAAGGGGAAGAAAGAGCGGAAGCGCAAAGCCAAAATTGATCCTTGCCTGGAAAGGGTTAAATATGATGTACCGGCTGAATATTTGCCTATTGTCTAAAAGGTGAACATACGGGTTAAATCTTTGCGTTTTAATATTCCATTTGACAAGACTTCAAAAGAGATTAATAGAACAATTCTTTGCTTAGTTCGACATTGTTATTGTAGTTTGGTAAAAGTATTGTTTGATATAGTATGGTTTGAGTTGTACATGAAATTTCTCAGCATGTGATTAATCCAGTAATTGTACCAAAAAATATCTACCTACATATATTGTACAAAATAAGGACATTTCTTTTATGGGAAACATAAAGAAGATCCTGCTGCTCCATGATGTTACTGTAGAGCGGAAATAATATTACAAAAGCATTAAGTGTGTTTAATGCCCTAATCTATCCTTGATTCCGATGTCCTGGGCATAGATCCAAAGATTTGGCGTCCTGGTGGCTTTAGGGGAGTTGAAAAAGCTGAGGATGCTATTTTCTGTCAGAATATCAGCTTTTAAATCACACAATGTTCAACATGAACATTATTTAAAAAAAAAAAAAAACTAAAGTTCTTATTGTCTCATTGTACTCGTTGACCTAGACAAAAAAGGGGGAGGTGGCTGACACATATGTATTTGGCATCTGTGAAACAATATTGGATACTTTGTAGTTTCAATAGTAACACTTTAATAGAAAGAGCCAAAGGATAAAAGGCTGGCATGAATGATTCAGAGAGCAGGACGGACTGCTGAGAATTACAAAGTAATATTGGACAATTCCTCTGTTCATTGAAGGTTAATGAACCACATTTTCAATGAACAGCGCTCTTGATCTGCATGTGGTAACGCCAATTACAGGACACAGGCTGCGGTGTACTACACTTCAAGCTGTTTTTAATGTCAATTTCTTATGCAAAATATTTACTGGAAAAATAATGCAATAACAGAAAATGACATCTCCCAGTACTACAGGATTATGTTTTTCCTAGCCATTTTTATTATTGCATAATTTAGCTTAAATTTTTTTTGCAATATTTATTTGGCTAATAACCTCTTTTGTTGAGTATGATGTGAAATGATGTGAAAAGATCACAGCAAATACTAAAACATACATGCCTTAGGATCCACAATTGTATATGGTGGAAGCTATTCTCGCATCAAAGAATTTGAAGTAGAAAATTGTTCAATTATAAGCAAGACTGCAGTTAGGATTTCATGCTGAGCAGGAAAGGATGGTAGTCCTAGAGTAACTTCAGCACAAAGAAAGATGGAGGCTGCCATGCTTGCTCCAGTTGAATATATTATATTAGGATCCGTCATAAATCAAACATATCTAGCCTAACATTTTGACCAATAGTGTTTTCAAGACGTCATTATGTGGAAAGAGCTGATCATAATTAGGTGTATTTATAATATAACGGGCTAAGCGTCACTCTGTCTGAAGCCTTTATAGACTGCGCAAGCGTGACATGCCTACGCAGTCTGGCTCCAGACAGAATGAGGCATCCAGTGGTGAGGAGTGTGTATGGCGTCGGAGATAACGGTACGCATACACACTGCATACCGCCATCTCCGGCGCCATACTAACATACTTACCTGACCGGGAGGAGCGTTATCGCGGCGCTTCTCTTCGTCTGGAGACCGGGGCAGGAGTGCGGCCGGAATCGCGCATGCACATAGCGTGATCCAGCGCCATTTTACTGAAGACACATTTGCAGTGTGTCTTCAGCAATATGGCACCAGACAGCGCTATGGGCATGCGAGTACTACGGCACCAGACTCCTCCCCCGGCCTCCAGCAGAACGTCAAAGCACTGGAACACAGGAAAGAAGGGTGAGTATAAATGTTTTTTTTGTATGTGTGTAGCTTAATACGGGTGAGGGGGACCATGCATACCAGGAAAGGGGGGTGAGGGAACCATGCATACCACGAAAGGGAGGAGAGGGGACCATGCATACCAGGAAAGGGGGGGTGAGGGGACCATGCAAATCAGGATAGGGGGGTGATGGGACCACACATACCAAGTAAGGGGGGTGATGGGACCACGCATACCAAGTAAGGGGGGTGAGGGGACCATGCATACCAGGAAAGGGGGTGAGGGGACCATGCATACCATGAAAGGAAGGTGAGGGGACCATGCATACCAAGTAAGGGGGGTGAGGGGACCATGCATACCACGAAAGGAGGGTGAGGGGACCATGCATATCACGAAAGGAGGGTGAGGGGACCATGCATACTATGAAAGGGGAGTGAGGGGACCATGCATACCAGTATTGGGGGTTGAAGGGACCATGCATACCACGAAAGGGGAGAGAGGGGACCATGCATACCAGGAAAGGGGGGTGAGGGGACCACGCATACCAGGAAAGGGGGGGTGAGGGGACCATGCAAACCAGGATAGGGGGGTGATGGGACCACACATACCAAGTAAGGGGGGTGATGGGACCACGCATACCAAGTAAGGGGGTGAGGGGACCATGCATACCAGGAAAGGGGGTGAGGGGACCATGCATACCACAAAAGGAGGGTGAGGGGACCATGCATACCATGAAAGGGGGGGTGAGGGGCCCATGCATACCATGAAAGGAAGGTGAGGGGACCATGCATACCAAGTAAGGGATTTGAGGGGACCATGCATACCACAAAAGGAGGGTGAGGGGACCATGCATACCACGAAAGGAGGGTGAGGTGACCATGCATATCACGAAAGGAGGGTGAGGGGACAATGCATACTATGAAAGGGGAGTGAAGGGACCATGCATACCACAAAAGGAGGGTGAGGGGACCATGCATACCACAAAAGGGGGGTGACGGGACCATGCATACCACGAAAAGAGGATGAGGGGACCATGCACACCACGAAAGGGGAGTGAGGGGACCATGCATACCACAAAAGAGGAGTGAGGGGACCATGCATACCTCGATAGGAGGGTGAGGGGACCATGCATACCATGAAAGGGGAGTGAGGGGACCATACATACCATGAAAGGGGAGTGAGGGGACCATGCATACCACGAAAGGGGAGTGAGGGGACCATGCATACCACGAAAGGGGAGTGAGGGGACCATGCATACCACAAAAGGGGGTGAGGGGACCATGTATACCACGAAAGGGGGGTGAGGGAACCATGTATACCACGAAAGGGGGGTGAGGGAACCATGTATACCATGATTGGGGGGTGAGGGGACCATGCATACCAGGATTGGGGGGTGAGAAAACCATGCATACCAGGATTGGGGCGTGAGGGGACCATGCATACCAGGATTGGAGGGTAAAAAGACCATGCATACCAGGATAGGGGGGATGAGAGGACCATGCATACCAGGATAGGGGGGTGAGAGGATAATGCATATCAGGATAGGGGGGTGAGAGGACCATGCATACCAAGATAGGGGGGGTGAGAGGACCATGCATACCAGGATGGGGGGGTGAGAGGACCATGAATACCAGGATAGGGGGGTGAGAGGACCTTGCATACCAGGATAGGGGGGTCAGAAGACCATGCATACCAGGATAGGGGGGTGAGAGGACCATGCTTACCAGGATACGGGAGTGAGAGGACCATGCATACCAGGTTAGGGGGGTGAGGGGATCATGCATACCAGGATTGGGGGGTGAGAGGACCATGCATACCAGGATTGGGGGGTGAGGGGGCCATGCATACCAGGATGAGGAATAGGGTGCCATGCTTTCCAGGATTGGGGGGTGAGGGTACCATGCATACCAGGATAGGGATGAGGGGTGCCATGCACACCAGGATAGGAGGGGGGCAGCACATACCAGGAGACCATATACCAATAGAAATGCTCGCCACCCGGGTGTAGAACGGGTTCATAGCTAGTAACAATATAACCGCAGTGTGTGGTTATTGCATCACACACCTAACCTTGACTTGCTCCTTATATGTTGAAACACACATGAGCACACTATACAGCAGGTGAAATAAATATTGAACACATCACCATTTTTCTAAGTAAACATATTTCTAAATGTGCTATGGACATGAAATTCTCCCCAGAAGTTTGCAACAACCCATCCAATCCACACAGGCAAAAAAATCAAACCATAGATGTTCATAAATTAAGTTATGTATAATAATTAGAAATGAGAAAGGAAAAAGTATTGAACATATAAAGAGAGAAATGCAAAAAGCCATGGAAAGTCATGACACTAGCTGAAATCTAATTAGAAAGCCTGCCACTTAGTGAAAAATAATATCAGTTGGTTCAACTGATGGCCTTTACAAAAGTGTCTCATTACCAAGATGCTAGACAAGAAACACATCATGATGGGTAAAACCAGTGAACTGTCACAAGACTTTTGCAACCTTAGGCTATGTGTACACGTTGTGGATTTGTTGCGCTTCTGCAGCGTTTTTTCAGCACTGAAATGCTCCAAAGATGCAAGTGATTACTTAAGCTACAGTTGTGGCCAAAAGTATTGACACCCCTGCAATTTTGTCAGATAATACTCAGTTTCTTCCTGAAAATGATTGCAAACACAAATTCTTTGGTATTATTATCTTCATGTAATTTGTCTTAAATGAAAAAACACAAAAAGAATTGTCCTAAAGCCAAATTGGATATAATTCTACACCAAACATAAAAAAGAGGGTGGACAAAAGTATTGGCACTGTTCAAAAAATCATGTGATGCTTCTCTAATTTGTGTAATTAACAGCACCTGTAACTTACCTGTGGCACCTAACAGGTGTTGGCAATAACTAAATCACACTTGTAGCCAGTTGACATGGATTAAAGTTGACTCAACTTCTGTCCTGTGTCCTTGTGTGTACCTCATTGAGCATGGAGAAAAGAAAGAAGACCAAAGAACTGTCTGATGACTTGAGAAACCAAATTGTGAGGAAGCATGAGCAATCTCAAGGCTACAAGTCCATCTCCAAAGACCTGAATGTTCCTGTGTCTACCGTGCGCAGTGTCATCAAGAAGTTTAAAGCCCATGGCACTGTGACTAACCTCCCTAGATGTGGACGGAAAAGAAAAATTGACAAGAGATTTCAACGCAAGATTGTGCGGATGTTGGATAAAGAACCTCGACTAACATCCAAACAAGTTCAAGCTGCCCTGCAGTCCAAGGGTACAACAGTGTCAACCCGTACTATCCGTCGGCGTCTGAATGAAAAGGGACTGTATGGTAGGAGACCCAGGAAGACCCCACTTCTTACCCCGAGACATAAAAAAAAAAAACAGGCTGGAGTTTGCCAAAACTTACCTGAAAAAGTCTAAAACGTTTTGGAAGAATGTTCTCTGGTCAGATGAGACAAAAGTAGAGCTTTTTGGGCAAAGGCATCAACATAGAGTTTACAGGAGAAAAAAAGAGGCATTCAAAGAAAAGAACATGGTCCCTACAGTCAATCATGGCGGAGGTTCCCTGATGTTTTTGGGGTCAAAAGTATTGACACTCCTGCAATTCTGTCAGATAATACTCAGTTTCTTCCTGAAAATGATTGCAAACACAAATTCTTTGGTATTATTATCTTCATTTAATTTGCCTTAAATGAGAAAACACAAAAGAGAATGAAGAAAAAAGCAAAACATGGATCATTTCACACAAAACTCCAAAAATGGGTCAGACAAAAGTATTGGCACCCTCAGCCTAATACTTGGTTGCACAACCTTTAGCCAAAATAACTGCGACCAACCACTTCCGGAAACCATCAATGAGTTTCTTACAATGCTCTGCTGGAATTTTAGACCATTCTTCTTTGGCAAACTGCTCCAGGTCCCTGATATTTGAAGGGTGCCTTCTCCAAATTGCCATTTTTAGATCTCTCCACAGGTGTTCTATGGGATTCAGGTCTGGACTCATTGCTGGCCACCTTAGAAGTCTCCAGTGCTTTCTCTCAAACCATTTTCTAGTGCTTTTTGAAGTGTGTTTTGGGTCATTGTCCTGCTGGAAGACCCATGACCTCTGAGGGAGACCCAGCTTTCTCACACTGGGCCCTACATTATGCTGCAAGATTTGTTGGTAGTCTTCTGACTTCATAATGCCATGCACACGGTCAAGCAGTCCTGTGCCAGAGGCAGCAAAGCAACCCCAAAACATCAGGGAACCTCCGCCATGATTGACTGTAGGGACCATGTTCTTTTCTTTGAATGCCTCTTTTTTTTCTCCTGTAAACTCTATGTTGATGTCTTTGCCCAAAAAGCTCTACTTTTGTCTCATCTGACCAGAGAACATTCTTCCAAAACGTTTTAGACTTTTTCAGGTAAGTTTTGGCAAACTCCAGCCTGTTTTTTTTTATGTCTCGGGGTAAGAAGTGGGGTCTTCCTGGGTCTCCTACCATACAGTCCCTTTTCATTCGGACGCCGACGGATAGTACGGGTTGACACTGTTGTACCCTTGGATTGCAGGGCAGCTTGAACTTGTTTGGATGTTAGTCGAGGTTCTTTATCCAACATCCGCACAACCTTGCGTTGAAATCTCTTGTCAATTTTTCTTTTCCGTCCACATCTAGGGAGGTTAGCCACAGTGCCATGGGCTTTAAACTTCTTGATGACACTGCGCACGGTAGACACAGGAACATTCAGGTCTTTGGAGATGGACTTGTAGCCTTGAGATTGCTCATGCTTCCTCACAATTTGGTTTCTCAAGTCATCAGACAGTTCTTTGGTCTTCTTTCTTTTCTCCATGCTCAATGTGGTACACACAAGGACACAGGACAGAGGTTGAGTCAACTTTAATCCATGTCAACTGGCTACAAGTGTGATTTAGTTATTGCCAACACCTGTTAGGTGCCACAGGTGCTGTTAATTACACAAATTAGAGAAGCATCACATGATTTTTTGAACAGTGCCAATACTTTTGTCCACCCTCTTTTTTATGTTTGGTGTAGAATTATATCCAATTTGGCTTTAGGACAATTCTTTTTGTGTTTTTTCATTTAAGACAAATTAAATGAAGATAATAATACCAAAGAATTTGTGTTTGCAATCATTTTCAGGAAGAAACTGAGTATTATCTGACACAACTGCAGGGGTGTCAATACTTTTGGCCACAACTGTATATGCCATTTGGGCTCTGCACTGCCCCAGGAACATTTCAATGGCTGATGGAGTGTTGTCTGGGACTCATGAACTTTGAGACAGTCCTGTTGTACCTCGATGATGTCATTCTTTTCTCCAAGACTTATGAAGACCATCTGGAGCACCTGGCTGAGGTGTTTGTCGCCTTGTCCAACTTTGGCCTGAAGGTGAAGCCTTCCAAATGCCACCTCCTGAAGCCCAAGGTACAGTACCTCGGTCATGTAGTGAGTGCAGAAGGTGTGGCACCAGATCCTGACAAAGTCACAGTCATCCGGGACTGGCCGAAGCCCAGCAACCTCCTTGAAGTACACCAATTCCTCAGGTTGGTAGGCTACTACCGAAGGTTCATCCAAGGCTTCACTGAAATAGCCACTCCTATGCAAAATCTTCTGGTGGGGCAGTCCAAGAAGGCCAAACAGAAAAGTTCCAACTTTGAATGGACTGAGGAGTTGGAGAGGTCCTTCACCCGACTGAAGATGGCTCTCACAGGAGATGAAGTACTGGCCTACCCAGATTATGACCAGCCCTTTGTGTTGCATACGGATGCCAGCAACGTGGGACTGGGAGCAGTACTGTCACAGGTACAGAATGGCAAAGAAAGAGTGATCTCCTACGCCAGCAAGAAGCTTCGTCCCACTGAAAGGAACCCTGACAACTACAGTTCCTTCAAGCTGGAGTTCCTCACCATAGTCTGGGCTGTGACTGAAAGATTCAGCCAAGTTTACCATTTTCAGGGACAACAACCCGTTGACTCACTTGGACACTGCAAAACTAGATGCACTGGAGCAGAGATGGATGGCTCGGCTGTCTAACTATGAGTTTACCATCAAGTACCGAGCAGGGCACAAGAAAGCGTCTTTTAGCGTGTGACAGCTGCCAAGCATAAAAACCGCCATAAATAGTAAATCAAACCCCCCGTTATCACCCCCTTAGTTAGGGAAAAATAATAAAATTAAAAGAAAATGTATTTATTTCCATTTTCCCATTAGAGTTAGGGCTAGGGCTAGGGTTAAGGCCAGGGCTAGGGTTAGGACTGAGATTAGGGTTAGGGGTGTGTTGGGGTTAGGGTTGGAGTTAGAATTGGGGGTTTCCACTGTTTGGGCACATCAGGTGCTCTCCAAATGCAACATGTCGTCTGATCTCAATTCCAGCCAATTCTGAGTTGAAAAAGTCAAATGGTGGTCCTTCCCTTCCAAGCTCTGCCATGCGCCCAAACAGTGTTTTACCCCCACATATGGGGTATCAGCCTACTCAGGACATTGCAAAACAACTTTTGGGATCCAAATTCTCTTTTTACCCTTAGGAAAATAAAAAATTGGGGGCAAAAATATCATTTTTGTGGAAAAAAAAAATTTTTTTATTTTCACGCCCAGGCGTTATAAACTTCTGTGAAGCACTTGGGGGTTCAAAGTGCTCACCACACATCTAGATAAGTTCCATTGGGGGTCTAGTTTCCAAAATGGGGTCACTTGTGGGGAATTTCAATAGTTTAGGTACATCAGGGGCTCTCCAAACGCACATGACACCCGCAGACCATTCCATCAAAGTCTGCATTCAAAAACGTCACTACTTCCCTTCTGAGACCCGACGTGTGCCCATACAGTAGTTTTCTCCCACATATGGGGTATCAGCGTACTCAGGACAAATTGGACAACAACTTTTGGGGTCCAATTTCTCCTGTTACCCTTGGGAAAGTAAAAAAAATATTGGTGACTAAAACATGTTTGTGGAAAAAATACGATTTTTTTATTTTCACGCCCGGGCGTTATAAACTTCTGTGAAGCACTGGAGGGGTCAAAGTGCTCACAACACATCTAGATAAGTTCTATGGGGGGGTCTAGTTTCCAAAATGGTGTCATTTGTGGGGGGTTTCCACTGTTTTGGTACATCAGAGGTTTTCCAATCACGACATGGTGTCCGATCTCAATTCCAGCCAAAAACGTCAAATGGCGCTGCTTCCCTTCCGAGCTCTGCCATTCGCCCAAATAGTGGTTTACCCCCACATGTGGGGTGTCAGCGTACTCAGGACAAATCGCACAATAACTTTTAGGGTCCTGTTATCCTTGGGAAAATACAAATTGGGGGTGAAAAGATCATTTTTGTGGAAAAAATATGATTTTTTAATTGTATCGCTGAATGTTATAAACTTCTGTGAAGCCCTTGTGGGTTCAAAGTTCTCACCACATATCTAGATAAGTTCCATGGGGGGGTCTAGTTTCCAAAATGGGGTCACTTGTGGGGGGTTTCCACTGTTTAGGTACATCAGGGGCTCTCCAAACGTGACATGGCGTCCGATCTGAATTCCAGCCAATTTTGCATTGAAAAAGTCAAACGGCGCTCCTTCCTTTCTGAGCTCAGCCATGTGCTTAAACAGTGGTTCCCCCCACATATCAGGTATCAGCGTACTTAGAACAAATTGCACAATAAATGTTGCAGTCCAATTTCTCCTGTTACCCTTGGTAAAATAAAAAAAATTGAACCTGAAGTAAATTGCAACATTTTCAAAATTTTCGCCAAATTTCCATTTTTTTCACAAATAAACGCAAGTTATTTGAATGAAATTTTACCACTAACATGAAGTACAATATGTCACGAGAAAACAATGTCAGAATCACCGGGATCCATGGAAGCGTTTCAGAGTTATTACCTCATAAAGGGACAGTGGTTAGAATTGTAAAAATTGGCCCGGTCATGAACGTGCAAACCACCCTTGGGGCTTAAGGGGTTAAGGTCCCGCTTTTGAGGCAGAAGTGTTCCAGGAATTCTGTAACTTGTATGGTTGTAGAAGATCCAGACAACACCATACCATCCACAGACCAATAGCATGTGTGAAAAGATGAACCATGTAGTGATTGACCTATTGAAGACCTTGCCTTTGGAAGAGGGAATTTGTGGCCAGAAAAGTTGCCAGATCTGGTAGACCTCTACAACCACATTCCAGTGAATTCCACCAACTGCACTCCAGCCTACCTAATGAGAGCGAGGCCTGGTAAGCTGCCTATTGATTTGGACATGGGAGTTCTGACACCTGAAGTAACATCACCAGATGCTGACTGGGATACAGAGAGGCAGCAACAGTACAGAAGAGTACAAGAGTGTGTAGAGAAGAGTCTAGCTCAGGCAAGACAGAAACATGAAAGGCACTACAATCAGCATGCAGCTGCAGTTCCCTTGTCACCAGGAGAACAAGTCCTAAAGAGGAAAAGAAGACTGCATAAATTGGATGATCAATGGGAAGCTGAACCCTACACCATTCTACCATCAAACTTTGACAATACCAAGGTGTGCCTTATTTGTCAAGACAAAGGAGAAACCTCAGCAGCAATATCAAGGGATCATTTGAAATTATGTCCTGACCAGCTAAAAGAAAGAATGGAAGAACAAAATAACATCCAACCCACAGAAGAAGAAAAGGTCAGCACCATACTTGGAGAATTCCCTGCAAATTGGACTAAAGTAAATGATGCAATAGTGGTGTCAGTGTTGACATTTCCCCAACTGGTAGTACCAGAAGAAGTGATTCAAGAAAATCCTGAAGATCAGGAAAATCAGGCAGCAGATGCCACACCAGCAGTGGAACCAGAGAACCCTCGCCCTGCTAGTGGTGAATCTGTCATGCCCACAGTGAGTAGAACTGGTCCTAGGAAATCTAATATTCCTGTGCTACGCCGAACCACCAGTAGTGTATGCAGTACATCACACACTACACCAGTAGTTAGCATCAGGCAACCAGTAAGATCCCCATTCACATCAGTGTTACTCAGGTCTACTCATACTACACAAGGTATACCGCCCATCAGATATCGCATATAAATAAGTTAAAGTAATGTTAACCTGTACATGTATATATGTAGCTGGTCTCAAGTTTTGTGCCTACAGGTAATCTGTAAGAGTTTCCTTTGAATTTTCCAGTTTTGTTTTATGGACATTCTGGCTACAGGACTGTGTGTGGTCACTAACCTTGTAAATAGTTCACCAATTGCCCAGGAATGGACCATGGACATTGATGCTTGGACTTATCATCATAGGACTATTTTTGGAGCCTTTGATTTTTGTACATTTTTCATTTTTCAAAATCTTGTAACCTCCATAATTGTTAATTTGTCATGTTTATATGTTTTTTTATGTTGTTCATCAGCCCAGGAGTGCTTACTTGCACTAGGGGGGAATGTGGCGCCCCCAGGAGTATGGGCACCACAATGGCTTTGCCTTCCTCCCGGGAGGGTGAAGTCATGCTTGGAAGCAATGAAGGGTCTCTCTAGCAGTTAACCATGTCATGCAACACAGTTCCCACTCCAGGCCAGCAGAGGGAGCTCTGAACCAGGATTGGGGGAGGAGTGCTCTCTGAGTGCCAGGAGGGGAAATTAGTCAGTTGAGTCAGGAGGGCAATGAGTGTAGACGTGTGGAGAGAAGCTGGAGGTTGAGCTGAGGAAAGAGAGCTCCCTCCCAGTGAGAACGCATGATCTGGAGCCTGGTCTCCACGGTTGTATGGATACTGAAGGTCCTGCAACAGAAACCAGAGGAATAGGAAGCTGTAAATGCTGTATTCCCAACTAAGACTCGGAGGCACAACAGTGACGGGTGAGCCAAGAGAGATAGAGGGCTACAGCTGTCTGCCATATGAGGTAGTTCTAAGAGACGATAAGAAGGAGGAACTTCAGTGTAACACAGTACTGGATGTACCTCAAGCCAGCGCTAGGAAGGAGACTACACAACCCATCTGATAGAGAGATCCCTGAGTTGCTTCCAGGCTGGCCTGCTCCTGTGCCATCTGTAATCAGGACCCTGGACTGCGTTTGCCAAGTAAAGGTAAAGAAACTGCACCCTGTTGTGTCCTTGCCTCCTTCCTGCAACATCCTCAGCACTGCTACATCTCTGTGCCAAACATTGCACCCTCTTCCTTAACACCTATCTACACTGCCCTGGGACCAACAGCCCTGCCTGTGGAGGGCTACAACATCTCTGCTGCACTACACGATCTGTCCCAGAGGATCTGTCTGCAGCGTCGGCTTAACACCTTCATTGCCGAACACCACAGGTGGCGTCACAAATCACTTATAAACTTTATTCCCAACTCAAACCCCTTTTACATGGGCGCCCAGGGCCATGGACCAGGTCACAGCTGCTTTGAAAATTCCCTCTGAGAGGCCGGCCCGGTACCGAGTACCCCACAGCCCTGGGAGGGCGACCCAGATACAAAGTGTCCTGAACACACCACTCACAAAGAGAGATATATCATAAATAAAAAATAAATTTTATTAAGTAAATTCATATCATAGATAAATAGACAAACAAAATACAAGTAAAAGGAAGGAATGTATACCCAAGTGAAATACACACAAATACAGGAATAAAGGAATGGATACAGGTAATGGTAAAGTGCAAAAATATATAAGCATATATCCACCTAGACCCATAGTGTTCTGTAAAGTGCAAAGTGCCATATAGAGGAAAAAATCCCCATGCTGGTATTCACATACAGTGGGGCAAAAAAGTATTTAGTCAGTCAGCAATAGTGCAAGTTCCACCACTTAAAAAGATGAGAGGCGTCTGTAATTTACATCATAGGTAGACCTCAACTATGGGAGACAAACTGAGAAAAAAAAATCCAGAAAATCACATTGTCTGTTTTTTTTTTCATTTTATTTGCATATTATGGTGGAACATAAGTATTTGGTCAGAAACAAGCAATCAAGATTTTTGGCTCTCACAGACCTGTAACTTCTTCTTTAAGCGTCTCCTCTTTCCTCCACTCATTACCTGTAGTAATGGCACCTGTTTAAACTTGTTATCAGTATAAAAAGACACCTGTGCACACCCTCAAACAGTCTGACTCCAAACTCCACTATGGTGAAGACCAAAGAGCTGTCAAAGGACACCAGAAACAAAATTGTAGCCCTGCACCAGGCTGGGAAGACTGAATCTGCAATAGCCAATCAGCTTGGAGTGAAGAAATCAACTGTGGGAGCAATAATTAGAAAATGGAAGACATACAAGACCACTGATAATCTCCCTCGATCTGGTGCTCCATGCAAAATCCCACCCCGTGGGGTCAGAATGATTACAAGAACTGTGAGCAAAAATCCCAGAACCACGCGGGGGGACCTAGTGAATGAACTGCAGAGAGCTGGGACCAATGTAACAAGGCCTACCATAAGTAACACACTATGCCACCATGGACTCAGATCCTGCAGTGCCAGACGTGTCCCACTGCTTAAGCCTGTACATGTCCGGGCCCATCTGAAGCATGCTAGAGAGCATTTGGATGATCCAGAGGAGTTTTGGGAGAATGTCCTATGGTCTGATGAAACCAAACTGGAACTGTTTGGTAGAAACACAACTTGTCGTGTTTGGAGGAAAAAGAATACTGAGTTGCATCCATCAAACACCATACCTACTGTAAAGCATGGTAGTGGAAACATCATGCTTTGGGGCTGTTTCTCTGCAAAGGGGCCAGGACGACTGATCCGGGTACATGAAAGAATGAATGGGGCCATGTATCGTGAGATTTTGAGTGCAAACCTCCTTCCATCAGCAAGGGCATTGAATATGAAACGTGGCTGGGTCTTTCAACATGACAATGATCCAAAGCACACCGCCAGGGCAACGAAGGAGTGGCTTCGTAAGAAGCATTTCAAGGTCCTGGAGTGGCCTAGCCAGTCTCCAGATCTCAACCCTATAGAAAACCTTTGGAGGGAGTTGAAAGTCCGTGTTGCCAAGCGAAAAGCCAAAAACATCACTGCTCTAGAGGAGATCTGCATGGAGGAATGGGCCAACATACCAACAACAGTGTGTGGCAACCTTGTGAATACTTACAGAAAACGTTTGACCTCTGTCATTGCCAACAAAGGATATATCACAAAGTATTGAGATGAAATTTTGTTTCTGACCAAATACTTATTTTCCACCATAATATGCAAATAAAATGAAAAAAAAACAGACAATGTGATTTTCTGGATTTTTTTTTCTCAGTTTGTCTCCCATAGTTGAGGTCTACCTATGATGTAAATTACAAACGCCTCTCATCTTTTTAAGTGGTGGAACTTGCACTATTGCTGACTGACTAAATACTTTTTTGCCCCACTGTATAACATGAGCACATACCCATTTAATTGCCCGTTCACAGAATTCCTGGAGTCCGATGCACGTTTCGCCTTTTTAGCTTTTTCAAGGAAATTGTGTGTGTCATGACTTGAGACCTGTTTGATTTATATAGTAATCCCACCGAGTCATGGGCCAATCCTCCGTCACATACATCACCGCCACCCCCTGGTCTCAGGTGCAGCTGCTTTCAGCACTCAATTGTGGCGTGCATGGAGGAAATCCCCCCTGATGACGTCATATCCGCACGCCACAAATGATAGAGGCCGTCGGCAAAAAGCAGGAGACTCAGGTGTGGTGCACATGTGCGTCGCCATCTTTTTGTAGCCCGATCACCATACTTTCAGAGCCTATACCTGAAGAGGCAAAGCCTTTTTCTTGCTGCGCCTGCAGCACATATTAAATGCAGGAATCTGGGAAAGTACTGCTGCAGTGTAGAAAGGGCCCTATAAATAATGCCATATGCAAAAGATAACATTAGAAATCGCCCAAAAGGTGAAGCACAGCAATAAAGAGCACACTCCATAACAGGAGTGGTGTAGTGACCACTGTGCCCACTAGGGGGAGCTGTGTGGATGTCCCAAGAGAGGATGAGTGGCAGAATCCTGAAAGACCATTATGTATCTGTGACGGACTCGACTTCTGCTGAGCCCATTTTCCTTTTTAGAGTGGACCCTCTGGGCCGTGGCACCCACCCACCTAGGGCGAGCTTACCTAGTGAGAACCCACCCCCTGTACA
The DNA here is from genome assembly GCF_039654945.1 of Dendrobates tinctorius. Classification (NCBI taxonomy): domain Eukaryota; kingdom Metazoa; phylum Chordata; class Amphibia; order Anura; family Dendrobatidae; genus Dendrobates; species Dendrobates tinctorius. Next base: position 2,385,778 of record NW_027361693.1, read on the forward strand.
GGGAGTGTCAGGGACAAGACCAAGGGGGTGAGCCACCACGACTGCTGGGACCAGATGGCCGGCTCAGGGGGACACTACGGGAGTGTCTGATGACCAGGGACAGGCAGGAAACAAGACAAGAGGTAAGTGCAAGGTATCTTCTTTAAGATCTTCAGGATCACATTCAGTGCAAACATGAAAACAAGCAAAACATGAAAGGTGCGTGTGGGCACGCCAAGGTCCATAGCATAGTATGTGCCAGGTGGCACACCTAGGTACAGGTAAAGGCACAATGGCATTGGACTCCAGACCGCTGGCAACGATCGACATGATCAAGGCATCAGGCTGCGGACATCAGCTCCGGACATCAGGCTGCAGTCATCCATCTTACGATCTCTGGCAGCGATCAGCAGGTTCTGGGCATCCGGCAGGCAAACCAGGGTTCAGGCAAGGAGGCACGTCAGATATCCAGGCATAGTGCGTGTTAGGGAACACGCCAAGGTCCAAGGCTAGGTGCAAAGCTAGGTGCGTGTGTAGGGGACACGCCAGGGTTCAAGGCTAGGTGCAAGGTAAGGTGCGTGTGTAGGGGACTCACCAGGGTTCACAAAACGAGACAGTGTGCGTGTGTAGAGACACGCCAAAGCACAAGGTAAGACAGAGTGCGTGTGTAGAGACACGCCAAGGCACATGGTGACAAAGCAGAGTCCTGCACGTGCAAAGAGGCACGCCAGGGTCAGGCGAGGCAGAGTCCTGCGCGTGCAGAGAGGCACGCCAGGGTCAGGGTTCCAGGACAGGGTTAGGGCCTGTGCGTGCAAGAGGGCAAAACAGGGGACATGGCAAAGCCTGCGCGCACTTTTAAAGAAGCACGGGGAGGTATGCCATGGGCAGGCGAGGCCTGCGCGTGCTATAGAGAGCACATAGAGCACAGTGCAGAAACAGCGTGAGGTGCAAGGGAGCACAGAGGGCACGGCTGGGGCACTGGCTAGCTGATCGGGCTGCGGCACTGACAGACGGGCAAGACTCCAGCGAACCCGACTGAGGCATGGCAGGTGACACAGCTGACACTGACCGACGAGCACGGCTGAGGCACAAGCAGGCGGGCACGGCTAGGGCGGGCACAGCTGAGGCACAAGCAGGAGGCTAGGAAGGCCAGGCGCATGCAAAGGGCACACGAAGAAACAGAGCAAGGGAAGACAAGATGAGAAACAAGACAGAGCTTAGGCAGTGTACGGAACTAGGGACGAACGCATAGGCAGAAACACGGAATCAGGTCAGAGCAAGAACAGAGCTAGCAGCGAAGTGTAGGCCGAAGCCCAGAGCCGGGCCAAGGCAGAGCCTTGGGACTAGACATGGAAAAGAGCACAAAAGGGAAGAAAGGAGGGATGGTGCGTGTGCCAGGGAGCACTACAGAGCACCATAGGAGAGAGAGAGGCAGAGCAAGCAAAGACTGAGACCATAGGGAGGAACAAGGCAGAGCAAGGCAAGGTACGAAACAAGGCATAGCGAAAACAGGCAAGGCAGAGAAAAACAGAAGGACTACAAGTCCAAGCAGGACAAGGACGAACATGGCACAACGAACAAACATAAGACAAGGCACGAGACAAGAGATGGAGTACGAGCACGGAGCATGTGCAGAGACGCACGACAGAGCAAAGTGCAAGGGCACAGAATAGAGGGAGCGACCCAGCAGACCAAGCGGCCATGCAGGGAAGCAACACAATACTCAGCCCCTGAGCATAGGAAGGGGCGGTCTAATATAGGGCATAGCACCTCCTCTTCCGGGTCAGGACCAGGGGAGAACTTACTAGTTCAGATGCTCCAGGATCACAGAGCGCAGTCACATGATCAGGGTTTCAGACATGACGAGATGATCACAGAACCAGACAGTGCAGGATCCTAGGAAGGACACATGATCAGGGATTCTAGACATGACGAGATGATTGCAGAACCAGACAGTGCAGGATCTTAGGAAACGCCACATGATCAAGGTTTCAGACATGACGAGATGATTGCAGAACCAGACAGTGCAGGATCCTAGGAAAGGTCACATGATCAGAGTTTCAGACATGACGAGATGATTGCAGAACCAGACAGTGCAGGATCTTAGGAAACGTCACATGATCAAGGTTTCTAGACATGATGAGAAGATCACAGAAGACAAAGCAGAAACGCAGGCATCTTGCAGCTCAGCAGACATGAGGTGCGTGTGCACACTGCTCTAGGGAACAAGCAGGATAGCAGACATGAGATGCACGTGCACACAGCTCCAGGGTCATGAGGCAAAACAGACATGGCGGACATAACAGACATGGCGAGCATGACAGTTTCTCAAGGTGGGTGGCCTTGAGATGGAGACTTATGTGTGTGTATTAATCAGCAATGATATTGCTGAGGTGTTGTTTCAATGTGTCAGGGAGAAGTCTCCAGGTAACTGGGGAGACGGGCAGACCCAATTACCTACAACCCATCCAGGGGGTGTGTTTGAGAATGTTGTGATAAAAGTGTGTGAATGGTTCAAGGACCTGTGATGAGGTTATAGCCATGTGACCCGTGGGCGTGGCTATAGACCGTGTAAGGTGGCCAGGGTAGGTCACATGTGGTGAATGCAGGGACCTGGTTGGTCCGTTGTGGAAGGTCCCATCTGAGAGAGATGGGGCTGCCTTCTGACAGCAAGTGAATGCTCTGTTAATGGCTGCACGTGCCTGATAGTTCCCTGGAGGGAAAGGACATCTGCAGTAAGGAGAAACATCCATGAGGGAACCCTGACAAGTGAGACGACCGTGAGGCGAGAGAGCCTGATTGATGGAACATTGTATAGCCTGTGTGACCACAGGCTGGACAGAGAAAGCTCTGTCATGGACGCTATGCTGTTTATATGAACTTTATGTTGCTGCTGTGGTTTATGATGCCTGAATAAGCCGCATGGACTGTTTTGGTTTTATGGAAAACCCGTGCCGGATCTGGTTTTGTGGCTGCAAGCGAGTGATCCCCTTTGTGAATGACAGCGCTACCTCACACATGTTATTAGTGAAACATTAACCTTTTCAGAAAATTTGAAGGTTGTGCGACAAAGGATTCAAGCATTATAATAAAGCACCATCATTTAGAGCAGGGGTCCCCAACCTTTTTTGCACCAGGGACCGGCTTCAAGCAAGACCATTTTTCCATGGCCCGGCAGGATGGGGATGGAGGTGTGTCAGGGGCGGGGCTTTGGTCATAAGGGGGCGGGGCTATTGACAGGGTTCTAGTTTAGTAGTCAGTGCATACTTATTTTAATATAACATTAATACATATGGCTCCGCTCCCACCCTTGTATACATGGCTCTGCTCCCTCCCTTGTATATATGGCTCCGCTCCCACCCGTGTATGCATGGCTCCGCTCCCTACCGTGTATGCATGGCTCCGCTCCCACCCGTGTATGCATGGCTCCGCTCCCACCCGTGTATGCATGGCTCCGCTCCCACCCTTGTATGCATGGCTCCGCTCCCACCCCTGTATGCATGGCTCCGCTCCCACCCTTGTATGCATGGCTCCGCTCCCACCCTTGTATGCATGGCTCCGCTCCCACCCTTGTATATATGGCTCCGCTCCCACCCTTGTATACATGGCTCCGCTCCCATCCTGTATACATGGCTCCGCTCCCACCCGTGTATGCATGGCTGGGCTCCCCCGTCCTCCCCCATCATACTTACCCTCACGTCGCTGAACTTCCCTGCATCTCGTGGCACGTCAGCTTCTTCCTGTGCGGAGCGGTCACGTGGTACCGCTCATTTAAGGTCATGAATATGGACGCCACGCCTATGGGAGAGGAGTGGCATCCATATTCATGACCTTAAATGAGTGGTACCACTTGACCGCTCAGCGCTGGATGAAGCCGCCGCGCCGACAGGGATGCAGGCCGGGTGAGTATACATATGGAAGCTACAGCCGCCGGCTCCCCTTGTGTCCGCGGACCGGCAAGAGCACTGCAACGGCCTGGTCCTGGGACGCAGACCGGAGGTTGGGGACCCCTGATTTAGAGCATATAATATCATTGCAATTTCATATGACAATTATTCCAACATGCAGAGTCTCATAGCACAATTGTTCTCTGTATAGTATGAGTAACAATAAAATCAATAATATAATGACAATAAAGTCACTAATACATTGGCGAAAAACAAGATGTCTAAAACAATCCAATTGCATACTTGTTATAATGATCATTTGGGAGTGAACCTCAGCATTGTTGGAAAGGATCCTTTTCACAATGTAGCTCAGCATCCAACACACATGTTTAACATCCTGGGTAAGTATGTGAAACCATAGTTCAGACTTTTTCTGAAAGGGCAAAACCCGTCACATGCCGCGCCTGCAGCACATATTAGATGAAAAAATCTGGGAAAATACTGCTGCAGTGTGAAAAGGGTCCTATAAATAGCACCATATGCAAAAGATAACAATAGGAATCTCCCAAAAGATGAAACACAATAATAAAGAGCACACTCCATAATGAGTTATTAATGAAACATTAACCTTTTCGGAAAATTCACAGGTTGTGTGACAAAGGATTCAAGCATTATAATAAAACACCATCATATAATATCATTGCAGATTCATATGACAGTGATTCCAACATGCAGAGTCTCATAACATAATTGTTCTCTATAAAATATGAATAGCAATGAGATCAATGATAATAAGATCACTAGTACATTAGCCAAAAGTTATCAGAACAGTCCAATTGTGTAATTGTTGTGATGATCATTTAAGGGTGAACCTCAGCATTGTTGGAAAGAATCCTTTTCACAATGTAGCTCAGCATCAGATATGGCCACACATGTTTGGCAATCCTGGGAATATAAAACCATAACTCAGACAAGAAAGATGCCGAGAATCACTAAAATATAAAAATAACAAAGAAAACAAGTTAAAAAGAAGACATAGCAAAAAAGTTTAAAATCAGCAGAGTTACAAAATCGGAGCAAAACTAAGTGTTTCATTCAATCCCATGGGAGTTATAGTGCCCAACTCAAAAATCCATCTTGTCTCCTTGCAGATGTTGTCCTTGGTGGGATTCAAACCCAGGAACCCAGCGCTGCAAGGCTGCAGTGCCAACCACTGAGCCACCATGCTGCCTGATAAAAAATTTACTCTTTATGCAAGTCATTCCACTTGAGTGTGCGGTGAATATTAATCCTATTGATTGAGACCTTGAGTCCATTGTACCAGGACCTCAGAATTTCACACAGTGTGCACGCTAATCTAATTATTTATTCATAATTTAAAAAAAAAAACACCTCTCTCTAGCCATCATGCACAAATAACTACAGACCAGTCTCAAATCTCCCTTTCATCTCTAAACTCTTGAAGTGACTGGTCTACTCCTACCTTACCCATTACCTCTCCACTCCCTCTCTCCTAGATCCATCATAGTCTGGCTCTACCCCCCCATCTTTCTACAGAAACTGCATTCAAAGTGACCAATGACCTTTTGACAGCAAAACATAATGGAGGCCACTCTCTGCTCATCTTCTTGACCTCTCTGCAGCTTTCAACACTGTTGACTATCACTTCCTACTACTACTCTCTATGTTCCATTCAATAGGCATAAAGGATACTGCTCTCTTATGGTTCTTTTCCTATCTTTCTGACCACTCCTTTAATGTATTGTTCGCTGGCTCCACTTCTTCTCCTTTTCCTCTCACTATCTGGGTCCCTCAAGGTTTAGTCCTTCACCTTCTTCTCTCTCTACATGGCCACAGTTGGATAAACCATCAGCAAATTTGGCTTTCAGCACCATCTTTATTCTGATGATACACTACTATACACTTCATCTCTTGACCTTACTACTGCTGTACTACAAAACGTCATTGACTGTCTGTCCGCAGTCTCCAACATCATGTCTGTTCTCTAACTGAAACTCAGCCTTTCCAAACTTGAACTTCTGCTCCCGCCATCTACTAACCTCCCTAAATCTGACATCTCCCCCTCCATGGGTGGCACCACAATAACGCCTAGGCAGTAGTCGTGCTGTTTAGGAGTTATGTTTGACACCGATCTTTCCTTCGCCTCCCATATACAATCTCTTGCCAGTTGTCACTTGTACCTGAAGAACATCTCTAGAATCCGCCCCTTTCTCACCATGGAAACAAAACCCCCCTCTTGCCTTGAACCGCTCCGGCCTTGACTACTGTAATGCTCTATTAATTGGCCTCCCCCTCACTCAACTTTCCCCTCTTCAGTCCATCCTTAATGAACCAGCCATGGGCATCTATCTGGCTAATCGGTATTCAGATGCCTCCACTCTGTGCCAGTCATTGCACTGGCTGCTCATACATTATAGGATCCAATTTAAATTGCTCATTCTCACCCACAAAGCTCTTCACAGTGCAGCAATCCTCTACTTTTCCACCCTCACTTCTGTTTATCGGCCTACCCGCTCATTACGTTCCGCAAGTGACTTTCGACTAACATCTGCACTAGTCCGTACCTCCCACTCCCAACTCCAAGAGTTTTACCAAGTTGCACCAATCCTCTGGAAAGCTCTACCCCAGAAATTAGGACTAACCACAACTTACACAGTTTTAAGCACTCCCTAAAAACACATCTGTTTAGGGCAGCCTATCATGTTCTCTAATCGAATTCCTTTTATATAGTCTGTTGTGAATTCTCTTACTTCTGAGTCGAGGCTCCCTCTGGTGGTTACTGTGGGTAGTGGAGCTGGCCAGATTGATAGAGGTCTGCCACCTGACGATGATGATTGGAAATCTGGGGTTATTGATTGGGAGTATTTAAGTGAGCAGTCTTCCCTCAATTATTGCTGGTGACTAGTTCTTCCTGTGCAACTTGAGGTCTGCAGTCTCCTGCCTGATCCTGCATTTTTCAGCTAAGTTGTTCATTTGCTAATCCTTTGCTTCTGATCTGGTTTTGCCTCTTTCTGCTTTGCTTTGCAGGTTCAGCGTGCTCCCTGCTGGGGCTGTGCTGGACCCCGCTTCATATGTTACAGCTTGTGTCAGTTTGTTCAGTCCCCTGTTATATTAGTCTCTTTTGCTTTGCTGCCAGTTGACACCAGAATGCTGATATAGTGGGGGAGAGGTAACAAGACCTCAGTGTTTTTTGTACATCAAACGTGTTTGATTTTTTAGGGTTTTTGCATGATTGCAGACAGTGTCTTTCCTTTCCTATCTAGACAGTTTGGGCCCCATCATTTGCTCAGTCTATTTTCTGCCTGTGTTGGTCCCTCATCTGGTCTCACCGACAATATATGTTTGGGGTCTATCTATTTCTTTGAGGTTCTACTCCGGGGCAGTTTAGATTTCACCTTTCTTGCTTTAGGCCTAGTTAGTTCTCCGGCTGTGTCGAGGCGTCTAGGGCATCGTAGGTACGCTCCCCGGCTACTGTTAGTTGTGCTGTTAGGATTAGGTGTCTGCAATTCGCTAAGTGACCAACCTTTCTGGTTTCCTGGTGGCCTAGTCTATTCCTGCCATCCTCCTCAGTGATCTGTTCATAACAATAGTCCATTCAATATTTCTCTGAACATAACTCTTTATCAAACTCCACCGCACCCAAAAGCACCACACATACTGGCTGGTGACCAGCTCATGCAGCCTTTAGCTACCCCCAGTTTCCACAAGATGGCTGGACCATCATTGTAAATTAGCACTTGTACTTTGTGTCTCCCCCACATCATTGCAGATTGTAATTTCTTACGAGCAGGGTCATCATTATCTTTGCTTTAATTATTGTATTATCTTTAACTTTGTTGCTTATGACTATTGTGCATGAACTGTTGAATTGTAAAGCGCTGTGGAATATGTTGGAAGCACCGGACCAAGAAGAGCAACACCCTTTGGACCGGACCACCCCACAGGTAAGTATAATAAAAGTTATTTTTCTTCTCTAAGGCTATGTGCCCACGTTGCGTGTTAAAACGCACACTAAAAACCGGACTCCTTCCCAGAAATCGCGCGTTTTTTTCCACGCAATTTCACCGCGATTTTGCCGCGATTTTCTCAAGCACTTTCCAAGCGATTTGAAGCATCGCTTGGAAAGTGATTGACAGGTTGCTCACACTCGTCAAACATAGTGTTTGACAAGTGCAAGCAGCTTTTTACTATTGAGGCCGCCTATGCGGCATCAATAGTAAAAGATAAAATGTTAAAAATGATAAAAAAATAAAAAATCGGGGTATATTTACCATCCCGGGCCACAGCGTTCCCAGTAATGCCTTGCGAGACCTGTGATGTCGTTGGTCTCGCGTTACTATAGCGATCTCGCGAGACCACGTCATCACAGGACCTTGCCGCAAGGCATTACTGGGAACGCTTAGGCCGGGAATGCAGCGCGGGACGTCGGAAGGTAAATATACCCCGATTTTTTTTTATTCTTTTTTTTACAGGGGTATGGTACCCAGGGCCTGGAGGACAGTCTCCTCTCCTCCACACCGTGGGTACCAACCACACATGAGACGCTTAACTTCCCGCATGGTGGGCGTAGCCACATGCGGGAAGTAAGCGATTCTTATGCATTCCTATGGGTGCGGAATCGCGGCAATTCTTTGCGATTCTGCACAAAAGAATGACCATGCTGCGATTTTTTCCGCGATGCGATTCCGCTGCGGAAAAAAGCGCAGCATTAGCACAGCATGTGCGGAATGCCATAGGAATGCATGGGAGGCGTTCTGTACACGATTTTTAAACGTTTTCGCAGCATTTTCGCGCCGAAAATCGCTGCAAAAACGCTTAAAAATCGCATCGTGGGCACACAGCCTTACAGGTCAGGTTGGTGGCAGATTTATATCATTATAGAATGCTGTATATAAGCCCTGAAAGGTGATGGCCGTAACTTATACCGGCCAAAACTGGTGAAAAGGTCCCTATTCACAAGTTTCAGGGAAGAGTATTTCAAATGTATAGAAACTGAATTCAAGTCAATCATGTGATCATCATCACCACTACAAATGTCATCCATGCTGCTCTCATTGTGACTAGCGAAGTGTTTCACAATAACCTTCCTTATTTGGAGTTTCACACAGAAAATGCAGACACCAACAATTGCTTGCTTGTTTTATTCACCACAACCAATCAATCAAATGTGACTTTCAATCTAGCAATGTGATTGATGACAAGCATGCAATGAAATTATAAGAAAAGTGGTTTAGACTGCTTAGGCCTCTTTCACACATCAGGTTTTCGCCGTCAGGCGCGATCCGGCGCTTTTGACAGAAACCGGATCCGGCGAAATGCAATGCCGGATCCGGTTTCCCCCCCATTGACTTGCATTTGCGCCGGATCGCGCCGGATGGCCATGCGTTTCATCCGGTTTTCGCCGGATCCGGCAATGTGTCGCGATCCGGCGTCTGGAAAAAATGGCTACTGTAACGTTTTTTGTCTCCGGCAAAAAAGCCGGACACGCCGGATCCGGCGCGTCCGGCTTTTTCACACAATGAAAGCCTATGAGCGCCGCAATGCGCCTGATCCAGCAAAAGCCGGATCCGGTTTTTTTGGTCTGAGCATGCTCAGTAGCTCTGCCCACAAGACATATATAAAAGCAAGACAGTGGGACCCACAGCCACACCCAACATATATCTTGACTTCAGCAAAGCATTTGACAAAGTCTCTCATACAATCCTTATTGAAAAAATGACTAAGTATGGAATGGACAAGGCAACTGTTAGGTGGATTCATAGCTGGCTTAGTGATCGGACCCAAAGAGTGGTCGTAAATGGCTGCACATCCAGTTGGAAGAATGTCTCAAGTGGGGTACCACAGGGCTCTGTCCTGGGCCCTGTATTGTTCAACATCTTTATCAACGATTTAGATGAAGGAATTGAGGGTAAACTGATTAAATTTGCTGATGACACAAAGCTAGGAGGGATAGCTAATACTAGAGAAGAGAGAGAGAGGATTCAAAAAGATTTAAATAAACTGGAGAAGTGGGCAGTAACTAACAGAATGGTTTTTAACAGGGAGAAATGCAAAGTACTACATCTGGGCAATAAAAATGAAAAAAGCATATATAGAATGGGAGGAATAGGGCTAAGTGACAGCACATGTGAAAAAGACTTGGGTATACTAATAGATCACAGACTGAATATGAGTCAACAGTGTGATGCAGCAGCAAAAAAGGCAAATGCAGTTCTAGGATGTATTAACAGAAGCATACAGTCTAGATCACGTGAAGTCATTATTTCCCTCTACTCCTCTTTGGTCAGACCTCATCTGGAATATTGTGTCCAGTTTTGGGCACCACATTTTAAAAAAGACATCAACAAACTGGAGCAAGTTCAGAAAAGAGCGACCAGAATGGTGACCGGTCTGCAAACCCTGTCTTATGAGGAAAGGTTGCAGGATTTGGGAATGTTTAGTTTGCAAAAGAGAAGACTGAGAGGAGACTTAATTGCTGTCTACAAATATCTAAAGGGCTGTCACATTGTAGAAGGATCAACTTTATTCTCATTTGCACAAGGAAAGACTAGAAGCAATGGGATGAAACTGAATGGGAGGAGACACAGATTAGATATTAGAAAAAACTTTTTGACAGTTAGAGTGATCAATGAGTGGAACAGGCTGCCACGAGAAGTGGTGAGTTCTCCTTCAATGGAAGTCTTCAAACAGAGGCTGGACAGACATCTGACTGGGATGATTTAGCGAATCCTGCTTTGAGCAGGGGGTTGGACCAGATGGCCCAGGAGGTCCCTTCCAACTCTACGATTCTATGATTCTATGATTCTATGATTCTATGCCACCCAAGAAAGCAACCAAGCGCAGCAGGAGAAGGCAGGAGACCACTGCAGCACCATCAGCACCACCACCACCCCAAATGGAGCAGCAAATGGAACATGCTGAGGAGGGGAGGCCAGCAGCAGATGAGAGACGGTAATTATCAAATCCCCCATTCCTCCAAACTAGGGCTATTGAATATCAAGATATTCATTGGCCCTTTGTTTCTCTTTACTCAACAGCCGCCCAATAGATGCAGCAGCAGCAGCAGCAATGGCAGCAGCTGGAACACCACCCACAGGCATGGAGTGTGGCCACCAGGAAGACAGCACATCATCTTCTGGGAGCCCTCCCTCGCATCGTCAGCGTTTGACAGTAAGTTTTTATTTCCAAAATCCATCATCTCTGTAATATATGTCTATTCATTGCCTTTTATTTCAAAACAGGATTCACAAGATGAAGAGGAGCTCCCAGAAGAAGAAGGAAGGGGTGGACAGACACTTGGAGTGGGCTCACAATTGGTAAGTTTTTTGCATCAAACACAACATCACACTACACACAACACATAGAAAACAATGTTCTGCAGACCACACACAGCAAACAAATGCCTACATCCAAAGACATAACATTTTTTGTTTTCTTCTCTAGTCTTCCCAATCTGGTGCTCGGCCAAGAGGTCCTCGCAGTGCCTCCCAGGGTCGTCGGCGACAGCAACGCGGCGGTCACCAGCGTGTAAGTATAAATATTTTTGCTTTGTTTTTTTGCACTTTTTATTTCATTTCTTTTGTGGAGGCTAATTATGTTATTTTTGTCTCTTTCTTTAACAGCCTTCACAGCGTGCTCAATAACTCTGACGGTGAGGATGGAGGACTCGATGTGGACCACCTCATCGATCTCGTCAGAGAAAGGGAGCCGCTCTGGAATATGGCTGACCGCCGCCATGCTGACCTTATCGTTACCCGACGACTCTGGGAGGAAATCTGTTCGCTCCTTGTGGGCCGCTGGGAGGACCTCGATGTTCGGGCCCAGATTAAAGAGCGTAAGTATATACAGTACCGGTTGCTTGATGTAAACCAGTGTTTCCCGAACTCCAGTCCTCGTGGTCCCCACGGATCATGTGTTCAGGATTTCTATTTACTATGGAAATCCTGAAAACATGACCCCTGGGGACCATGAGGACTGGAGTTTGTGAAACACTGATGTTGTATACTAACCACTCCTTTCTCGTTTCAGGGAACAGAATTGTGAATCGGTGGCGGTCTGTGAGGGATCGTTTCAAGAAGGAGTTCAATAAAGAGATGCGGGCCCCGAGTGGATCTGGAGGACGCAGGAGCAAGTACAAGTACGCACAAGCCCTGTCGTTCCTCCGGGAAACAATGGTCACTAGAAGGTAAATATTACACACCACATGTGAAAAAAAATGTTAGATGTAACTTTTTTTTTCAGCCAGGGCCATACCATGTCAGTATTTTAATTGTTTTTTTTTCTCTTTATTCCACAGCACGGTGAGCAGCACTCGGGAGCCTGCACGATTGGACCCTTCTGAGGCGATCCCTGAGGAGACCGGCACCGAGGGACACTTCGACCGCCCCGGTACATCTGCACCTTCCCAGCCTTCCCACACATTCGACCCATCTGTCCCATCCACCAGCACAGGAGCATCGTGGCCGCCTACATTACATGAAGCTGCTGGTGAGGAGATCGCTTTCCCTTTACCCCACCCTTCTGCCCCTGCCACCTCTAGTACACCTGCGGGTACTGGGCGGCAGCGGCAGAGGGGTCAGGAAAAGAGTTATGCGCCAGAGTTCTTGCATCTGAATGCATCTTTCCAGAACTGTCTAAAAGTCTTGTCAGAGCAAATCTCCGCAGGCTTTCAGCAGATCAACTCCAGCATTCTGGAGGTGAAGACACTTCTGCAAACCATGCATTCAGAAGCAAGATCTTCGCCAAACCACACCTTTTTCAGGTCTGTTGTGGAGCGCATGGCAACACTATCTCCTACCCAGCAGATGCATGTAATGCATTCGTGCCACGGTGCTCTACAGCAGGTTACATCCCAACCTCCACCTCCCACCACTGTAGTTCCTCCACCTGCACCCCCTCCAGCCACTTTCCATCCTCCCCCTCCTATTACATCTGCACCCCCTCCAGCCACTTTCCATCCTCCCCCTCCTATTACATCTGCACCCCCTCCAGCCACTTTCCATCCTCCCCCTCCTATTACATACCAGCAACCTTCCCAGTACCAGCAACCTTCCCAGTACCAGCAACCTCCCCAGTACCAGACATCTCCCCACTTCCAGCAACCTGCCCCGTACCAAACTCCTTCCCCGTACCAAACTCCTTCCCCATACAACTTTCCATCAACATCATCTGCTCCTACAGTCCCTGCCCAACCCTCCACTCCACCGCCCACCACCTCTTCTGCCTCCCACATGTCCACCCATTCTGTAGCTTTTTCCACACCATCACCTCTAACTGTACCTTCCCCACCACGATCCCAGTCCTCTCTCCACACTCCCATTGTCGAAGTGTCCCGCAGCCCCTCCAGCAGTATTTCCACCCCACACTACACCGAGTTATAATGTTTTTTATGTAATAAAAATGCCCATTTGGTTGGTTTCAAACCTTTATTAAAAAAGTTTTTTTAACTTTAAAAACAGTTTACACAAAAAACAATATTTTAAATAAAAGTTAAATTATTGTTTACACTGGTTGTCTGTCATTTCTTTCTGCGGCGAAATATGTTTAAAAAAAAGGTTAAATACAGGGTATTTAAAAGGTAAAAAGGTATTCAAAACCAGGTATATAACTGTGGGTAAATTTTAGCTTTTTGCCACAGTTGTGTTCCTGGTTGTGTTTGAAGCAAAGTATTTCACCTGAAAAGTTGTGTTTATTGTTGGTGATTTCCTAACAATGAACACAACTTTTGTTAAAAGGTGAAATACTTTGCATAAAACACAACCAAGGAACACACCTGTGGCCTAAAGCTAAAAATAGTAAGACCATGACAAGATAGCCAACTTTGGTTGGCAAAGGTATATACTGTTGGTCCAGAAGGTACACAAGTTTGGTTAGGGCACAAATCTTTCACACTCTGTCATCCTGCCAGTGTACTCTGCCTTGAGGTGACATAAAGTATAGTGCAAAATTGTCCCTCATTACTGAAACCGTCACAGAACTTCTAGTGGTAATATTTCCAATGACAACATCCATCTTCGCCAGTAACTTGCTCTTCTCTCCAACCTGCACTTTCTCCTCTACAACCTGTCAAAGAAGGGCTGTAGGAACATGCTATATATAGTTTTCCAGTAGCCAATCCCGTTCGGAAGGCCACAAGGGTCAATTTTAAAAACCAGATCCGGCGTAATCCGTCGAAAAACGGATAGAAAAACGGATGAACCGGATGAGACAGATCCGGTTTTGTCTGTCAAGAACAAGACGGATCCGGCAGAAAACCGGATCCGGCACATCAGGTTTTACAAAACATTTGCCGGATCCGGCATTCCGGCACGACGCCGGATCGCGCCTGACGCCGAAAACCTGATGTGTGAAAGTAGCCTTACTCTCTCTATGCAAAAAGATTTGACAGACCTTCTAGTAAGAAATGCATTAGGAAGTAATATGCTCAGTAAAGAAACACTAGCTTTTTCTATTATGTTGCTATCATTATTAAGTGCTTTCAAGGCGTTTTGTTAATAATGTATTACAAAGGGGTAACATTTGCAAGCAATTTACTTGTTATTTATAATCATTTCCATACTCAAGAATGGAGGGACTTTAATTTAAATTCTTTATCTTTAGATACTTATGGTACCACTATTGCTGCAGTTTGTCAGTGGTGGCTGGTCTCTTAAGTAAGGAGTGCATATACGACTGGTATTAGCTGCTCAGAAGCTGGATCTTCAGCGCCCCTACGCTCTGCCAATACTGCACAGTCAAAGTTGCCTCCATGTCAGGCATCAAAGAGCACACAGTTTTCAAAGATGCCACTGGTCCAAAATGTCACTCATTTAGAAGTGGACCACCCCCCCACACACAGAAGCAAGAAGATGGGAGACAGAGGAGCGGTGATCTTGAGACAATCCCTTTAGGCTAAGCTTGATTTACATATGGACAGAATAGGTCTATATAATGGGGCTGGTGGAACCACTGTACCATGATCCCTGGAGAGCTTGGAGGGGCGTGACTAGGCAAACATCTGACTTTTTGCTAGAGCACCTGATGGACAGGTTAGATTTGGCTCCAGATGGATGCCAGGAGCTACTTAAAGACAGACTATGTATGCATGGCAGCTGACCACAAAAGAGGCAGGTAGATGGAACAGCCAAGACTATATGGACTTGAACAGCAAGGACCCGTAGAAGCACTAAGCAAGCGCGAAACGGCTGTAGTCCGTCAGGCTCTCTCATCTGCATAGCTCCTTCTACCTCCACTCCGCTCTTTAATATGGTTTGACGTCACATTTTACTATGTAATAAAATTGCACATCAAGAAGGATCTGGGTGAGTGCTCTAATTCTTTCAATTTCTTATGATTTACCTTGATATATAGGCAGGCAGGTGCTGGCAGGCATGACTGATATACAGGCAGACAGGTGCTGGCAGGCATGACTGACATACGGGCAGACAGGCTGGTGCAGGTGGTCATGGCTGATATTTAGGCAGGCAAGTGCTGGTGGGCATGGATGGAATACAGGGACACCAGGCAAGTACAGGCAGACAGGTATAGGACAGAAAAATTAACTACTGGTACTGGGGACCTAACAACTAGCAAGCGTACAGACAACTGACTTTACACGCTGCTCAGGCACCACCATCCAGATGGAGGTGCGTTAAAAAATAAGTGTCTCCCAACCATTGGCTGGGGACACTTTAGGACAGCACACTGTCCCTTTAAGAAGTAGGGAGTGCGTGCACTTTTGGCACAGTTCCCAGTGGTCAGCAAGCTGTGTACAGACCCCAGGAAGCAGACAGAGTAGGAGAAGGTGAGGAACAAGGGCCACGGTGGTAAGTTGGCGTCCCTGGCGGGGGAGGGGAAAAGCATGCAGGGACGCCGGTGCTACAGCTTGTAGAAATAACACCGTGAGCACAACTCAAGATGGTGCTAAGGTTAGGTTCCCAAACCGTTAAAGCAACAAATATGAACCTAGCACTCAACTTAAAGGTATTTGAAAGGCGGTTTATTGTAGTACACGAAAAAGCCGTTTCGGTCAATGTGACCTTCTTCAGTTACGTGTGGTATATAGATTGTGTAGAGCTTATAGGCATCTATCAGAAAGGACGATGGTGCTTTAGGCATTGAGGAGAATGATCTCTCTAAGGTAATGAGCTTGTCAGTATATAGGAGAGAGGCAAACATGCCTCCAGATGCGGTGTCCACCGGCCATATCACCGCTGTCTTAAATCCAGTCTGAGATTCCAGAGATCCAATCGTTATCCTCATCATCAGGTGGCAGATCTCTACTAATTAAATCAACCTCACTACCTCCTGTTGCCACCAGAGGGAGCCCGGAAGGAGAACTCACAACTGGTAGACCAGAAAATGAGTTCACAACAGCATGACCCCTTGAGGAGGGGTCACCGAGCCCTCATCCACGCCACCAGGCCGATCAGGATGGGCCCGGTGAAAAGCACGAACCAATCTATTGGCATGAATATCAGAGGCAGAGACCCAAGAATTATCCTCCTGGCCATAACCCTTCCATTTGACAAAATACTGGAGTCTCCGTCTAACCAAACGAGAATCCAATATTTTCTCTACCTCATATTCCACGTTGCCTTTAACCAATACAGGGTCAGGAGGTGCTGCCATAGGAACTACTGGCTCAACAAACCTCTTCAACAGTGATTTGTGAAATACGTTATGGATCTTGAGCGTAACTGGAAGAGCCAATCTAAAAGAAACAGGATTAAGAATCTCCAAAATCTTATAAGGTCCAATAAATCTTGGCTTAAATTTTGGAGATGCAACCTTCATAGGAATATTCTTAAACGACAACCAAACCATATCACCCACTTTAAACCGGGGACCAATGGTCCTATGCCGGTTGGAAAATCACTGGGCCTTTTCCTGAGAGAGTGACAACTTATCCACCACTTGGTCCCATATCTGCTGCATTCTCTCAGCCACAGTGTCCACACCTGGGCAAGACGAAGATTCCACTTGCCCTGAAGAGAATCGTGGATGAAACCCAAAATTACAGAAAAAGGGTGACATCAAAGTGGCAGAACTAGCTCTATTGTTCAGCGCGAATTCGGCCAACGGCAAAAAGCAAATTGGCAAATACAGATAAATAAGAGTGGAAATTCAGCACAGCCTCAGCCGGGGCTGGCTGACCACACAAAAAACTGAATATACCAACAAAATCAAGTGTGAACATTAGCAGAAACACTTAGCTTGAGATAACTGGAACAGAGCTGAAAACCAAGACCTGAAAAGCCAGAAGGAATCACCAGCACCAGAATAAGGCGTCGGCTGTCTTAAATCCAGTCTGAGATTCCAGAGATCCAATCGTTATCCTCATCAACAGGTGGCAGATCTCTACTAATTAAATCAACCTCACTACCTCCTGTTACCACCAGAGGGAGCCCAGAAGGAGAACTCACAACTGGTAGACCAGAAAATGAGTTCACAACAGCAATAGGCCTAAGGGGTCAAGATTACAAACCATGGTAGAAACCATGTACTCTGATAGTAGGCCCACTATCCTGACAGCCAGAGAGGTAGTTAATGTCCGCAAGGGGAGAGTACCAATATGCATCTTAAATTGTGGGGAGAGAGAGGTCCAGTTACACCTGTATGCCACCCTTGCTAATCTGTTCACTGTCAGCAACAATGCAATAGAAGCACTAGAACCCTTGCTTCTGTCTGACAAGGTGGAAGAGAATGGCTCTGAAGGGCAGCAGGAGGATTGGTGTCAGCAGCTACGCATAGGCACTGAATCTAACCCTCGCACCAAAACATGGGGCTTACCGGGTGGCTCGAGAATTTGAACGGGTCTTCAGCAAGCATCCTCTAGACTTTGGGCAGGCAAAAGGGGTTCAACATCATATCCCCACTGGAGATCATCCACCCATTAAAGAGAGACACTGGCCTGTGCCCCCAGCACACTATCAATGTGCCAAGAGTATGTTACGGGAGATGAAGGAGGCTGGGGTAATCAGAGATAGTTGTAGCCCCTGGGCAGCTCCTTTAGTCCTCATTAAAAAGAAAGATGGTACTATGAGAATGTGTGTAGACTACAGGCGGATTAATAGCATTACACATAAACATGCTTACCTATTGCCTAGAATTGAGGAATCACTAGCTGCACTGAGAACTGCTAATTATTTCTCTACCTTAGATCTCACCAGTGGGTATTGGCAGGTTCCTGTGGCAGAGGTAGACAAAGAGAAGACAGCGTTTGCAACACCAATGGGCCTCTGCGAGTTTAACTACATGCCGTTGGGGCTCAACAATGCACCAGGAACATTTCAGCAGTTAATGGAATGCTGCCTCGGACATAAAAACTTTGAAACTGTCCTGCTGTACCTGGATGACATCATTGTCTTCTCCAAAACCTACGAAGACCATTTGAAGCACCTGGCCGAGGTATTCGAAGCCCTGTCAAACTTTGGCCTGAAAATAAAACCGTCCAAATGTCACCTTTTGAAACCCAAGGTGCAGTACCTAGGCTATGTGGTGAGTGCGGAAGGTGTGTCACCCGATCCTGACAAAGTCACCGTTATCCGGGACAAAGACCCAGCACTATTCATGAAGTGAGGCAATTTCTGGGGTTAGTAGGCTACTACCGAAGATTTATCAAGGACTTCACCAAGATAGCAGCACCGCTGCAAGATCTTCCAAGAAGGACAAGAACAAAAATCTTCCGTTCGAGTGGAACAAAAGGATAGAAGAGTCCTTCACCAAGTTGAAATTGGCCCTCACGGGAGATGAGGTCCTGGCCTACCCTGACTATGACCAACCATTTGTACTTTACACTGACGCCAGCAATGTGGGATTGGGATCAGTGCTTTCACAAGTGCAGAAAGGCAGAGAGAGAGTGATTGCCTAAGCCAGCAGGAAGCTTCGTCCCACTGAGAGGAACCCCGACAACTACAGTTTGTGACGGACTCAGCTCCTGCTGAGCCCATTTTTTGAGTGGACCCTCTGGGTCATGGCACCCACCCGCCGAGGGCGAGCTTACCTTGTGAGAATCCACCCCCTGTACAGGGAGTGTCAGGGGCAAGACCAAGGGGGTGAGCCACCACGACTGCTGGGACCAGACGGCCGGCTCAGGGGACACTAGACGAGTGTCTGACGACAAGGACGAGCAGGAAGCAAGACGAGACAAGACGTAGGTGCAAGGTAACTTCATTAGGATAACATACAGTGTAAACAAGCAAACATGCAAGGTGCGCGTGTGGGCACGCCAAGGTCCATAGAATGGTACGTGCCAGGTGGCACGCCTAGGTACAGGTATCGGCACGATGGCATCGGACTCCGGACTGCTGGCAACGATCATATATATAGACTTGGCACACACCCAAGAGATGATGTTGCAAAAAGGTGATTTTAATAGATGGCAGTACATACATACAAACGTTTCGGTCAAGGACCTTCATCAATGTACTGAAAAATTAAATAAACGTAATAAAATGAAAGAAAGTATATACAATGGATTCCATGGGTTATTTTACACAGAGAAAGATGCTGCATAGTATGCTGAGACATCGGTCACATCATGGCACAAATAATATTATAGTACTGGGGGTACAATCATGAAGACAAGGATCAACAATAGAAGAAAAGCACATACCATGAGAATGTACTGTGAGCTCTTAATTGATTGGGCTTTAAGATAAACCTAAGAGGAGGAGGGATGGAGCTGATAAAGAAACCAACCATATTGAGTAAAAGTAAATCCTGTGGCACTAAACAGACTCACATACCAGTACTGCAGGGAGGTAACTGTAGAAGTCCCACTATAGGAAAGGAAAGAGCGCTGAAGTAATTGCTAAGAGGATAGTGTCCACACTGACAAGTTGTGTGAACCGTGAGTGCGATCTTACCGTGCTATTTTGTGGCGTGTGGACGCGGTATCCGCCGCGGATCCTATGGCGCTATGGTATGGGAGAAGTAGCGGTCTTATATAGCCCAGGTGAAGTGATGTTGCTCCTATCAAAACGCGCGCCACCGGAAGTGGGTGGGCGTATGTATAACTAACGTCATCCGGCGCTTCCAGCGCTGTGAGAGGACGTGAGTGGGGGCGTGGCGACACTGGGTCCCGAAAGTATGTCACAGCCTATCGGGCTGAAGCGCTATGAAGTGAGGAGGGATAGGTTACCGTGGTTACAGTCGCAGCCTTAATATCGAAAGTGCCAAGAATAGAAACAGTGGTTGTTTAGTGACTGGTGGTGAAGATTCAACAGAAGTTCATAGTTGTGGGTTCTGTAATTGAAATAAAACATAGTTAGTCCTGGCAAAATTAGGTAACAAAATAAAATAAAGTACTAAGCGGAAGAAATCATAGTTATATAGCATGACAACAATATTAATATGTCACGTCAAAAACATTAGTATGAGAGATACGTCATAACATTAGGATTGAAGGAAAGCCTGTATATCATAGTCACAAAGACTATGAACAGAAGTTCATAGTTGTGGGTTCTGTAATTGAAATAAAACATAGTTAGTCCTGGCAAAATTAGGTAACAAAATAAAATAAAGTACTAAGCGGAAGAAATCATAGTTATATAGCATGACAACAATATTAATATGTCACGTCAAAAACATTAGTATGAGAGATACGTCATAACATTAGGATTGAAGGAAAGCCTGTATATCATAGTCACAAAGACTATGATATACAGGCTTTCCTTCAATCCTAATGTTATGACGTATCTCTCATACTAATGTTTTTGACGTGACATATTAATATTGTTGTCATGCTATATAACTATGATTTCTTCCGCTTAGTACTTTATTTTATTTTGTTACCTAATTTTGCCAGGACTAACTATGTTTTATTTCAATTACAGAACCCACAACTATGAACTTCTGTTGAATCTTCACCACCAGTCACTAAACAACCACTGTTTCTATTCTTGGCACTTTCGATATTAAGGCTGAGACTGTAACCACGGTAACCTATCCCTCCTCACTTCATAGCGCTTCAGCCCGATAGGCTGTGACATACTTCCGGGACCCAGTGTCGCCACGCCCCCACTCACGTCCTCTCACAGCGCTGGAAGCGCCGGATGACGTTAGTTATACATACGCCCACCCACTTCCGGTGGCGCGCGTTTTGATAGGAGCAACATCACTTCACCTGGGCTATATAATACCGCTACTTCTCCCATACCATAGCGCCACAGGATCCGCGGCGGATACCGCGTCCACACGCCACAAAATAGCACGGTAAGATCACACTCACGGTTCACACAACTTGTCAGTGTGGACACTATCCTCTTAGCAATTACTTCAGCGCTCTTTCCTTTCCTATAGTGGGACTTCTACAGTTACCTCCCTGCAGTACTGGTATGTGAGTCTGTTTAGTGCCACAGGATTTACTTTTACTCAATATGGTTGGTTTCTTTATCAGCTCCATCCCTCCTCCTCTTAGGTTTATCTTAAAGCCCAATCAATTAAGAGCTCACAGTACATTCTCATGGTATGTGCTTTTCTTCTATTGTTGATCCTTGTCTTCATGATTGTACCCCCAGTACTATAATATTATTTGTGCCATGATGTGACCGATGTCTCAGCATACTATGCAGCATCTTTCTCTGTGTAAAATAACCCATGGAATCCATTGTATATACTTTCTTTCATTTTATTACGTTTATTTAATTTTTCAGTACATTGATGAAGGTCCTTGACCGAAACGTTTGTATGTATGTACTGCCATCTATTAAAATCACCTTTTTGCAACATCATCTCTTGGGTGTGTGCCAAGTCTATATATATCGTCACTCACGGATTGGGATCCTACTTGTGCACCACTCCGGTCTACAAAGGGTTGCGCCAACGATTTTGCTAGTATGCTGGCAACGATCGACATCATCAAGGCATCAGGCTGCGGACATCAGCTCCGGACGTCAGGCCGCAGTCATCCAGCTCATGATCTCTGGCAGTGATCGGCAGGTTCCGGGCATCCGGCAGGCAAACCAGGTTCCAGGCAAGGAGGCACAACAGATATCCGGGCATGGTGCGTGATAGGGAACACGCCGAGGTCCAAGGCTAGGTGCAAGGCAAGGTGCGTGTGTAGGGGACACGCCGGGGTTCAAAGCTAGGTGCAAGGCAAGGTGCGTGTGTAGGGGACATGCCAGGGTTCACAGACGAGACAGGGTGCGTGTGTGGAGACACGCCAAGGCATGAGACAGAGCGCGAGTGTAGACACACGCCAAGGCACAAGGTATGAGACAGAGTGCGTGTGTAGAGACACGCCAAGGCATGAGACAGAGTGCGTGTGTAGAGACACGCCAAGGCACAAGGTACGAGACAGAGTCCTGAGCGTGCAAAGGGCAAGCCAGGGTCAGGCGAGGCAGAGTCCTGCGCATGCAGAGAGGCACGCCAGGAACAGGGTTCAAGGACCAGGTTATGACCTGTGCGTGCAAGAGGGCACGACAGGGTACATGGCCAAACCTGCGCGTACTATTATGGAAGCACGGGGAGGTATGCCATGGGCAGGCGAGGGCCTGCGCGTGCTTTAGAGAGCACGCAGAGCACAGTGCGGAAACAGCGTGAAGTGCAAGGGAGCACAGAGGGCACGGCTGGGGCACTGGCTAGCTGATCGGGCTGCGGCACAGACAGACGGGCAAGACTCCAGCGAACCCGGCTGAGGCATGGCAGGCGACACAGCTGTCACTGACCGACGAGCACGGCTGAGGCACAAGCAGGCGGGCACGGCTAGGGCGCGCACGGCTGAGGCACAAACAGGAGGCTAGAAAGGCCAGGCGCATGCAAAGAGCATACGAAGAAACAGAGCAGGGGAAGACAAGACGAGAAACAAGGCAGGGCTTAAGCAGAGTACAGAACCAGGAACGGAAGCAGATCAGAGCAAGAACAGAGCTATCAGCGGAGCGTAGGCCGAAGCCCAGAGCCGGGCCAAGGGAGAACCTTGGGACTAGCCTAGAAACGTGCAAGAGAGCATAATAGGAAAGAGTCTAGCAGCGGAGCGTAGGCAAAGCCCAGAGCCGGGCCAAGGGAGAACCTTGGGACTAGACATGGAAAAGAGAGGAGGAAGGGTGCGTGTGCCAGGGAGCACAACAGAGCACCATAGGAGAGAGCGAGGCAGAGCAAGCAAAGACCATAGGGAGGAATAAGGCAGAGCAAGGCAAGGTACGGAACAAGGCATAGCGAAAACAGGCAAGGCAGAGAAACAGAAGGACTACAAGTCCAAGCAGGACAAAGACGAACATGGCACAAGAGACAAACATAAGACAAGGCACGGGACAAGAGATGGAGTACGAGCATGGAGCGTGTGCAGAGAGGCACGACAGAGCAGAGTGCAAGGGCACAGAATAGAGGGAGCGCCCCACAGACCAAGCAGCCATGCAGGGACACCACACAATACTCAGGCCCTGAGCAAAGGAAGGGGCGGCCTGATATAGGGCATAGCACCTCCTCTTCCAGGTCAGGACCAGGGGAGCACTTCCGGGTTCAGATCCACAGGATAACAGAGCACAGTCACATGATCAGAGTTCCAGACATGACGAGACGACTGCAGATCCAATGCTGAAACCTAGACAGGTCACATGATCATAGTTCTAGACATGGCGAGATGATTACCGAACCAGACAGTGCAGGATCTTTAGGAAACGTCACATGATCAGCGTTCCAGACACGACGAGATGATTGCAGAACCAGACAGTGCAGGATCCAGGCAGGGACACATGATCAGGGACTCTAGACAAGACGAGAAGATCACAGAAGGCAGAGCAGAAATGCAGGCATCCTGCAGCTCAGACATGAGGTGAGTGTGCACACTGCTCTAGTGAACATGCAGGACAGCAGACAAGATATGTGCATGCACATCGCTCCAGGAGTTCTTGAGACAAAACAGACATGGCAGACATGACAAACATGGTGGACATGACACAGTTCCTTTAAGCTGGAGTTCCTCGCCATAGTCTGGGTGGCAACAGAGCGCTTCAAGCACTACTTGGCTTCAGCAAAGTTCACCATCTACACGGACAATAATCCGCTAACTCACCTTGAAACAGCAAAGCTCGGGGCACTTGAGCAGCGATGGATGGCCTGGCTGTCCAACTATGAGTCCACCATCAAGTACAGAGCAGGACATAAGAACGCTAATGCGGATGCGTTGTCCAGGATGCCCAATTCACCAGACGGGGGAGAAGATCCAAAAGAACTCGAAGAAAACGAGTTACCAGCCTTCCTCTGTCCAATTGCAGCCCAGCGCTCCCAAGGAGTGAGGAATAAGCGCTTTATCGTACGAGAGGTAACGTTGAACCCATTACCCCATCATGAGTGGGCAGAGACACAAGACAGTGATCCAGCTGTTCGCCTAGTAAAGGAGTGGCTGGCACAAGCTGATGCACACCCTGGTCCTGATGACCCACAGGAAGCACAGCAGCTATGGAAGGAAAGAGGCAAGCTGTTCATCTACGAGGGTAAACTGTGTCAGAGGGACATCAACTGGCGCACACATGAACTGGTCTGGCAGATGGTAGTCCCGAAGAGGGATGCGTGCACCAAAGGTCTTAGAGGCGTACCACAATGGAGCTGGACACTTTGGTTGGAAGAAGTTGGAGGTCCTACTTCGTGAAAGATTCTACTGGGTTGGCATGAGGAGTTCCATTGAGAAGTGGTGCTGAGAATGTGGCCCATGCAACCTGCGCAGAAAAGACCAAAACAGCCAGCAAGCCCCATTACAGTCGATCATCACAAAACAGCTGCTGAAATGGTAGCCTTGGATTAGGTGAAGTTAACTCCGAAAAGGAATGGCTACACTTATGCTTTGACCATCGTGGACCATTACTCAAGGTTCTTGGTAGTCGTACCTGTTAAAGACCAAACAGCAAAGACAGCAGCCAAGGCATTTCAACAACACTTTTGTCGACCGCACGGATACCCTGAACAAGTGCTCATCAATCAAGGTCCAGCCTTTAAGGCAGAAGTGTTTCAGGAGTTCTATAACATGTATGGTTGCAAGAAAATCAGAACTACGATATACCATCCACAGACAAATGGCATGTGTGAGAAGATGAACCAGGTGGTAATTGACTTATTGAAGACCTTACCTCTGGAAGAACGAAACCAGTGGCCAGAGAAGTTGCAAAATCTGGTAGATCTATATAATCATATACCGATAAACTCCACAAATTTCACTCCGGCCTACTTGATGAGAGCAAGACCTGGCAAGTTACCCATTGATTTGGACATGGGAGTCTTAACACCTGAGACAACATCACCAGATGCAGACTGGGACACAGAGCGGCAGCAGCAATACTGCAAAGTGCAAGAATGTGTGGAGAAAAAGTTTGTCCCAAGCAAGACAGAAGCAAGAAAGAAATTGCAACCAACAAGCCCCTGCAGTTCCCTTGGCACCAGGAGAACAAGTACTCAAAAGAAAGAGACGTGTTCACAAACTAGATGACCAATGGGAGGCAGAGCCATACACCGTGATACCTTCAGACTTTAATAACACCAAAGTATGTATCATCAGTAAAGATGGAGGAGAAACCTTAGAAGCAGTCTCAAGAGATCATCTAAAGATGTGCCCTGATCAATTGAAGGACAAGAAAGAAGCCCAAGTCGCTCAACAACCCATAGTAGAGGTGGAAGAAAAGATTCAAACTATACTGTACTTGGAGAATTTCCTCGGACGTGGACACAAGTAAATCAGTTGGATCGCCCTCCCAGGGCTGTGGGGTACTCGGTACCGAGCCTGATGAGCTTCAATGGGAGTTGTCACGGCAGCTGGGACCCGGCCTGTGGCCCTGGGCGCCCATTGTAACGAAGGGGGAAAGTTCAGTGTGCTTATGATGATTAGAATGAATGAGTCATGACGCCACCTGCGGTATTCGGCAATGAAGATGTTAAGCCGACCCTGCAGATAGATCTTCTGGGACAGATGGTGTGG
Source organism: Dendrobates tinctorius (assembly GCF_039654945.1). NCBI lineage: Eukaryota > Metazoa > Chordata > Amphibia > Anura > Dendrobatidae > Dendrobates > Dendrobates tinctorius. Next base: position 2,411,551 of record NW_027361693.1, read on the forward strand.
TGCAGCAATGAAGTGACACTTAGATGGTGCAGTGTCGGGCGCAGGGGATGTAGCAGTGCCGGGCAGGTTGACGCAGGAATAAGTGGAGGACACCAGGGCATGTAGTTCCAAAGCTTTACTCACAGTCTGTTGTGGCACAAGAGCCCGCATCCGTGCCGTGTCCTCCGGGTCAGGAGCTCAGCCAACTTCCAGGCAAGATGAAGTACTCCTTTCCAACACTCTGCCAACTTATGTGCCTTTTCTGATCGTCTCCCTCTTAGCGCCTTTAGTGAAGTACTCCCAGTACTGAGTTACACTGGAGTTCCTCCTGTCAGATGTTCCTATGAACTCTACTTGTATGGCAGACAGCTGTAGCCTGCTTCGGGGACTCGTTACTGCCTAGTCCCGACTCACTATCGTTGCTGTTGTTCCCCCAAGTCTGGTGTGGGAATAAAGCGGTGACAACTTCTATTCCTCCGGTGTCTGCTGCAGGACCATTAGTATCCATACAACCTCGGGGACCGGACCCCGGCCTTGGGCTTAGAAGTTGGGAAGGGTTCTCCTCTAACCTTAATCCTTAGTTCTCTTCTTCTCCTCACGTTCCGAACTAATCCTTTCCTTCTTATGGAGAGTCAGGCTTTCTATCCAAGTCCCTTTCCTGTGCCAGAGGACCCAGGTCACTGAGGTCGGCTGCAGCACTTCCTTCATCCATCCCACTCATGGGATCTTCTCTCACAGACTGATCTCGTCAGACTCCTGTGACAAACTGACTGAATCCTAAACCCTTCCCGCTCTTTTAGTGCAGACTAAACTTCACCCACCTCCCAGCACACTTCATGTTCCAAGCAGGGAGCCACGAAAGCGTGCTTTGCTACACTACTGTGTTGTGTGGGATGCAGGTGTTGGAGTGTGGTCAGGTGTCTCCACCTTACCTGAATGGTGGGGTACCACACCTCAGGAGGAGATGCAGTACCTCTGTGGTGACTGAACCCTCAGGGGTGCCACATACACCCCTCGATAAACACAGCACATCCGCAGGCTGTAAAAGAAGCAAAGATGGACAAATACAGGAACATACAAAATTTTGTAATGCTAAATAAACAGTTCTTATCTAAACTTCCCAATGTGGGAGGCACTGAGTCTTGAACGTTACAAACACACTTTAACTAACTATCTATATCTTACTACAGTTCCTAATTCAAAGTGCTATTTCAAGTATCATCAACACATTTCTTCATCATCTCTTCTTTCACATTTTCCACTTTCTATTATGAACCTTAAGTGACAACCGCTGATGCCTGGTTCGTTACCTGCATCTTGCAAATCTTTATCTTTATTCAAATCCTTCATCTCTTTATTAAAACATTCCTAATAGTCATTGTTATTAACTAGATTCTATATAAAAGCTGTTCTCTAACTATTAATACTTTCATAAGGCACATTATAAAATACTTCACATCAAAAGTGCTGGACACCGCTCCCAGCCGGGATCCTTTAGGTGGGAGCCATGCTCCAGGTGAGGTATTCCTTATTCCAAAAAGGGCTATGTAAAACCAAGAGAGGGCACCTAAAGAGGTGTAACTATATGCATTAAAGTTCTGGATCATTCAGTGTCCATGATCTCGACAGGTCACTAAGAAAAACACTGCCAATAAAACTGGGCAACAAAACTGGAATCAACAGGGAAACAGCATGATAACAAAAATAGAAAAATAGAAAAACAGGCACAATGGTGCAAATACCCTCCTGGGTAACAAAGTTAGTTAGTTAGTTAGTTAGTTAGTTATCTTTAGTGTTAGTGGTTCCCTCCTGGGGTACTGGAAGCTGAAGACTTGGGCTGCTTCCAGGGAAGAACTTGTGAGCATCCTCTTCCTGCTTGTGAGTTCACATAGGACGAGGTGTTGGCAGCTGGGTGGATTGCTGCCTGAGTTACAGCTGGTGCAACTACCTGTACCATAGGGTGGCTAACAGGGATGGATGTAGTCTATCTGACCTTAGCAGGTGTGATCACTACAGTGGGAGGTATTCCTGTCGGTGGGACATAGGCCTTCTCTTTCCTGGAAGGCCGCAATAAAATCTTCGGGGATTCGGCGTATGTTCATGGCGTACCAGCCACGCAGCGCCTCATGCCGGGTAAAAGCAACATATTCCCCCGGTTGCAAGTCTCGTGCAGGATGTCCCTTCTGGAGGTGTGACTCCACATCCCTCCTACTAAAGAATAGGTCACTGATCCGCTTGGTGTCCGCGATAAAACCAAACCCCTGCTCATGATTCACATTGAGGACCTGTCCCCATCTGGCTGAGTCCCGGGGACCGTAGTGACCGGCACGGACCTTTTCCTTCCAGTCCAGATCAGGGCCCTGCACAGCCAGCCTCCGCTATTCCTGCTCTCTCTGCTCGGCTGCCAGCTGGCGGAGGGTCTGCTGACAAAAGGACTCCATCTCCTCTTCCTGGGATCTGCTTTTACCCACCATGGACAAGGGTACTACCGCTAGGGGTTCAGGTGTTTCCCCCCAGGGCTCAGAGTCCTGGTCCCAGGCAAGGTCCAGCATGACCTGTCCGGATGCTGCAGCAGCTACACACCCCGAGGCCTTCCTAGGTGTAGGGACAGTGGACGTACCTGGGGCCTTCTGGTGTTGCTCCGGCTCCGGTGCAGGGTTAAAATGGCAATCAACATCAGGAACATCCACCGGAATAGTCCATTTGGCTGTCGGAGGCTGCGGTGGAGCAGATGGCGGCTCTGGGTCCGCAGGGGTCTCTGGTGGGACCTGTGCAGCCGCGTCAGGTCCAGGTTGGGGCTCCGCTTCCTCCGCTCCGGCTCCCAGGTCCTCTGAGAGCTCCTCCCAACAGGCCGCGCTCTGCGGTAATGGCAGCGTGCAGGTGGAGACAGGTGCTGCCAATGGCACAGCAGCGGCCTCAGGCTTCACAGGTGCTGCCGGCGAGAAGTCTTGTGCAGCGGCGGCAGGTACCGCGGGTGAAGGTACCGGCGTGACAGCAGCGATAGCGGGTGCCAATGGTGAGGGTACCAGACATGGAGGTACCGATGGTGTGGGCCCCTCCCGGGCGTGCTGCCAGTTCATTATCCAGAGTGCCTCCCGCCTCAGCCATAGACGGTGTGTCAGCTGGGCTACCTCGGCCTCCAGCTGCTGGCGGTCCTTTGTGGAAGTCGGATCGGAGCCTTCAGCCAATGCGCTGGGGAGGTTCAGCTCAACCTCCTTGCGCTCTTCGGGCCTCCCTCCTTCTTCCATCATGGCATTCTCTCTCTCTTCTTCTTCCTGTCTGGACTCTTTTCCCGCCACCGGCCCTCGCTCCTCCTTCTGAGGGCGGCGTCTTCTTCCTACTCCTCCATACCAGGCCAGTATACAAACCCCTCGGGGAGTGGGCCATGTTGCAGTTGCATAGAAGTTCAGGGAGGGGAGGCCCAGGACAGTTCACGGTCTTTTCTTAGGACCACCCATATTGTCACGTCCTTCTTTTCCGCGCCAGCGGCCATTTTTAGAGTCGATTTTACAGTCTATTAATTTGGTTATTCTGCACATTTTTAGCAATGTTTAAGTCCAATAAATCTTAGGCACACAGAACCCGGTGGCACCGGGCTTCGTCATCCTGTTCGTGACGCCAAGTTGGTTCGCCCTCCCAGGGCTGTGGGGTACTCAGTACTGGGCCCGATGAGCTTCAATGGGAGTTGTCACGGCAGCTGGGACCCGGCCCGCGGCCCCCATTGTAATGAAGGGGGAAAGTTCAGTGTGCTTATGATGATTAGAATGAATGAGTCGTGACGCCACCTGTGGTATTCGGCAATGAAGATGTTAAGCCGATGCTGCAGACAGATCCTCTGGGACAGATGGTGTGGTGCAGCAATGATGGTGTAGCCCTCCACAGGCAGGCCTATAGTCCCAGGGCAGTGTAGGTGAAGTGACACTTAGATGGTGTTGTGTCGGGTGCAGGGGATGTAGCAGTGCCGGGCTGGTTGATGCAGGAATAAGTGGAGGACACCAAGGCATGTAGTTCCAAAGCTTTACTCACAGTCTGCTGTGGCACAAGAGCCCGCATCCGTGCCATGTCCTCCAGGTCAGGAGCTCAGCCAACTTCCAGGCAAGATGAAGTACTCCTTTCCAACTCTCCGCCAACTTATGTGCATTTCTGAACGTCTCCCTCTTAGCGCCTTAAGTGAAGTACTCCCAGTACTGAGTTACACTGGAGTTCCTCCTGTCAGATGTTCCTATGAACTCTACTTGTACGGCAGACAGCTGTAGCCTTCTTCGGGGACTCGTTACTACCTTGTCCTGGCTCACTATCGTTCCCATAAATCTGGTCTGGGAATAAAGCGGTGACAACTTCTATTCCTCTGCTGCAGGACCATTAGTATCCATACAACCTTGGGGACCGGACCCCGGCCTTCTGCTTAGAACTTGGGAAGGGTTCTCTTCTAACCCTAATCCTTAGTTCTCTTCTTCTCCTCACATTCCGAAATAATCCTTTCCTTCTTATGGAGAGTCAGGCTTTCTATCCAAGTCCCTTTCCTGTGCCAGCGGACCCAGGTCACTGAGGTCGGCTGCAGCACTTCCTTCATCCAACCCACTCATGGGATCTTCTCTCACAGACTGACCTCGTCAGACTCCTGTGACAAACTGACTGAATCCTAAACCCTTCCCGCTCTTTTAGTGCAGACTAAACTCCACCCGCCTCCCAGCACGCTTCATGTTCCAAGCAGGGAGCCACCAAAGGGTGCTTGCTACACTACTGTGTTGTGTGGGATGCAGGTGTTGGAGTGTGGTCAGGTGTCTCCACCTTACCTGAATAGTGGGGTTATTCCACCTCAGGAGGAGGTGCAGTACCTCTGTGGCGACTGAACCCTCAGGGGCACCACACAGGCAATAGTAGTACCAGTACTAACCTTTCATCAGCCCACTGCACCAGATGAAGAAGAGACTCAGAATGAAATGGCTCCAGTAACAGATACCACATCTGCAGAGGAATGCGGAAATCTGTCCCCTGCTAACAGCGAATCTGACAATCTCATGGTGAGTCTAGGAGTAGAGAGAAGGCAGTCTAGAATACCTATCTTACACAAGTCTACTTATAGCGTAGTGTCTAGAGATGAGCGACTTTGCCTTTTTTAGGGTCGAGTCGAGTTTCATGAAACCCGACTTTCTCAAATGTCGAGTCGAGCGAAATCGGCCGACTATAGGGAAAAGTCGTGAAACATGAAACCCAATGCAAGTCAATGGGGAGAAAAGTCGGCAGTGAGTGGAGGACTGTAAACACACCTGGCATGAATTTTAACCCTAGAGGCGGCTAAATCTCTTTCTTCTCCCTCTCCCTCTCTCTCTCTCTCCCACTCCAGCTACGCTACGCTCCGCTTCTCTCATTGGCTGAAAAAAGTCACATGCAAGCATTCGGCGAAACCTGACTTTGGCGCTTGCGTCGCCGACCGCATGGCCGACTTCACACTGTGGTCGGGTTTTGTTTCATGAAACCCGACTTTGACGAAAGTCAGCGGCTTTTGAATCTGACCGACCTGTTTCGCTCAACTCCAGTAGTGACTAATGCACCAACAGTAGACATCAGAGAGCAGGTCAGGTCATCAGAAATACCTATACTGCATAGATCCACTCGTAGTACAAGAGGTCAGATCCCTGCCCGTTACAGAGATTACATAATGTAAATAAAGTAATAAGAATCTATATTTGTAACCGTTAAGCATGAGAGCCTACAGAAACTTACTGTATAAACCTTTTAAGCATTCGTAATGACCAGTTAAAGGACAATTGGGCCACAGGACTACGTGTGGTCAGAGCTGTATTTGTAAATAGTTACTCCAAAAAGGCCTTGAAAATAAGCCGCCAGCATGGCCAAAAAACAGGCCCATCTACAGAGTCTCCTGTAGCCATGCCCAGGGACGACACACAAAGTGGGTAAAGGCGGCTCCCACCAACCAGACTCCAAGTACAAGCACAAAGACAATTCCTGGAAAGCAGCTTAAGGACTGGTTGCTGCAGTAACTGTGCTATTGTTTCTTTTCTTGTCTGGTTTTTGATAATTTTTACATTTTTAAGACTTTGTAGATTTTCATTAATTATTGTTGTTAGCAATTCTTTTTATGTTTCCTCAATCCAGGAGTACTGAACTTAACTGGGGGGGAATGTGACACCCCAGAGTCCGGTTGTCACAGTGACATTGCCTCCCTCTCTGAGGTGAAGTCATGCTTGGAGGCAGAAAGGGGGGCCCCTGTTAAGACTGGGTCACCGAGGAGGAGAGCAAGACCAAGCTAAGCCACAGAAAACCAGAGAGGTTGGTAACTAAGCGGATTGCAGACCCCTGATCCTATCCACACAACTAGCAGTAGCCGTGGAGCATACCTACGATGATCCTAGATGCCTCGACACAGTCGGAGAGCTAAATAAGCCTAAAGCAAGAAAGGGGAAATCTAAACTGCCCCAGAGCAGACCCCAAAGGAATAGATAGCTCCCAAACATATATTGTCAGTTAGACAAGATGAAAACACAAACGCAGGTAGGAAAATAGACTGAGCAAACGATGGGGCCCACACTAACTAGACAGGACAGGAAAGGAAAGACACTGTCTGCAATCACGCAAAAAACCCTGCAAAATGTCCAACATGTCTGATAGAAAAATACTGAAGTCGCATGACTTCGCCCACTATATCAGCACTCTGGTATATTCTGAAATCAGAGCAAAAGAGGCAAATCTAATAAGGGACAAAAGCAAACTGGCACAAGCAGTAACATACAGTGGGGAAAAAAAGTATTTAGTCAGTCAGCAATAGTGCAAGTTCCACCACTTAAAAAGATGAGAGGCGTCTGTAATTTACATCATAGGTAGACCTCAACTATGGGAGACAAACTGAGAAAAAAAAATCCAGAAAATCACATTGTCTGTTTTTTTTTCATTTTATTTGCATATTATGGTGGAAAATAAGTATTTGGTCAGAAACAAGCAATCAAGATTTCTGGCTCTCACAGACCTGTAACTTCTTCTTTAAGAGTCTCCTCTTTCCTCCACTCATTACCTGTAGTAATGGCACCTGTTTAAACTTGTTATGAGTATAAAAAGACACCTGTGCACACCCTCAAACAGTCTGACTCCAAACTCCACTATGGTGAAGACCAAAGAGCTGTCAAAGGACACCAGAAACAAAATTGTAGCCCTGCACCAGGCTGGGAAGACTGAATCTGCAATAGCCAACCAGCTTGGAGTGAAGAAATCAACTGTGGGAGCAATAATTAGAAAATGGAAGACATACAAGACCACTGATAATCTCCCTCGATCTGGTGCTCCACGCAAAATCCCACCCCGTGGGGTCAGAATGATCACAAGAACGGAATGATCACAAGAACGGTGAGCAAAAATCCCAGAACCACGCGGGGGGACCTAGTGAATGAACTACAGAGAGCTGGGACCAATGTAACAAGGCCTACCATAAGTAACACACTACGCCACCATGGACTCAGATCCTGCAGTGCCAGACGTGTCCCACTGCTTAAGCCTGTACATGTCCGGGCCCATCTGAAGTTTGCTAGAGAGCATTTGGATGATCCAGAGGAGTTTTGGGAGAATGTCCTATGGTCTGATGAAACCAAACAGGAACTGTTTGGTAGAAACACAACTTGTCGTGTTTGGAGGAAAAAGAATACTGAGTTGCATCCATCAAACACCATACCTACTATAAAGCATGGTGGTGGAAACATCATGCTTTGGGGCTGTTTCTCTGCAAAGGGGCCAGGACGACTGATCCGGGTACATGAAAGAATGAATGGGGCCATGTATCGTGAGATTTTGAGTGAAAACCTCCTTCCATCAGCAAGGGCATTGAAGATGAAACGTGGCTGGGTCTTTCAACATGACAATGATCCAAAGCACACCGCCAGGGCAACGAAGGAGTGGCTTCGTAAGAAGCATTTCAAGGTCCTGGAGTGGCCTAGCCAGTCTCCAGATCTCAACCCTATAGAAAACCTTTGGAGGGAGTTGAAAGTCCGTGTTGCCAAGCGAAAAGCCAAAAACATCACTGCTCTAGAGGAGACCTGCATGGAGGAATGGGCCAACATACCAACAACAGTGTGTGGCAACCTTGTGAAGACTTACAGAAAACGTTTGACCTCTGTCATTGCCAACAAAGGATATATCACAAAGTATTGAGATGAAATTTTGTTTCTGACCAAATACTTATTTTCCACCAAATAAAATGAAAAAAAAAACAGACAATGTGATTTTCTGGATTTTTTTTTCTCAGTTTGTCTCCCATAGTTGAGGTCTACCTATGATGTAAATTACAGACGCCTCTCATCTTTTTAAGTGGTGGAACTTGCACTATTGCTGACTGACTAAATACTTTTTTTCCCCACTGTATGGATGAGATTCAGCACAGCTGGAGCTGGCTGACCACACCAAACTGAAATAGACAAACCAGATCAAATGTGAACAATAGCAAAAGAACACTAAGCTGAGCATGCAGGGACTGAGCTGGAAACTAAGACCTCAGGAGGCAGGAAAAAATCACCAGCAGGGATAGAGGGAGTCAGCTGTCTTAAATCCAGTCAGAAACTCCAGATCTCCAATCGTCCTCCTCATTATCAGGTGGCATGCCTCTGTTAATCAGATCAGCTCCATTACCTCCAGAGGGAGCCCAGAAAGAGATCTCGTTACCCCTCTGTCAATACAACCAGCTCCACTACCTTCACTAGTAACCAGAAGTAGGCCAGAAAGCAAATTCACAACAGGCCCCCATGCCAGGTAATATAGATTAAATCACAATTCCTGCTGTAGGTCAGAAAAGGGAGCTGCCTTATAAATTCGGGCCAGCAGAGGGGGTTGGCGAGTCAGCTTGAAATCAGCTGAGGGAGTTGTCATGGAAACGAGAGCAGCTGTGAGCTGTGAGGAAAATGACAAGACAGTTAAACGTGTGTCATGGGAAGCCTAGGTAACTTTAGGCTGAAACCCTGGGGCCCCTGCGGTGTCCCTCAGACTAGGGGAAACCCTGTCTGTCCCTCAACCCAGGGTTTACACTGAAGGTGTGCCTGCCTGGGCCTCCACCCTGTCCTTGTCTCCTGTCCTCCTGTCCAGCCCTAAGCTGAACCCACCACCCTCCACCCAGTGAGGAGAACAAACACCAGACCCCACAAATAAGTATGGACAGGGATAACGGAAATGCATCACACCGCGTACACACAGGGGAATACAGTAATGTGCAAGGGCAACCAAATAATACAACACAGGGAGGCAAAATGGCAACAATGGAATATACACCAGCAACCGTATGCTCCTTAGACCACCACTCCAGACAGGTATCGCTTAGCACAAGGCAAGAGCTATAGTTGGCGACGCCCATAGTCACACAGGGCAATTTAAAGACAGAGGGCGTGGCTAAGCCCTCAGCCAGAATGACATGACAGTACCCCGCCTTCTATGAGGGACCCCAGGAACCTCACAATGTCGAGGACCCGGCTTGTCCGGATGGCGGCGATGAAACACTGTAATCAGTCAGTCCGCATGTATGTCCGAGGCCGGCACCCAAGTCCTCTCCTCAGGACCATAGCCACGCCAGTGGACCAGGTACTGTAGAGTGCGATGCACTACCCGAGAGTCAACCACCTTGGACACCTCAAATTCCAACGTGCCATCCACCAAGACGGGAGGTGGTGGCACGGGAGAAACATCAACAGCACCCATGACTTTCTTAAGTAACGCCTTGTGAAACACATTATGTATCTTGTATACGGCAGGTAACTCTAAACAAAATGCCACAGGGTTGATAATTGCGGAGATCCTAAATGGACCAATGAACCTGGGCCCCAACTTAAGCGATGGTATTTTGAGTTTGATGTTCCTTGTAGACAACCACACCCAATCACCCACACACAGGTCCGGACCAGGCACACGTCTACCGTCAGCCACACGTTTATACCTAGAACCTACATTCAGCAAGCGCTGCTTTACTCTCCTCCAAACGGATGACAATTGTGCTCCCAACTGGTCCTTCTCAGGGACGCCCGCAGAGCTCCCTTGGCACAAGGTACAGAATTGGGGATGTTGACCATAAACACAAAAGAAAGGAGATTCCCCAGATGATTCCTGATAATGATTGTTTATCGCGAATTCAGCCAGAGGAAGAAACGCCGACCACTCTTCCTGATTGTCAGACACAAAACAGCGTAAGTATTGTTCCAGATTTTGGTTCATACGCTCAGTCTGCCCATTCGACTGAGGATGGAAAGCCGATGAATGAGACAATTTAATCCCTAGGCGTGAACAAAAAGCTCTCCAAAATTTTGCCACAAATTGTGTACCTCTATCAGATACAATGTCAGACGGGACACCATGAAGTCTGACCACCTTGCGAATAAATACCTGAGCAAGGGTCTTCGCATTGGGCAAAGATGGCAAAGCAACGAAATGCGACATTTTAGAGAACCGATCAACTATTACCAGAATGACCGTGTTCCCAGCCGAGGAGGGCAAATCTGTAATGAAATCCATGGAAATCTCAGTCCATGGCTTACTGGGCACAAGGAGAGGATGCAATGTTCCAGCAGGACGGGAGCGTGGTGTCTTGGCCCGTGCGCACGTGGTACAGGCTGACACATATGAAGCCACGTCCTGCCGGATTTTGGGCCACCAAAAACGACGTGATACAAGTTCCAGAGTGCCCTTAACTCCTGGGTGACCCACCAGGACAGTATCGTGATGTTCCCCTAACACTTTTAAGCGTAGGTGCAGTGGCACAAACGATTTATTAGTAGACAGATCCGGCGGTACCTCCTCCTGAGCATCAGTAATCTCTGCCTCAACCTCTGTCGTGAGAGCCGAGACCACAACTCCCTTTTGGAGGATAGGCACCGGATCCTCACGTGGCTCTCCACCCGGAAAACATCTGGACAAGGCGTCCGCCTAAGGCTAGTTTCACACTTGCTTTTTTTTGCAGCGCGTTTTTCCCGCAAAAAAACGCATTAAAAAAACGCATACAAAAGCATACAACTGCTGCGTTTTTTCAAGCATTTTTATGAGCATGCATGAAAAAAACGCAGCGTTTTTATGCGTTTGTAAGCATTTTTAGTGCGTTTTTACCGCGTTTGCGTTTTTTTCCAACATTAGGTGGCCCCTCACACTAACCCAAACCAAGACTTTACTAACCCTAACCCTGACCCTGACCCTAACCCTAACCCTAACCCTAACCCTAACTAACCCTAACCCTAACCCTAGCTAACCCTAACCCTAACCCTAACCCTGACCCTAACCCTTAACCAAACCATACTTAACCCTAACCCAAACCCTAAACCCTAACTAACCCTAACCCTAACCCTGACCCTAACCCTAACCCTAACTAACCCTAACCCTAACCCTAACCCTGACCCTAACCCTAACCCTAACCCTAACCCTAACTAACCCTAACCCTAACCCTGACCCTAACTCTAACCCTAACCCTAACTAACCCTAACCCTAACCCTAACCCTAACCCTGACCCTAACCCTGACCCTAACCCTTAACCAAACCATACTTAACCATAACCCTGACCCTAACCCTAACCCTAACCCTGACCCTAACCCTTAACCAAACTATACTTAACCCTAACCCAAACCCTAAACCCTAACTAACCCTAACCCTAACCCTGACCCTAACCCTAACCCTAACCCTAACTAACCCTAACCCTAACCCTAACCCTGACCCTAACCCTAACCCTAACCCTAACTAACCCTAACCCTAACCCTGACCCTAACCCTAACCCTAACCCTATCCCTAACTAACCCTAACCCTAACCTTAACCCTGACCCTAACCCTGACCCTAACCCTTAACCAAACCATACTTAACCATAACCCTGACCCTAACCCTAACCCTAACCCTAACCCTGACCCTAACCCTTAACCAAACAATACTTAACCCTAACCCTGACCCTAACCCTAACCCTAACCCTAACCCTGACCCTAACCCTTAACCAAACCATACTTAACCCTAACCCTGACCCTAACCCCAACCCTAACCCTGACCCTGACCCTAACCCTAACCCTAAACCCCTTTAACTAACCCTAACTCTAACCCAAACCCCTAAATTCCATGGTTAAAAAAAAAAACGCTTGTGCAAAAAAACGCATACATAAGCATGCCAATGCGCACATATGCGCACCCATAGGCTATAATGGCCATTTTTAGCGCAAAACGTGCGCATATGTGCGCATGCGCTTTTTTGCAGGGCCAAAAAATGCAACATGCTGCGTCTGGAAAATACCAACGCATACCCCAAAAAAACGCAGCGCATGAAAATCGCATACATGCGCATGGCAGCGCGCAGGTATGCGCACCCATGTTAAATATAGGGGAAAAAACGCATGCGCAGGTTAGCGTTTTTTTCCAGCGCTAAAAAACGCAAATGTGAAACCAGCCTTAGTATTCTTAGAACCTGGTCGGTATGTCACAAAAAAATTGAACCGGGTGAAGAATAACGCCCAGCGAGCCTGTCTGGGGGACAGGCGTTTAACAGACTCTAAATAAAGCAGATTCTTATGGTCTGTTATAACAGTAATCTGATGGACAGCCCCCTCCAAGAAGTGTCGCCATTCCTCAAATGCCAACTTGATGGCCAACAATTCCCTGTTACCAATATCGTAATTACGCTCGGCCGGCGACAGTTTCTTGGAGAAGTAGGCACACGGATGCAATTCGCCCAAGGATGGACCCTGAGACAGTACCGCCCCCACTCCAACCTCAGATGCATCCACCTCCATGGTAAATGGTAGGGAGACATCAGGCTGAACCAGGATGGGAGCTGAAGCAAAACTGTTTTTGAGGAATTCAAACGCGCGCACAGCAGCCTCAGACCAGTCAGAAAAATTGGTACCTTTTTTAGTCATGTCGGTGAGCGGCTTAGCAATCATAGAAAAATTCTTAATAAATTTCCTATAATAGTTGGAAAAGCCCAGGAATCGCTGAAGCGCCTTGAGATTATCAGGCCGATCCCACTGCAGCACCGCTTGCACCTTAGCGGTGTCCATTTTAAACCCTGAGGCGGAAATTACATAACCCAAAAAAGGTAATTCTTGGACGACAAATACACATTTCTCAAGCTTGGCATAGAGCTTGTTTTCCCTGAGCAACTGCAACACCTGCCTAACATTCTCTATGTGTGTATCACGGTCGCGTGAGTAAATAAGAATGTCATCAAGGTATATAATAACAAATTTCCCCAAGAGATGAGAAAAGACATCATTTATGAAATGTTGAAATACTGCTGGCGCGCCCGTCAACCCAAATGGCATCACCAAATTCTCAAAATGACCCTCAGGGGTATTAAATGCTGTCTCCCATTCATCCCCTTGACGGACTCTTATGAGATTGTACGCCCCCCTGAGGTCAAGCTTGGAAAACCATTTGGCACCAGACACCTGGTTGAACAAATCGGGTATCAGTGGCATCGGGTAGGACCTGAGATATTAAACATCCTGGCTTTTGGTAACTTGGCCCCCGGTTTTAACCTAATAGCATAGTCATAGGGTCGGTGCGGTGGCAGCTCTGAACAACCTCTTTCAGAAAATACATCAGCAAAGTCCAGCAGTGGCTCCGGGATGCTGGGAGTCACAGCGGAGATACATGTGGCCAGACAACTCTCCTGGCAGTATCTGCTCCACTGAATTATGTCCTGGGTTTTCCAATCAATCACAGGATTGTGCATAGACAACCATGGAAACCCCAGAACTACCTGAGCAGGTAAATTACTGAGCACCTTACACGTTACCCGCTCAGAGTGTAGGACCCCAATGTGGAGTTTTACATCAGCCACAAACTCTTTAATCTCCCCTTGTGAGAGAGGGGAGGCATTGATGGTAACCACCCGGATAGGATTAGGCAGACTTTTCATCAATGAGATTAGCGGCTGAACCACTATCTACAAATACAGTAATCGACAGCTCTTGGCCCTCGATAACTACCTTGGCAGGGAGCATACACTGGGAGACCACCACGGAGGATATGCAAAGGCTCAGACTAGACTCCTCCAAACCCTCTGAGCCTAGCAATTTTCCGCCGGCACGTCTTTCTTAGGTACCCGGGGGCAAGCATTAATAAAATGTCCTTTTTTGCCACAAAAAAAACAGACCCCTTGCTTTCTGGGCAAGGGACATTTATACTTGTTATTATGTGTATGTGATATACCAGCGATCTGCATAGGTTCCACGGATTCACCTGAGGCGACCTCACCAGAGACTGCCCCTCCCCCCACAGGCAATGTCTCCTGCGACCTCTGACGAAAACGGCGATCAATGCATACTACAAGCACCATAGCAGCCTCCAGAGAAGCGGGAGTCTCATACATTAGCAGAGCTTATTTAACCCTTTCAGAAACCCCATGCAAAAATTGACTCCTTAGTGCAGGGTCATTCCATTGCGTGTCCACAGCCCAGCGACGGAATTCCGTACAATAATCTTCTGCCAGTCGCTCACCCTGGAGTAGAGAGCGTATTTTAGACTCTGCTAACGCCAGTCTGTCAGGATCGTCATAGATTAAACCCAGAGCAAAAAAAAAAAGGTCTACAGACTCAAATGCAGTTGAATCAGAGGGTAGTGAAAATGCCCATGCTTGTGGATCACCACTCAGCAAGGAAACTACCAAGCCCGCATGCTGAGCCTCATTTCCTGAGGAGAGTGGACGCATACGAAAATACAATTTGTAGGATTCACGAAATACAACAAACTTACAGCGATCACCAGAAAATCGTTCAGGAAGAGGCAACTTGGGTTCAGCTGCCCTGACTGCTGCCTCAGTTTGCACAGCAGGAACTGAGAGGCCTTGATGCTGGACCGCCCCCCTCAGTTCAGTGACCTGTATGGACAGAGCCTCCAGCTGCTTGGTTATGGAGACTATAGGATCCATGGTAAATAATTCCTTTTTTTTTTTTTCCCTTCTTCTTTTTGGGCCGACTATAATGTCAAGTGAAGCCTAGGTAACTTTAGGCTGAAACCCCAGGGCCCCTGCGGTGTCCCTCAGACTAGGGGAAACCCTGTCTGTCCCTCAACCCAGGGTTTACACTGAAGGTGTGCCTGCCTGGGCCTCCACCCTGTCCTTGTCTCCTGTCCAGCCCTAAGCTGAACCCACCACCCTCCACCCAGTGAGGAGACCAAACACCAGACCCCACAAATAAGTATGGACAGGGATAACAGAAATGCACCACACCGCGTACACACAGGGGAATACAGTAATGTGCAAGGGCAACCAAATAATACAACACAGGGAGGCAAACCACTCCAGACAGGTATCGCTTAGCACAAGGCAAGAGCTATAGTCGGCGACGCCCATAGTCACACAGGGCAATTTAAAGACAGAGGGCGTGGCTAAGCCCTCAGCCAGAATGACAACCTGGTTAACCCAATCCAAGCCGGATCAGAAGACCAACCAGCGCCACTGAGAACCATGTGGTAGGATGGGGTATTACCGCTGTCTGCCGGATACCCTGGTGCGAACAGTGTCCGACATGACAACGTGAGGTAAAAAGATTTTTCTGGAAGATCCAGTCAGTTCAAGACGGGGAGATGATCTGTGAGGAGCTGGTGAGGGGGAGCTGATCTGTGAAGAGGGAAAGGACAAGAGCAGAGACAGAGAGGCTCTGGGGAAGCTTAAAAACTGTGAATAGCAGACCCCAGAGTGAAGCGCTAATAGAGAGAAACAGGACGCCAGAGTCCTAGGCTGACAGGAGCTGCACGCCCTGATAGCCGAATCTAAAAGTACAGGGAATTGTAAATTCCTGTGCGACATTGTACACCTGAGGGCACGGCAGCAGATAAGGTGCCCTGGGCTGACAGTGAAAAGGACGGTACCCGTAGAATAGGCTCATGCTGACAGCCGTACAGGTTAGTGAAATCATCACGGAATTGGGGGTCTCAGCTTAGTTACAAACAGCAGAGACCCACACAAAAAGTGCAGAAGGAAGGTCCTAAACTCCCACCTGGCAAGGTGGATCCCCTGAATGCCTCCAGGTGAGCCGGACTCAAGCCATCACCTGTATGTGGTACTCCGGATTGCAACCAATTGCCAGTAAAAGGTAAAGAAACTGCACCTCTCTGTGTCCTTCTCTCATTTCTCTGCACGCCAACGTTCTATTGCTCTACCTGTGGAGAGCTATTTTCACCTCAGCTGCGACACACCAACAGTCTCAGGGGAACAACACCACAGCGCTGGTCACCTCTGACCAGAATACCACAGATGGCGTCACGTATTTAATCATCTATAAACTTTATTTTCATTTTTACCACATCTAACAACCTCACCAACAACTTTCCCCCCTTATTTTATTATTTAATGGATGCCCCAGGGCCACGAACCAGGTCACCGCCGCCGTGACACCTTCCCCCACTGAAGTCGACGGGCCCGGTACCGAGTACCCCACGTCCCTGACTGTGCCGCGCGCTGCGCACCAGGGCGCTCCATATATTCTGCTGCTTTCTGCTTTAGTTGTCAAATATTGTGCCTCGAAGCTCCCTGAACACTGGTTCTTTGCTTGTTCTGATACTTACCAAAAAGTACTTTGGCTTTGATACAGTTATTTCCCCAATCCTGACTACAGCTTGCTCGACTTCACTCTGACTAAATACCTAGTAACTGACCCTGGCTATCTCCTGACTTTGGCCTTTGATTACAGATCAGTTCTTTGTCTCGCCACTCCAGTTACTGACCTGGCTAGTTAGACTTCTTTTGCCTCAGGCTCACTATTCTGGGCAGCAGCAATTCTATTGAAGCAACCCAAGGGACCTCATTTTAGTCCCAGATCCCTGTACAGGGCTTATTTGGTAAGACTCGGGGTTTGCTCTATGATGTACCAGATAAAGTAGCTAGTTCAAGTCTGTCTGAGGTAGCCTTTTTGAGCCTCTCACAGATCTTGCAGTTATGCCCCTCTGCCGCAATGCAGTCATGGTACTGGTGCATGGCGGTTCCGAGTGCTGGTATGCTCTGACCGGGGGCGCGCACCAGTCTTTGTCAATTGCGGGGATTAATAATAAAGTAATAAAGGTTTGTGATGCCATTTGGGAAGTTTGGCCTCGTATGGCCGGCACTGATGGGAGTCCCTTGGAGTTACGTAGTGATGGACAGTGGCAGATAATAAACCCCTTCCCCACTAGGGCTGGCTCCCAGAGGAGCTGGAGCAGGAACGGTGCAGCAGAGAATAATCAGCATTATGCAGCCTAATGATTAGTTGGTACCTTTTATTGCAGCTCTAAAAACGTTGATTTAATTCACATACAGGGTGTTGGTTAGACCTGCCTTGTGAGAGTTCAATTTCTCGGCTGTGAGGTTGTGTAGCCTTACTGCTGCCAATTATAATTCCAAGTTAAACAGTTACTGATCCGTGAGCCCTTTCAGTGAGCAGTCAGCTTGAATCATATGGAAACCATTCTCTCTTGCAGCAGTGTCCCTGATTCTATGCAATGCTGAACTCCTAGGCAATAACACTTGTTATATGAAAACCGAGTAGTCTTACAGTTTAGCATGGATCCTGAAAGTCTTTGTGCCCTAGGGATTGATAACCTGCCTCTTGCAGTAGTCCAGGCTTAGGGGACACACTTCTCTACTCTGCTTGTGGACCTCCGGCTTGCTACTTCTTCCTACACCTTCAATGCTCTGCACATTGCAACCTCCCAGAAGCACCTCCTCCCCCCTTAGGGATGGTACACACTTCCTGGTTCAGGCAAAAGTGCACAACCTCCCAATCAGTGATCAGGGAAAATGTGTGGATGCAGTTATAACAGCAGAGAACTTAGCCCTCACCATAGCTGGCAATACAGATAAATTATATTACACAAGCAGCCATTTTGTGGCGCTGCAGGTTGGGGAGCCACACTCACAAAAGACCTTTTTTACTTTTTTCAAAGCAAAATCAAATGCTGTGAACACTTGTGAGCATTTCATTGTGGTCAAGGTACAGATTTTCCATTTATTTCACCTTTTGAATTGTAAAGGTGGAATTTTAGAGTTACATCTGCAGCTTAAAGGAAATGTCTTTCAATTTGTATTAATGTAAAAAAATGTTGATTTGTAAATGTCTAAAATTGCCTATTATAATATTTATTTATTTTTTTATTATTTATTACTTCAGTTACTTAGGCTGCTATTTTTATTTGCTGGTATGTAAGTGCCAAAGCTCATCACACTCATCAAATACTGCAGAAACAAGCAGTAGGAAACTGCAGTAAGCATCTATCCCTATCTCCTATGTGTGCAGCTGCCTGAGCTGTTCACTGGCCGCACACCCTGGCATGCCCAGTCCACAGCTGTAGGTATAGCCCGGCACCACTTTCAGTGCTATGCACTGGGATACAAGTTCCCTCTTTCACACTGCTTACTGTCGTCAGAGTGGAGCAGTCAAATCACCTTCTCATTGATATCTCTTGAAGATAGTTGATAAATAAGTAGATGTGATTGTGCACTGAACTGCTCCAGCTAAGCCCTGTATACCTATGCACCAACAACTTGTATACTGTATGCAGTTGAAACTAGAAGTTTACATACATTATATAAAAAGACACATTTTCATGTTTTTCTCAGTATCTGACATGAAATCAGAATAAACCGTTCCCATTTTAGGTCAATTAGGATTATCATACTTATTAATATTTGCCAAATGCCAGAATAATGAGAGAGATAGAATGTTTTAAGGCATTTTTATTACTTGCTGCAAAGAGAAAAGTTTACATACACTAAGATTACTATGTCTTTAAACAATTCTGGGCTGCCCATATGATGTCATGTGTTTGGAAGCTTCTGATGTATTTTAATGCACACCTGAAACACACTGCTTCTTTGTGTAGCATCATGGGAAAGTCTAAAGAAATCAACCAAGAGATCAGGAAGAGAATTGTGGACTTGCAGAAGTCTGGCTCATCCTTGGGTACAATTTAAAGATACCTGAAGGTGCCTCGTTCATTTGTACAAACAATTATATACAAGTACAAACAAGATGGGAATGTCCAGCCATCATATTGCTCAGGAAAGAGATGGGTTCTGTGTCCCAGAGATAAACGTGCTTTGATCCAACCTGTGCATATCAACCCAAAGACAAAAGACCTCATTAAGATTATCCAAAATAAAAAACAATTGTGGAATTGCACTTTTTTGCAATCTCACCACATTTTCCCCGTTTTTCAGTATACTATATGGCAAAATCAACTCGTCCTGCAAAAAAACATGCCTTCATTGCTATATTGTCAGAAAAATTAAAATATTCTGGGCCTCGGATGATTGGGAGCAAAAAACGAAAACGCAAAAATGGAGTTTATTAAATTTGCAATTGCAAATGAAAAACAGCTGGGGGGAGTTGAATTGGTCAGGCATAGTTTTCCTAAGACATTGGCAGGACACTGAGTTGGTCGGGCATTTTTCAATTTTACACATCGGTTAGTCATTGCTTGCTTTCATTCCTTGGTCGGCCTTGAAATGGTCAGGCATTGTTTAGTTCACACATACAACTAATGTAAGTAAGGGCCCCGTCACACATAGCGAGATCGCTGATTTTGTGATGCATCAGCGATCTCTCCAGTGATATCGCTGTGTGTGACGGGGATCAGCGGCCGGCCCCCTGCTGGTTATCGCTGATCGTGCACGATCGTCCTGGGCCATTTTTTGATCATTGGTCTCCCGCTGGCCAGCACGCATTGCTGTGTGTGGCAGCGAGAAACCAGCGATCAGCGACGCTGGATGCTGGTTTCCAACGTAAACATAGGGTAACTAAGAGCCGCGCGGCTCTTAGTTACCCTATGTTTACGTTGGAAACCAGCGTGCACGCTGGTATCTAGGGTAAACAGCAGGCATCCAAAAGCCACGTGGCACTTAGATACCCGCTGTTTACATTGGAAACCAGCTTGCTCGCTAGTCCTGATCGCGGGAGGGGTTGTCTATGTAACAGCTCACCAGCGATCAGCCTAACGATGTCCCAGCGATCCCATCCATGTCGGATCGTTGGTGGTATCTCTGGGACATCGTTATGTGTAACGGGGCCTTAAGCTGTACTAATCCTAACTGCCATGCTCATGTGATGATGCCAAGACATTTTGGTAAAAAATTTGGAAAATCCCAAAAATAAATGCTGTACCTGCTTTTCTTCACTTAAAATGGTTCCAAAATTGATGGCAAAGTTTTTTGCTGCTTTTTTCCACTTATTCATTGTCTTAGGCTAGGTTCACATTTGCGGTTGAGTCTGCAGCGTGTCATCCGCATTCCCAAACGCATACAAAAATGCATGCAAACGCATGTTTACACAGCGTTTTTTACCCGCATCATCTTACGCATGGTGTCAAAAAAATGCAGTGTTTACATGCGTGTGTATTCGTTTTTTATGCACATTTGTTAGAAATTTCCAATTTTTTCCAATAGCTTTTCCTTGAGATCAAACACCCAGTAGGTGTACAGTTGTGGCCAAAAATATTGACACCCCTGCAATTCTGTCAAATAATACTCAGTTTCTTCCTGAAAATGATTGCAAACACAAATTCTTTGGTATTATTATCTTCATTTAATTTGTCTTAAATGAAAAAACACAAAAAGAATTGTCCTAAAGCCAAATTGGATATAATTCCACACCAAACATAAAAAGAGGGTGGACAAAAGTATTGGCACTGTTCGAAAAATCATGTGATGCTTCTCTAATTTGTGTAATTAACAGCACCTGTAACTTACCTGTGGCACCTAACAGGTGTTGGCAATAACTAAATCACACTTGCAGCCAGTTGACATGGATTAAAGTTGACTCAACCTCTGTCCTGTGTCCTTGTGTGTACCACATTGAGCATGGAGAAAAGAAAGAAGACCAAAGAACTGTCTGAGGATTTGAGAAACCAAATTGTGAGGAAGTATGAGCAATCTCAAGGCTGCAAGTCCATTTCCAAAGACCTGAATGTTCCTATGTCTACCGTGCGCAGTGTCATCAAGAAGTTTAAAGCCCATGGCACTGTGGCTAACCTCCCTAGATGTGGACGGAAAAAATAATCGACAAGAGATTTTAACGCAAGATTGTGCGGATGTTGGATAAAGAACCTCGACCAACATCCAAACAAGTTCAAGCTGCCCTGCAGTCCGAGGGTACAACAGTGTCAACCCGTACTATCCGTCGGCGTCTGAATGAAAAGAGACTGTATGGTAGGAGACCCAGGAAGACCCCACTTCTTACCCCAAGAAATAAAAAAGCCAGGCTGAAGTTTGCCAAAACTTACCTGAAAAAGCCTAAAACGTTTTGGAAGAATGTTCTCTGGTCAGATGAGACAAAAGTAGAGTTTTTGGGCAAAGGCATCAACATAGAGTTTACAGGAGAAAAAAAGAGGCATTCAAAGAAAAGAACACGGTCCCTACAGTCAAACATGGTGGAGGTTCCCTGATGTTTTGGGGTTGCTTTGCTGCCTCTGGCACTGGACTGCTTGACCGTGTGCATGGCATTATGAAGTCTGAAGACTACCAACAAATTTTGCAGCATAATGTAGGGGCCAGTGTGAGAAAGCTGGGTCTCCCTCAGAGGTCATGGGTCTTCCAGCAGGACAATGACCCAAAACACACTTCAAGAAGCACTAGAAAAAGGTTTGAGAGAAAGCACTGGAGACTTCTAAGGTGGCCAGCAATGAGTCCAGACCTGAATCCCATAGAACACCTGTGGAGAGATCTAAAAATGACAGTTTGGAGAAGGCACCCTTCAAATATCAGGGACCAGGAGCAGTTTACCAAAGAAGAATGGTCTAAAATTCCAACAGAGCATTGTAAGAAACTCATTGATGGTTACCGGAAGCGGTTGGTCGCAGTTATTTTGACTAAAGGTTGTGCAACCAAGTATTAGGCTGAGGGTGCCAATACTTTTGTCTGGCCCATTTTTGGAGTTTTATGTGAAATGATCAATGTTTTGCTTCAGTCTCTTTTGCGTTTTTTTCATTTAAGACAAATTAAATGAAGATAATAATACCAAAGAATTTGTGTTTGCAATCATTTTCAGGAAGAAACTGAGTATTATCTGACAGAATTGCAGGGGTGTCAATACTTTTGGCCACAACTGTATACACTATATAGACCCACTGCATGGAGGAAATCCTTGTCTTTGGCTGCTGTATCTAGCTGCAGGTGGATCTTGACCTGGACAGTTTCCTAGAAGATCTGGATTTACAATTGAAGTTGGCTACTGCCTTTGCTTTTGCTTGTGAAAAACACAGAAGAAGAGAAAGACAGAGAAGGCGTTGTCGTCGCCATTGGCAACACCCCATCCTTGAACTCCGAGAGAGCCGTGGAGCCTCCCACTCTTTGTACACCGAGCTGCAGCAAAACCCAGAGAAGTTTTTTGACTACATGAGGATATTGCAACAGAGCTTCCATGACTTGCTGCTATGTCTCCAAGGATCCATCGCCAGGCAGGACACACAGCTCCGTTGAGCAATTCCTGCCGAGGAACGTCTCTTGGTCACCCTGAGGTACATAGTGTTGAACCCTAACCCTACCTTTTCCCTAACCCTATCCCTAAGCAGTGTACTTATATATGTTTTTCATTTTCTTTTCCGCAGATTCCTGGCTACTGGAGAGACATTTTCCTTGTTACATGTCCAACTCCGAATTGGAGTATCAACCCTTTCTGGGATTATTGTAGACACTTGTCGTGCTTTAGTTGTCATTCTGTGGCAAGAATTCCTCCCCCAACCCTCTAGTGAACTTTGGATTGAAAATGCTTCCAAATTCCAGGAAATTTGCAATTTTCCTAACTGTGTGGGGGCTGTGGATGGCAAATACATTAGGATTATGAAACCAGCTGAAAGTGGAACAGAGTACTTCAATTATAAAAAATATTTTTCCATTGTTCTAATGGCTATTGCGGATGCCGTTTGTAGATTCTTTGCCGTGGACATTGGCTCATTTGGATGAGGCATTGACTCTCAGACGTTCATAAACTCAGACATGGGACAACGTCTGTATGGGAAAGATTTTAATTTTCCACTGCCACGACCTCTGCCCAACACTGATGGACCGCCAATCCCTTTTGTTGTTGTTGGTGGTGAGGTGTTCCAAATGTGTGCCAACATCATTAAACCATACTCAGGTCGTAATTTAAATCACACAAAAAAAAATTTCAACTACAGACTGACAAGGGCACAAAGAGCCTTGGAGTGTGCATTTGGATTGCTGATATCGAAAAGGTGCATTTTGTGCACATTCATTAATCTAAAAATTTACACAGTTGATGAGGTTGTAAAAGCATGTGTTGTTCTGCACAAGTGCATCATGGTAAAAGAATGACCAAGCTTACAACCTGAGGAACCCGTTACATTGCATGATTACCAGTTTCACCCTCTGAGAACTAGAGTGGAAGTTGCCCAGATGAGGGATAAGTTTGCCGCTTACTTTGGTTTAGATAATGGACGTGTGGTATGGCAAGATGAAATAATTTAAGCCACTAAGTTAAATGTACCTGTTATGTTTTGTACCTGTTATGTTTAAAACATACCTGTAATGTCAAACATTACATATCTGTTATGTTTAAATATACCTGTAATGTTAAAATGTACATGTAATGTAAAAATTTACCCCTAATGTTTGCTGAGTTAAATATAAACTACTTTCCTTCAAAAATAAAATGTGTATGTGTCGTACCTCACCTCAAAAATAAGGTGTGTTTGTGTCAGCGGCGGCGCATAAAGATAAAAAACACACAAGATATAGTACTAACAAAATACAACTTTTAGTTTCAACACTTTAAAAAAAATGGTTAAGGTTGGGGTGATTTGTTTTTTCTTTGGGGTTTACATGAGGGTGAAATGGGGAGGACCTTGGGGGTGTGGAGCTGTGAGGATTGGGTGGTAGTTGATGAGGAAGGGGTTACAGGGGAAGAGTCTACAGGGGAAGGGGTAACAAATTGAAGGATTGGATCCTGGATGGCAGTGGAGACATTTGGGATAGATGACAAAGTGGAATCATGGGAATCGGAAGGAACAGACAGAAACACAAGGGAAGGTAGTGACAAATTGGTAGGTGAGGATGGAGGTGGTGGGTTCAAGGTGGGCAGATTTTTTTGGATCCTGGTTTTGGACCTGATGCCAAGATTTTTTTTGGACCTCACTTTTCTTGGCCGAGTGGGAGTGCTGGGCTCTGTAGCAGTCATCTGGCATGGTGCTGGACTGGGCCACGTTGTGGATACTGCTGGCTGCAGGGGTGCTGTAGTGGGCAGGGGTACTGGACTGGGCCACATTGTGGATACTGCTGGCTGCATGGGTGCTGGACTCTGGAGCATGGTGGATGATGCCGGCTGCAGGGTTGATTAACTTGACAGCGTGATCACTCTGTGAACTGGAGGCGGTGGTGGTAGCGGATAGTTCGGTGCTGTGGGAGCTGGAAAGTAGATTGGCTGCTGGTAATATCCTCCGGCCTGTGGATTGTAAGTTTGTGACTGCTGCTGGGACTGCTGCTGCTGCTGCTGTAATGTGTGGCTGTAAGCAACAAGGCAGGCCTGCATGATGGTCAGCTGGAGCTGAGGCATAAGGTTTTCTGACACGCTCCGCTCAATTGCAGTCTATTAAGGTCGGCTTCCTGGCGTTCAAGTCGATTGTTGACTTCCTTGAACCCACTCTTCACTCTGTCTGCAATCAACCTAACCCCATCCTGGAAGACCAAGATTACTTGCAGAAACTCGGGCATGCCGGACCTCTCCCAGGCCTTCTGCTGCTGACGAGAAGACCCAGCAAAAGCAGAGGCAGAGGGGAAAACCTGATGGACCGGCTGCCTCTTCCCCAGCCTGTGAAGCCTGCAAGGTTGCTCCATCACTGGTGGATGACTAGGACTGTTCAGTGGCTGGTAGATGAGGGGCCGCTTCAACCGAGGATGATCCGGGTTGTGCTGTGCTGCTCCAGGTTCTGTGTGTGGAAAAAAATTAAACATTAGTCAAAAGAAAAAAAAAATTCTATACTTACGTTCGTTGAGCAAGCGCAGGCCTCAGAAAGGCGAGGTCCCAGTGGTACTTGTTAGAGTTGAGCGACTTTTGTTTTTTTAGGGTCGCGTTTCGTTTCGTGAAACCCGACTTTTCCAAAAGTCGGGTCGAGCAAGATCGTCCGATTATAGGGAAAAGTCGGGGTCGTCCCGAAACACGAAACCCAATGTAAGTCAATGGGGAATAAAAGTCGGCAGTGAGAGGAGGACAGGAAACACACCAACAGTGCCCATTTGAATGCCAAAAGCATCAATTCTTCTTACTTAAGCTTGTCAACCTTAATTAACTTCATAATACAAGTTACGCACTGAAAAATGGGGGTTATTTGGCTACAGACTGTGGGGGGGGGAGGGCTGGCTCCAGGTTTTCATGTGCCCTGGGCGAAAGAGCGCCCCTTTAACACATACCACAACTCATCATGCTCCGATACGGCAGAGAAATAGCGGTATAGTACAATGAAAAATACCTCACTTTTTACATCTCATGACGAGGCCCATCTATTTCTCCATACAGAATCTTTGGTCCCATATAATGTTTGAAATAGTATATGATGAGCTCCACATAATGCTACAGTATATGTTGGTCCCCATGGATGAAGCTCTACTGTCTAATGGGCCCAAATAATGCTCCAAACATAATGGGCCCCATTTCTAATGCTCTAGTGTATAATGGGCCCTGTAAATGCTGCTCCAGTGTCTGATGTCCACCTTTGGAATGTTCCAGTGTATGGTGGGCCCCATCTATCATTCTCAGACGGTGTTAGGCCCAGTATGGATTGCACGTGATTGCACAAAGGTGAGAAAGGGTACCGTATCCCCAGATAACATGTATGGATAGTGTACACATTCAAAATATATGTCTATACATCAGGAGGCAGGCTCAGACGGTGTTAGGCCCAGTATGGATTGCACGTGATTGCACAAAGGTTAGAAAGGGTACCGTATCCCCAGATAACATGTATGGATAGCGTACACATTCAAAATATATGTCTCAGGAGGCAGGCTCAGACGGTGTTAGGCCCAGTATGGATTGCACGTGATTGCACAAAGGTTAAAAAGGGTACCGTATCCCCAGATAACATGTATGGATAGCGTACACATTCAAAATATATGTCTCAGGAGGCAGGCTCAGACGGTGTTAGGCCCAGTATGGATTGCACGTGATTGCACAAAGGTTAGAAAGGGTACCGTATCCCCAGATAACATGTATGGATAGCGTGCACATTCAAAATATATGTCTCAGGAGGCAGGCTCAGACGGTGTTAGGCCCAGTATGGATTGCACGTGATTGCACAAAGGTTAGAAAGGGTACCGTATCCCCAGATAACATGTATGGATAGCGTACACATTCAAAATATATGTCTCAGGAGGCAGGCTCAGACGGTGTTAGGCCCAGTATGGATTGCACGTGATTGCACAAAGGTTAGAAAGGGTACCGTATCCTCAGATAACATGTATGGATAGCATACACATTCAAAATATATGTCTCAGGAGGCAGGCTCAGACGGTGTTAGGCCCAGTATGGATTGCACGTGATTGCACAAAGGTTAGAAAGGGTACCGTATCCCCGGATAACATGTATGGATAGCGTACACATTCAAAATATATGTCTCTGGAGGCAGGCTCAGACGGTGTTAGGCCCAGTATGGATTGCACGTGATTGCACAAAGGTTAGAAAGGGTACCGTATCCCCAGATAACATGTATGGATAGCGTACACATTCAAAATATATGTCTCAGGAGGCAGGCTCAGACGGTGTTAGGCCCAGTATGGATTGCACCTGATTGCACAAAGGTTAGAAAGGGTACCGTATCCCCAGATAACATGTATGGATAGCGTACACATTCAAAATATATGTCTCAGGAGGCAGGCTCAGACGGTGTTAGGCCCAGTATGGATTGCACGTGATTGCACAAAGGTTAGAAAGGGTACCGTATCCCCAGATAACATGTATGGATAGCGTACACATTCAAAATATATGTCTCAGGAGGCAGGCTCAGACGGTGTTAGGCCCAGTATGGATTGCACGTGATTGCACAAAAGTTAGAAAGGGTACCGTATCCCTGGATAACATGTATGGATAGCGTACACATTCAAAATATATGTCTCAGGAGGCAGGCTCAGACGGTGTTAGGCCCAGTATGGATTGCACGTGATTGCACAAAGGTTAGAAAGGGTACCGTATCCCCAGATAACATGTATGGATAGCGTACACATTCAAAATATATGTCTCAGGAGGCAGGCTCAGATGGTGTTAGGCCCAGTATGGATTGCACGTGATTGCACAAAGGTTAGAAAGGGTACCGTATCCCCAGATAACATGTATGGATAGCGTACACATTCAAAATATATGTCTCAGGAGGCAGGCTCAGACGGTGTTAGGCCCAGTATGGATTGCACGTGATTGCACAAAGGTTAGAAAGGGTCCCTTTTCCCCGGATAACATGTATGGATAGCGTACACATTCAAAATATATGTCTATACATCAGGAGGCAGGCTCAGACGGTGTCAGGCACAGTATGGATTTGACGGCCAAGATTACACAGCGGAGGAGCAGGGAGAGGTAAAGATTGCAAATGCTGGGGCCCTGCCCAAGCAAGGGGGGCCCACTCGTGGGCGTCGGTACTGGCACTGGGCCCCTCATAGTACAGCGGTGTGTCTGACGGCGGGTGTGCACCACCACTGTCAGAGACACTTGATTGCACTATGAGGGACCCTGTGCCAGTGCCCGCGCCCAAGAGTCGGCCTACCCACCTGTCCAGGGCAACGGCACTCGCACGGTGTCGTACAGTAGGTGGTGACCCCGGCCATGGGGGGGGAGGCAGCACAGTTAGGGAGTTTTAGAAAGTGGCATATGTTGATGTTGGACATTCAGCTGATGCAAAAGGCGAAATAGGTGAAGTACCAGGAAGAGGTGGACCAAAGCAAGCCATTTTTCTGTCACCCTATGTGTCATCAGGGGAAGGTGGGACAAAATCCTTGGAAACCCATGCGTGGTTCATTTTAATGAAGGTTAGATCATCCACATTTTGGGTTGACAGACGGGTCCTTTTTTCTGTCAGGATTGATCCAGCTGCACTGAAGACTCTTTCCGATAGCACACTTGCAGCTGGGCAAGCGAGCTCCTGTAAGGCATATTGGGCCAATTCAGGCCAGGTGTCCAGTTTAGCGGCCCAATAGTCAAAGGGGAATGACCTGTGTGGGAGAACATCGATATGGGAGGAAAAGTAGTTGGTAACCATAGTTGACAACTGCTGTCTCCTGTCACTTTCCATCGATGCAGTATTACCAGTTGTGTGAGCGGTATTTGAAAAATCAGTCCACAACATTGTCATGAAACCCCTGTCTCCAACGCCACTTCTGCTGTGTGCACCACGAACACCTCTGCCAAGCTGCCCCCGGCCCGTACGGCTCGTGTGAGAACCACCACCACTGCTGTGTGCTGGGAATGCCTCAAGCAACCGATTTACCAGAGTTGCTTGTTTATTAGCCAATATTAGGTCAAGGTTCTCCTGTGGCATGATGTTTTGTAATTTGCCTTTATAGCGTGGATCCAGGATGCTGGCCAACCAGTAGTCGTCATCGTTCATCATTTTGGCAATGCGGGGGTCCCTTTTTAGGATCCGCAAGGCATAATCTGACATGTGGGCCAATGTTCCCGGTGTCAATGATGCACTGCGAGTGCTGGGTGGAGGAGCACTTTCTGGCAAATCCACATCCCTCCAGTCACGCACAAACCCTGTACCAGACCTTGCCACGCCAACATTTTCACTTGCCCCACGAGATGCATTCTCTTCCCCTAAGTAATCATCCCCATCATCATCCTCCTCCTCCTCTTCTTCCTCCACCTCGTCCAGGAGAGGTCCCTGAGCAGACAATGGCTGAATGTCATCAAGGATTCCTTCCTCCTCATCAACATTGGCTGCAGACGCCTGCTCCTTAAGGTGCGTCAAAGTTTGCATAATCAGACGCATAAGTGGGATACTCATGCTTAGGATGGCGTCGTCTGCGCTTACCAGCCGTGTGCATTCCTCAAAACACTGAAGGACTTTACAAAGGTCTTTCAGCTTCGACCACTGCACACCTGTCAACTCCATGTCTGCTCTCAAAGTGCCTGGCCGTGTATCCTCCCACAAATGCATTATGGCCTGCCTCTGCTCGCACAGCCGCTCCACCATGTGCAGGGTGGAGTTCCACCTTGTTGCAATGTCGATAATGAGGCGGTGGTTGGGAAGGTGGAGCAATCGCTGCAGCTTCTGCATACGAACGGAGTGTACAGGCAACCGGCGGATGTGCGCGCACAGTCTTCGCACCTTCTGGAGCAGGGCTGTTAACTCCGGATAATTTTTGAGGAAGCACTGCACCACCAGGTTCAAGGTGTGAGCCAAGCAAGGTATGTGGCTGAGTTTTGAAAGGGCTATGGCTGCCACAAAATTACGGCCGTTATCACTAACTACCTTGCCTGCCTCACGATGTACACTGCCCAGCCATGACTCAGTTTGTCGCTTCAAGTACTCGGCCAGCACCTCGGCGGTGTGTCTGTCGCCCAAACACATCATCTGCAACACAGCCTGCTGACGCTTTTCACTAGCTGCTCGATAGGGGGACACATCGTGTGCAACAGTGGCAGCTGCAGATGGAGTGCTCGTACGACTGCGCTCTGTGGACGAGCTTTCGCTTCTGGAGGAGGAGGAGGAGGGTCGAACGCCTACAGCCAACTGTTTCCTATACCGTGGGCTAGGCAGCACTGTCCCACCACCGCTGTCCCCTGTGGAACCTGCATCCACCACATTAACCCAGTGCGCAGTGATGGACATGTAACGGCCCTGGCCATGCCGACTGGACCATGCATCAGTTGTGAGGTGCACCTTTCCGCTCACTGACTGCTTGAGTGCATGGACAATGCGGTCTTTCACATGATGGTGGAGGGCTGGGATGGCTTTGCGAGAGAAGAAGTGGCGACTGGGTAGGTCATAGCGTGGTACTGCATAGGCCATGAGTTCGCGGAAAGCTGTGCTTTCCACCAACCGAAAGGGCATCATCTCAAACGAGATTAGTTTGGCAATGTGGGCGTTCAAACCCAGTGTACGCGGATGAGAGACTGAGTACTTTCTTGACCTACTCATAGTGTCTGGGAGGGTGAGCTGGACTTGAGCGCTGCATATGGTGGAAGTAGCGGTGGACAGGGCGGACTGAGAGAGGGTTGATGATGGTGATGGAGTTGGTGTTCTTTCTGATGGCCTAGAATCAGTCTTTCGTTGATATAACAGTGGGATTCCCTGACTGCTGTGGTCTTGCAACGACACCTCAACATTTGCTGCTGTGCTAACCGGTGGGCTTACAGTGGGGGAAACAATGTAGCGTTGCTGACTACCTTCGTTGTGATCAGTTGCACATGTGGCACTTGAGGTTTGGTGTTGTGTCCACGCTTGCAAGTGCATGCTGGTTAAATGTCTAAGCATGCAACTGGTATTCAAATTTTTCAGATTTTTCCCTCGGCTAAAGGTCTTTGCGCACTTCTTACAGATAACCTTGGCCTGATCATGAGGATTTTGGTCAAAAAAGTGCCACACTGCACTCTTCCTACTTTGGCAGACATTTGGCGGCCTAGCACGCTGTGATCTTTTGACCCTCTGGACAAGCTGTCCAGCAACTCTTTTGATGTTTGGAACCTGTCTTTGGAGTGCTCCGGGCCTGCCAGATAACAGCTGTTGTGATGTCGATGTCTGCTGTGGATGCTCCTCATCTGAGCTATTGGAAGCAGCACCCTCTTCCCCCAATGGATGCCAATCTGGGTCAACAACTGGGTCATCCATCACCTCCTCTTCTATGTCATGTGCACCTTCCTCTGTGTCACCGTGTATGGTGGTATAGTGTGTGGGAAGGGGCACCTGAGTCTCATCAGGGTCAGAATCTGGCTCTGTGCACTGCGAGGACAATGTAGTGCTCTGAGTGAATGTACCAGCAGAATCATCCATCAGCGGCTGTGCATCAGTGCACTCCATGTCAGATTTATCTTGGCCTGGGTAATTCACCATTTCACTTGATAATCCAGGCATGGTATGTGAAAACAGCTCCATGGAGTAATCAGTAGTATGGCATGCGTCATCCTTCAATCTTGGTTGGGGTGAAGGACACAAGGAAAGGTGTGGTTCATGAACATGAGCCTCCAATGACGACTCAGTGCTTTTACTTTTTACAACTGAAGAAGAGGAGGCGATAGAGCTGGAGGCTGAGTCAGCAATGTAAGACAAAACTTTTTCCTGATGCTCTGGCTTTAAAAGCGGTTTGCCAACTCCTAGAAAACTAAGCGTTCGAGGCCTTATGTAGCCAGACGATGACGCAGGGTCAGCACCTCCTGCATTCGGTCCTATTTTGCTCTTGCCACTACCATCAGATCCACCACCAACACCATCATTACCAGCTGTGAACCCCCGCCCAATTCCACGGCCTCTTCCACCAGCCTTCCTCATTTTTGGTAGAAATGTAGACAAAATCCAACAAACTATATAGTAATGTAAAACAAGGTACAAGGAGTCTATAGGACAGGGGAGATTTTGAATTTCTGCAGACACTTGTGGACACTGGACACTTTTGGATTGTGTGAGGCCCACTGATATCTGAGCGCTATGTGACAGGCTCGATGGCACAGCTGTGACCAAAGTGACTAGCGGATAAGGGAGATTTTGAATCTATGCACACACTTTTGGACACTGGACACTTTTGGATTGTGTGAGGCCCACTGATATCTGAGCGCTATGTCACAGGCTCGATGGCACAGCTGTGACCAAAGTGACTAGAGGATAAGGGAGATTTTGAATCTCTGCACACACTTTTGGACACTGGACACTTTTGGATTGTGTGAGGCCCACTGATATCTGAGCGCTATGTGACAGGCTCGATGGCACAGCTGTGACCAAAGTGACCAGAGGATAAGGGAGATTTTGAATCTCTGCACACACTTTTGGACACTGGACACTTTTGGATTGTGTGAGGCCCACTGATATCTGAGCGCTATGTCACAGGCTCGATGGCACAGCTGTGACCAAAGTGACTAGAGGATAAGGGAGATTTTGAATCTCTGCACACACTTTTGGACACTGGACACTTTTGGATTGTGTGAGGCCCACTGATATCTGAGCGCTATGTGACAGGCTCGATGGCACAGCTGTGACCAAAGTGACTAGAGGATAAGGGAGATTTTGAATCTCTGCACACACTTTTGGACACTGGACACTTTTGGATTGTGTGAGGCCCACTGATATCTGAGCGCTATGTGACAGGCTCGATGGCACAGCTGTGACCAAAGTGACTAGAGGATAAGGGAGATTTTGAATCTCTGCACACACTTTTGGACACTGGATGGACACTTTTGGATTGTGTGAGGCCCACTGATATCTGAGCGCTATGTGACAGGCTCGATGGCACAGCTGTGACCAAAGTGACTAGAGGATAAGGGAGATTTTGAATCTCTGCACACACTTTTGGACACTGGACACTTTTGGATTGTGTGAGGCCCACTGATATCTGAGCGCTATGTGACAGGCTCGATGGCACAGCTGTGACCAAAGTGACTAGAGGATAAGGGAGATTTTGAATCTCTGCACACACTTTTGGACACTGGATGGACACTTTTGGATTGTGTGAGGCCCACTGATGTCTGAGCGCTATGTGACAGGCTCGATGGCACAGCTGTGACCAAAGTGACTAGAGGATAAGGGAGATTTTGAATCTCTGCACACACTTTTGGACACTGGACACTTTTGGATTGTGTGAGGCACACTGATATCTGAGCGCTATGTGACAGGCTCGATGGCACAGCTGTGACCAAAGTGACTAGAGGATAAGGGAGATTTTGAATCTCTGCACACACTTTTGGACACTGGACACTTTTGGATTGTGTGAGGCCCACTGATATCTGAGCGCTATGTGACAGGCTCGATGGCACAGCTGTGACCAAAGTGACTAGAGGATAAGGGAGATTTTGAATCTCTGCACACACTTTTGGACACTGGATGGACACTTTTGGATTGTGTGAGGCCCACTGATATCTGAGCGCTATGTGACAGGCTCGATGGCACAGCTGTGACCAAAGTGACTAGAGGATAAGGGAGATTTTGAATCTCTGCACACACTTTTGGACACTGGACACTTTTGGATTGTGTGAGGCCCACTGATATCTGAGCGCTATGTGACAGGCTCGATGGCACAGCTGTGACCAAAGTGACTAGAGGATAAGGGAGATTTTGAATCTCTGCACACACTTTTGGACACTGGATGGACACTTTTGGATTGTGTGAGGCCCACTGATGTCTGAGCGCTATGTGACAGGCTCGATGGCACAGCTGTGACCAAAGTGACTAGAGGATAAGGGAGATTTTGAATCTCTGCACACACTTTTGGACACTGGACACTTTTGGATTGTGTGAGGCCCAATGAATATCTGAGCGCTATGTGACAGGCTCGATGGCACAGCTGTGACAAAAATGACTAGAGGATAAGGGAGATTGGATTGCTTTTAAAAAAGCAGTTTGCGGAGCAGTGGGTAAACAGCAATGCAGGAATGTCAGGAAGCCTTAGAAGGCAGCCCAACAACCAACACCACTGATACACCACTATATAGCCTCCCCTTGCACTGCACACACAGTGACTGGTGTGTTGTGCAGGCCAAATTGCTAGCAGCAGAAGCAGTTTTTTTTTCTTCTCAGCAGGACAAAAAAAAAAAATTGGGATTGCTTTTAAAAAAGCAGTTTGCGGAGCAGTGGGTAAACAGCAATGCAGGAATGTCAGGAAGCCTTAGAAGGCAGCCCAACAACCAACACCACTGATACACCACTATATAGCCTCCCCTTGCACTGCACACACAGTGACTGGTGTGTTGTGCAGGCCAAATCGCTAGCAGCAGAAGCAGTTTTTTTGTCTTCTTCCCTGCCTAACGCTCTCCCTACAGAATCAGCTGCAACCTCTCCCTATACTAAGATCGGCAGAAGTAAGATGGCGGTCGGCGTGCACGCCCTTTTATACCCCCTGTGACGCCCACCAAAGCAAGCCAATCACTTGCATGCCCTTCTGAAAGATGGTGGTGACCCGTGCCTATGTCATCACGTTGCCCACAGTGTCCGTGGATCCTGATTGGCTGAAAAAGAGCGCAAAACAAACTTTTGAAACGCGACTTTGGCGCGTAAGTCGCCGACCTCGTGGCCGACCTCATCCTAGGGTCGGGTTTCGTTTCATGAAACCCGACTTTGCCAAAAGTCGGTGACTTTTGAATTTTTTCGACCCGTTTCACTCAACTCTAGTACTTGTATTTGCGGAACATTGCAACAGAACCACTTCAAAACAGAAGCACCTCTCATGTCCTTGTTGAAGCGGTCCTTCTTAGGGTGGCAACAGATTTTGATTCGCTTCACTGTGAAGAGGGAAAAAAATAATTAGAAAACAATGCGCATCCATTCACAGGTTCACTGCTGTTTCAGACCACATTGCAATACTTACCAAAATCTGTTCTGGCACGTGGCGTAGCACGCTCCCAACCAGGCAGCAGCGATTTTGACAATTCTTCCTAGAGCAGTCGAATCACCATATTGTCGGCATGCTGATGGTGACGGGTGTCCCACAACGGTACTCGCTCTTGCAGAAGGTAGATTAGTTGCTCGTTGTCTATATCCTTGTGGCTTCTTCCCGTTGTGAAACCTATAGATAAAATAGAAAAAAAGAATTTTAAGTAAAACTGAAAAAAAATTGTATTACATCTCTGATGAAAGGAATACTTACACCCCGTCTTTCCTCCTGAGACACAAGAGACCGATGACCCTGGGAAGAATCCGCTCTAGTAGACTGCTCCTGCTCTTCATCACTGCCAGGTACCTGTAAAGAAATTACATGATTTAACACATGTGGAGTATTGCCAGTCAATACATACCAATCAGTGTAGCAAATGTGACTACATACAGTGGGGAAAAAAAGTATTTAGTCAGTCAGCAATAGTGTAAGTTCCACCACTTAAAAAGATGAGAGGCGTCTGTAATTTACATCATAGGTAGACCTCAACTATGGGAGACAAACTGAGAAAAAAAAATCCAGAAAATCACATTGTCTGTTTTTTTTTCATTTTATTTGCATATTATGGTGGAAAATAAGTATTTGGTCAGAAACAAGCAATCAAGATTTCTGGCTCTCACAGACCTGTAACTTCTTCTTTAAGAGTCTCCTCTTTCCTCCACTCATTACCTGTAGTAATGGCACCTGTTTAAACTTGTCATCAGTATAAAAAGACACCTGTGCACACCCTCAAACAGTCTGACTCCAAACTCCACTATGGTGAAGACCAAAGAGCTGTCAAAGGACACCAGAAACAAAATTGTAGCCCTGCACCAGGCTGGGAAGACTGAATCTGCAATAGCCAACCAGCTTGGAGTGAAGAAATCAACTGTGGGAGCAATAATTAGAAAATGGAAGACATACAAGACCACTGATAATCTCCCTCGATCTGGTGCTCCACGCAAAATCCCACCCCGTGGGGTCAGAATGATCACAAGAACGGTGAGCAAAAATCCCAGAACCACGCGGGGGGAGCTAGTGAATGAACTGC
The DNA here is from genome assembly GCF_039654945.1 of Dendrobates tinctorius. Classification (NCBI taxonomy): domain Eukaryota; kingdom Metazoa; phylum Chordata; class Amphibia; order Anura; family Dendrobatidae; genus Dendrobates; species Dendrobates tinctorius. The sequence goes on from NW_027361693.1 coordinate 2,447,056, forward strand.
AGAGAGCTGGGACCAATGTAACAAGGCCTACCATAAGTAACACACTACGCCACCATGGACTCAGATCCTGCAGTGCCAGACGTGTCCCACTGCTTAAGCCTGTACATGTCCGGGCCCGTCTGAAGTTTGCTAGAGAGCATTTGGATGATCCAGAGGAGTTTTGGGAGAATGTCCTATGGTCTGATGAAACCAAACTGGAACTGTTTGGTAGAAACACAACTTGTCGTGTTTGGAGGAAAAAGAATACTGAGTTGCATCCATCAAACACCATACCTACTGTAAAGCATGGTGGTGGAAACATCATGCTTTGGGGCTGTTTCTCTGCAAAGGGGCCAGGACGACTGATCCGGGTACATGAAAGAATGAATGGGGCCATGTATCGTGAGATTTTGAGTGCAAACCTCCTTCCATCAGCAAGGGCATTGAAGATGAAACGTGGCTGGGTCTTTCAACATGACAATGATCCAAAGCACACCGCCAGGGCAATGAAGGAGTGGCTTCGTAAGAAGCATTTCAAGGTCCTGGAGTGGCCTAGCCAGTCTCCAGATCTCAACCCTATAGAAAACCTTTGGAGGGAGTTGAAAGTCCGTGTTGCCAAGCGAAAAGCCAAAAACATCACTGCTCTAGAGGAGATCTGCATGGAGGAATGGGCCAACATACCAACAACAGTGTGTGGCAACCTTGTGAAGACTTACAGAAAACGTTTGACCTCTGTCATTGCCAACAAAGGATATATCACAAAGTATTGAGATGAAATTTTGTTTCTGACCAAATACTTATTTTCCACCATAATATGCAAATAAAATAAAAAAAAAAACAGACAATGTGATTTTCTGGATTTTTTTTTTCTCAGTTTGTCTCCCATAGTTGAGGTCTACCTATGATGTAAATTACAGACGCCTCTCATCTTTTTAAGTGGTGGAACTTGCACTATTGCTGACTGACTAAATACTTTTTTTCCCCACTGTAATCTTTGTCCGGTCCACCCAGGGAAGAAGTCTGTTCTTCACTTGAGGACATTTTGACAAGCAGGCAGCAGTCAAGTGAAAATAACAGAAGAAAAATTAAACTTGTAAAGATCCAAAAACAATGTAGACAAAAAAAAACAGGATAACAATACTTACATTACAGGCAGTAGTCCAACACCACAGCAGTCAGCACAGGCCAGGGACAGACGGGCAGCAACAGGAGACAACCACAGCACCAGGAGACGACCACAGGAAAACCACTGCACCAGGAGATACCCACTGCACCAGAGAGAATCGGCCAGTCTACAGGGAACAGAAAAAGCATTCAGAGAGACAGACATTTCCAAAGCTTCTATACTTACATAGACAGTGTTGTCCTCACCACGACAGAAAGCAGCACCAGGAGACGAAATGGAGAAAACCACTGCACCAGTTGACACCCACTGTGCTGGAGAGAATCAGCCAGTCTACAAGAAGCAGAAAAAGCATTCAGAGAGACAGACATTTCCAAAGCTTCTATACTTACATAGACAGTGTTGTCCTCACCACAACAGAAAGCAGCACCAGGAGATGAACTGGAGAAACCCCCTGCACCAGGAGCCAAACAGGAGCCAACCAGGAGCCAACCACTGTACCAGGCTAATCGACACATCTAAAGGTAAACAGAAAAAAATGTAATACAAACTACAATCAGCAGTGAGAGAGGATGACATTTTCTAAGGTTCTATGCTTACTGTACATAGCCAGTGTTGTGGTATCGTCCAGAGTCAAGAGAGTAATGGCCTTGCTGTGTCCACACTTTCTTTTATAGAGCTCTCAATTATCAGGTGGATGAATCACTTCCTGGACCAACTCATTAAAAAAAGTATGCGTATAGAACGCATGTGCGTAAGCATGTCCTTGCATACGCATGCGTTCCAATAGACAGTAATGCGTTCATTTGGCACACTCATCCGCATGCGCATGAATGCGCATATCTGACGGATTTTTACCGCTGCCAAAAATCCAAGATGTTGAGTTCGCCGGACCCTGCCGCACACCGAAAAACATTGCATGTGTACGCTGATGCATGAAAACTGATACAAACGCATGCCCCTGCGTACACCATGTTAAAGATAGGTAAACATGATGCATACAGATTGCTGCGAATGAAAAGCTGCGCAAATGGGTCGCCCCCGTCTTGGGCTGTGGGGTACTCGGTACCGGGCCGGTGTCAGTGGGATGTGTCAAGGCAGCGGTGACCCGGTCCGTGGCCCTGGGCACCCAAATCAGGGTTCCTCTTTCTACCCACAATTCCTCTCTGCTCTCCTTCTCCTTCATTCCGCGCTGTTCCTTCTCTCTCTTATGGAAGCTTAGGTTGCAGTTCTAAAGTACATCTTTCTCCTTCTGTTCCTTTCCCGTGCCAGCTGACTCAGATCACTGAGACAGCTGCAGCACTCCTTCCTCTCTTCCTCTCCTAGGTAGCTCGTTCCACTAAGACCAGTCCTCAGCCTCTCCTGACTGTCTGCCTCCTCCTTGACCTCCCATCAGGCTGACCTCCTGTCAGCCTGCTCTCTGACTCAGACTCCCCATCTGACTGAACTCCAGACTGATCTGTAATTCTAAACTTTCCCACTCTTTTATATCTAACTCCACCCACCTCCCAGCACATCTCGTGTTACGAAGCAAGGACCCACGAAAGGTGCTCTGCTATCCTCTAAGCATGGAGTCGCAATCTGGTCCATTGCTGAACTATCCTGTGTGTAGGTGCAGGTGTTGGAGTATGGAAAGGAGTTCCCAACTTACCTAGTTGGTGGGGCACTACACCTTAGGAGAAGGTGCAGTACCTCTGTGGCGACTGAGCCTCAGGGGCGCCACATACCCCCCGTTAAACACAGCACATCCGCGGGCTGTAAGACAACAAAGTAGCAAAGAAACATACAAAAATTTTGTAATGCATAACAAACTTTTCTTATACTAATCTTCCTAGTATAGGAGGTACTCATCTTGAACGTTACAAACAATGCTATCTTAAATTCTATCTAAAATGTTTAATTCTAAGTGCAATTCTCAATTCAAAGTGCTATTCTCTGCAACACATTTTTTTCTCTCATTTTTCTCTCTTTATTACACATTTATTCTTCTACTTTCACTGTCTCTTCTAGACTCAAGACGCTGATCGCAAGTACCTGGTCTGTCACCTGTCTACTTTCAATTCTTTATTCACATCACTCATCTCTAGATCAGACATTCCTAATTCTTCTATAAAAGCTTATTCTTATTCTTATTCTTGTAAGTGCTGGACACCGCTCCCAGCCGGGATTTCTTGCAGTGTCCTTTGAGGTAGACATCATCTTCAAAAAGTGTCCATGCAAAAACATTATCTTCGCAAAGTGTCTTTTTATGTAAAATCAAGAAAGGGCACCTAAAGAGGTGCAACTATTTACAGTAAGAGTTTTTGGATCACTCCAAGTTCATGATCGCTAGTTCAAAATTGAAGAACACTGCCATTGCAAAAACTAGGCAACAAAAGTGCTACCAGAAAAACATGATAACAAAAAGGCACAACTTGTGCAAACAAACCCTCCTGGGTAACGAGATTTGAAAGTTTTCTTAGTGCTGGTCCCCTATTGGGGCTGGTATCCCAGTCCCAGACCAAATCTAGCATGACCTGGCCAGCCGCTGCAACCGTGGTACACCCCAGGGCCTTCCCAGGTGGAAGGACATCCAACGTACCTGGGGCCTCCTGGCAGTGCGGCCTCAGATCTGGTGCAGGCTTGACCACCGGAATGGTCAGTCTGGGTGTCGGCAGTGGTGATGCCGGTGGCGACTCTGGGTCCGCGGGGGTCTCGGTAGGGAACTGCGCAGCCGCAACAGGTCCGGGCGGGTGCATGGTCTCAGCTCTCGGGTCCTCTGATACACTCAGCCGCACAGACAGCGTGGAGGTGAAAATAAGCGCTGCCGGAGGACAGTCCGGTGCAGCGGTAGCAGATACCGGTGAAGCGGGTACCGTAGGCATAGGCTCCTCCTGGGCCCGCTGCCGTCTCAGCTGCTCCAAGGCCTCCTGCCTCAGCTGCCGACGGGTGGTCAGTTCAGCAATTTCGTCTTCTAGTTGCTGGCGGTTCATTCCGGAGTTCGGGTTGGAGCTGTCAGCCATGGCGCCAGGGAGATCCGTTTCCCCGCGCTCCGCAGGCCTCCTTCCCTCACTCTCCAAAATGGCATTCTGGCATTCTTCTTCCTGCCTCGGCCCCTTTTCCGCCACTGGCTTCTTCTGCCCCTCCTTCCGGGTGCGACGTCTTCTTCCAGCGCCTCCATACCAAGCCAGTATATGAACCCCTTGGGGGGTGGGCCATGTCACTGTTACATAGTAATTCAGGCAGGGAAGGCCCAATACTCTTTGCGGTCTTTTCTTAGGACCTCCCATCACTTCACGACCTTCTTCTCCCCGCCAGCGGCCATTTCTAATGTCCATTTTACAGTTTATTAAATCAGGTCTTCTGCACATTTTCAAAAGTATAAAGTCTCACAAATTTCAGGCGCACAGAACCCGATGGCATCGGGTCTCATCATACTGTTCGTGACGCCAAAATAGGGTCGCCCCTGTCCCAGGGCTGTGGGGTACTCGGTACCGGACCGGTGTCAGTGGGATGTGTCATGGCAGCGGTGACCCGGTCCGTGGCCCTGGGCACCCAAATCAATGGTGGTGTGTAATATAGTTTATGTGATAGTTCGTGATGCCACCTGTGGTGTTTGGCAAGCAAGATGTTAAGCCAACGCTGCGTGCAGATCCTCTGGGGCTGATGGTGTGTTGCAGCATAGATGGTGTAGCTCCCCACAGGTGAAGCTGTAACCCCAGGGCAGTGTATAGGCGCAGGTGGTGTGAGGAATGTTGGTACCCAGATGTAGCGGTGCTGGCAGTGTTGGCGCACAATTGAATGGAGGACACCAGTGCTTGTAGTTCCAAAGCTTTACTCACAGTTCGTGGTACACTCTGGTGCCTGCCTCCGTGCCGTGTCCTCCGGGGCAGAGACTCAATGAACCTCCCGGGCAAGTCAGGATTCTCCTCTCCAAAACTCCGCCAACATGTACCTTTCCTGAACGACTCCTCTATTGCGCCTGTGAAGAGTGTGAAGAGCTCCAGTACCGTGGTACTCTGAAGTTCCTCCTGTCAGATGTTCCTAACAACTCTACTTGTATGACAGACAGCTGTAGCCTCTCTCGGGGACTCCTTTCTCCAGAGTCCTGGCTCTCTATTCAGTTGCTGTTGTGTCCCAAGTCTTAGATGGGAGTAGTGCATTTACAGCCAACTACTCCACCGGTGTCTGCTGCAGAACCATAAGTGTCCATACAACCTCAGGGACCGGGCCCCGGCCTTGCGCTGAGAACCTATAGGCAGGGTTCCTCTTCCAACCCACAACTCCTCTCTGTTCTCCTACTCCTTCATTCCGCGCTGTTCCTTCTCTCTCTTATGGAAGCTTAGGTTGCAGTTCTACGTCTTTCTCCTTCTGTTCCTTTCCTAGGGAGCTCGTTCCACTAAGACCAGTCCTCAGCCTCTCCTGACTGACTGTCTTCCTCCGCCTTGACCTCCCGTCAGGCTGACCTCCTGTCAGCCTGCTCTCTGACTCAGACTCCCCGTCTGACTGAACTCCAGACTGATCTGTAATTCTAAACTTTCCCACTCTTTTATATCTAACTCCACCCACCTCCCAGCACATCTCGTGTTACGAAGCAAAGACCCACGAAAGGTGCTCTGCTATCCTCTAAGCAAGGAGCCGCAATATGGTCCATTGCTGAACTATCCTGTGTGTGGGTGCAGGTGTTGGAGTATGGAAAGGAGTTCCCAACTTACCTAGTTGGTGGGGCACTACACCTTAGGAGAAGGTGCAGTACCTCTGTGGTGACTGAGCCTCAGGGGCGCCACGCAAACAGACACAAATGTGAAAGCAACCTTATATGAGTGAAAAAACGCAGCAAAAACTCTGAAAAAATTAATATGCTGCAGTTTTCAATTCAATCAGGGAAAAAAACAAGCACATGCATGAGATTTCAGAAGTGTCATAGCATTTGCTGGTACTGAGAAATCAGCAGAAAAAAATACTGTAAGGCTGTGTGCACACGATGCAGATTTGCAGCGGATCCGCAGCGGATTTTACCGCGCAGAAACGTTGCATATCCGCATTGTGATGTACAGTAGCCTTAAAATCAATGAAAAAAAAAAACGCAGTGCAGACGCTGTGGATTTTTCCGTGCGGTTTTCCTGCGGTTCAAAATCCACAGCATGTTACTTCTTTTGTGCGGTTTTCGATCTCCCATGTCTCCAAATCCGCAGGGGGAAAACCGCACAAAAACCGCAAGAAAACCGCATGGAAAATGGAAGAAATCCGCAGGAAAAATGCAGGTCATTTGATCTGCGGATTTCTTCCTTTCTGCGCGGAAAAATCCGCAGGGCCAAAAAGTCCGTCTGCACTCAGCCTAAAACCTTTTTTTCGGTTATATTTATTGCAGTGGTGACCTGTGGGGACATTAACACTTATTACTCCCTAGGATAACAATTCTTAGTCTCAGTTGAAGAATTCTGTAGATTTTATGATATTGCAAGTTGTGGTTTTATTAGTGTATATCTTTTTAATGCCACTAGAGGGTGCTATCAGATTTCTTATTGGGAAAAAACATGACTATGGTATTAGACTAGTTTGTCTGTCCTGTTTACATGTTTAGTAGAAGGAAATGATTCGACCCTGAGCAGATTCAATGCATGATTGTGTTTGCCCTACTGTATGTCTGACAAAGAATAATTAGATTGTGCGCCCGTGGGGAGAATGAATAATACAAAATTCTTAGTATCGCGCTGTGGAAAGTAATAAGCAACAGATAATACTATTCAATTGTTTGTAACTTATGCTAGGCCTATGAGAGTGATATCACATCTGTTTCAGAAATATTTCAAGATTTTTATGTAACTGCCTTATTGAGAGTTGGTTTATTTCACCATTGCCCAGGTTTTATAATACATGTAATACAGGTGGAAAAGGCAAGGATTTTGCTTTTATTGCAGTATGTGAAAGTTTCTCTGTATTAAGTAGTACAATCACTTTCTCAAAATAGTTTCAGAATTAGTGTTGATGAAAAACAATAAAAGATAAATTCCCATAGCTGCGTGTTCTGCAGTCAAGGGCATGACGGGAGTCCCAGAACCTCGTAAACAAGACTCCTCCAGTATTCTCGCTTCCTGCTGACAGCATTGAACCGCAGTTACTCTGGCTGCACTATTATTATTATTATTATTATTATGCATTTGTATAGCGCCATTTATTGCATGGTGCTTTACATGTGAAAAGGGAAAATACAGACAGGTGCAATAAACATGTGTAAGACAAGGGACACACAAGTACATAAGGAGAGGGGACCCTGCCTGCGAGGGCTCACAGTCTACAGGGATGGGCGAGGATACAGTAGGAGAGGGTAGAGCAGATCATGCGGTGGTTCAGTAGACCGAGGATCATTGCAGGCTGCAGGCTTGTCGGAACAGGTGGGTCTTCAGGTTCTTCTTGTAGGTTTCCATTGTTGGTGAGAGTCTGATGTGTTGCAGCAGAGAGTTCCAGAGTATGTGGGAAGCACGGGAGAAGTCTTATATGCGGTTGTGGGAAGAAGAGATAAGGGGGAGTAGAGAAGGAGATCTTGAGATGATCGAAGGTTGCGTGCGGGTAGGTACCTAGAGACCATGTTACAGATGTATGGAGCAGACAGGTTGTGGATGGCTTTGTATGTCATGGTTAGGGTTTTGAATTGGAGCCTCTGGGCAATAGGAAGCCAGTGAAGGGCCTGGCATAGGGGGGAGGCTGGGGAATAGCAGGGAGACAGGTGGATTAGTTGGGCAGCAGAGTGTAGGATGGACTGGAGCGGAGCTAGAGTGCTAGAGGGGAGGCCAGAGAGTAGGAGGTTGCAGTAGTCAAGGCGGGAGATGATAAGAGCATGCACTAGTGTTTTTGTGGTTTCATGGTTGAGGAATGAGCGGATTCGGGAAAAATTTTTGAGTTTGAGGCGGCAGGAGGAGGCGAGGGCTTGGATATGTGGTTTGAAAGAGAGGGCAGAGTTGAGGATCACCCCAAGGCACCGAGCATGCGGGACTGGGGAAAGAGAGCAGCCATTGACATTGATGGATAGGTCTGGTGGAGGGGTAGAATGAGATGGGGGAAAGATGATGAATTCTGTTTTATAATGCTACTTGGATTCAGTTTAGCCTCAAATGCTGCAACACATAACATACCGATTGCACAATGAAAGAGGGTTAATTATTAGTCTGCCACTCTTGTAAATTTTATGGACTGATGCAACCTGGAGACCACAGTTATGCTTTGAGATATACTGTGTTGGTTAGTGTTGACCCCGTTGCAGTGGATATACTACCTGGTTACTTAAAATAAATAGTTGTTTTTTATATTCTTTTGAAATCCAGCTTGAGGCTGCAACAGGGTCCAGAGTAAGGCTATGTGCATACGTAGCAGAAAATTTATGCTGAAAAACCTGACTCCCTTCCCAGAAACCGCGCATTTTTTTCTGCGCGTTTTCTGTGCGGTTTTTATGCATTTTTTTTGCGCGTTTTCAAGACGCATAGAAATAGCCAGAAACGCAGAAAAATCTGCGAAATTAATGAGCATGCTGCGTTTTTTACCGCGAAGAGTTTTTTTCGTGGTAAAAAACGCATCAGTATGCACAAAAAGTGCAAAATGCATAGAAATGAATGGGAAGCTTATTTTTAGCGGTTTTGTATGTTATAAAACATTGGAAAATCCGCTAAAAATACCGCTAAAAAAACGCTGTGCGTGAACACAGTCTAAGTAGTTGTTTTTTTATCTTCTTTTGAAATCCAACTTGAGGCTGCAACAGGGTCCAGAGTTAAAGGTAGACCTTTGCAGGGGAGACTTATGATGAGGGCTCTGGGGGTACTTAGCCAGGTTGCCCTCATCACTAGCGGCATCCTGAGCAAGGAGCGTTCCTGCAGCTCCGCCACCTATAGTTGAGAATGGCAGTGGAGCCACAAGAAACCAGCCTCAGCTTACTGCCCTGCGCTTTCTCTGTGATGCAGGTACCAATGGCGTGATGACTTCAGCACTCTGCGGTCCTGAGTCATTTAGAAGGTTCCAGGGAAGAAGAGGATAGAAGCAATGCTGCAGGGGAACACCTGGAGAGGTGAGAGAAATGTTTTTCCCAACAAACTTGGGAGAACACGATGAGGGGTAGCAGGGAAGGGTTGCAATAGGAAAAAGGGGTAGTAGAGGATGGCATCAAGGATTTATAATGAACAAGGTGGGGGGATGTTAGATGTGGATTTATCATGAATTGTGGGGTGGAGGAGGAAGCTAAATCCCTGTTAGTGTGGCGCCCCTGAGGCTCAGTCGCCACAGAGGTACTGCACCTTCTCCTAAGGTGTAGTGCCCCACCACGCTCCAACACCTGCACCCACACACAGGATAGTTCAGCAATGGACCAGATTGTGGCTCCATGCTTAGAGGATAGCAGAGCACCTTTCGTGGGTCCTTGCTTCGTAACACGAGATGTGCTGGGAGGTGAGTGGAGTTAGATATAAAAGAGTGGGAAAGTTTAGAATGACAGTTCAGTTCTGTTAGAGTCAGTTCAGTCTGGAGGAGAGGCTGAGAGCAGGCTGACAGGAGATCAGCCTGAGGGGAGCTCAAGGCGGAGGAAGGCAGTCAGTCAGGCAAGGCTGAGGACTGGTCTTAGTGGAACGAGCTCCCGAGGAGAGGAAGAGAAGAAGGAGTGCTGCATCTGTCTCTGTCATCTGAGTCAGCTGGCACTGGGAAAGGAACAGAAGGAGAAAGATGTAGAACTGCAACCTAAGCTTCCATAAGAGAGAGAAGGAACAGCGCGGAACGAAGGAGTAGGAGAACAGAGATGAGTTGTGGATTGGAAGAGGAACCCTGCCTATAGGTTCTCAGCGCAAGGCCGGGGCCCGGTCCCCGAGGTTGTTTGGACACTTATGGTTCTGCAGTAGACACCGGTGGAGTAGTTGGCTGTAAATGCACTACTCCCATCCAAGACTTGGGACACAACGCAACCGAATAGAGAGCCAGGACTCAGAGAGGAGTCCCCGATAGAGGCTACAACTGTCTGTCATACAAGTAGAGTTGTTAGGAACATCTGACAGGAGGAACTTCAGAGTACCATGGTACTGGAGCTCTTCACACTAAAGGCGCAATAGAGGAGTCGCTCAGGAAAGGTACATGTTGGCAGAGTGTTGGAGAGGAGAAGCCTATCTTGCCCGGGAGGTTGAGTGAGTCTCTGCCCCGGAGGACACTGCATGGAAGCGGGCACCAGTGGTTACCAAGAACTGTGAGTAAAGCGTTGAAACTGCAAGCCCTGGTGTCCTCCATTCCTTCTTGCGTCCGCCAGCACTGCTACATTCCCTGCGCCGGACACTACACCATCAAGGTGTCCCCACATCTACACTGCCCTGGGACAACAGCCCTGCCTGTGGAGGGCTATACCACCATTGCTGCATCCCACCATCTGTCCCAGAGGATCTGTTTGCAGCGTTGCCTTAACATCTCCCTTACCGAACACCACAGGTGGCGTCACGAACTATTCAATTCCATTAACCACACACCACCATTGACATTGGGCGCCCAGGGCCACGGATCGGGTCACAGCTGCCGTGATACTTTCCTCCTGACACTGGCCCGGTACCGAGTACCCCACAGCCCTGGGAGTGGAGGGCGACCCAATAGCATTCTCCTCACCCCTCAATTCATTATGAGAACTGATTGTGTCTTCTCCCACCCCCACCAATTGATTATGACTCGATCAGGGACTGATAATAAATTAAATTGAGGGGTGGGGTAGGAGGGAAAAAGGGGGAAAGGACACTTTATAATGAACTGGAGGGTGGGAGAAGTTGCTATCAGGGATTTATAATGAATAGGAGGAGATAGAGAATAGTGATGAGCAAGTATACTCATTGCTCAGGTTTTCCCTAGCATGCTTGTGTGTCCTCTGAGTATTTTGGCATGCTCTGAGATTTAGCTTTTATCGATGCAGCTGAATAATTTATGGCTGCTAGACAGCCTGAATACATAATAACAATCTTTATTTTTATATAGCTCTAACATATTCCGCAGCGGTTTACAGTTTTGCACACATTATCATCACTGTCCCCAATGGGGCTCACAATCTGAATTCCCTATCAGTATGGTTTTCGGAGGAAATTGGAGTACCCACACAAACACGGTGAGAACATACAAACTCCTTGTAGATGTTGTCTTTGGTGGGACTCGAACCCTGGACTCCAGCGCTGCAGTGCTATCCACTGAGCCACTGTGCTGCCCATATACATGTGGGGATTGCCCGTTTGTTAGGGAATCCCCACATGCATGCAGGCTGACTAGCAGCCGCAAATTATTCAAACTAAAACTAAATCTCCTAGCACGCCCAAATACTCGGAGGACACCCGAGCATTCTCGGGAAAACCCAAGCAACGAGTATACTCGCTCATCACAAGTAGGGAACGTTGTAAAGGGTTTTATAATAAACTGGGGGATGGGAGAAGATGTTAACAGGGACTTATAATGAATTGGGGGTGTGGAAAAATGTTATCATGCACTTAGCATTCTCTCCCACCTTCTAATTCATTACTAGTTGAGTTGTTGGCTGAGTGGTTAAGCAACTGGTTTATGGAATAGAAAACGTGGGTTCAAATCCCACATCCTATTTATGGGAGGAGACACAGATTAGATATTAGAAAAAACTTTTTGACAGTTAGAGTGATCAATGAGTGGAACAGGCTGCCACGAGAAGTGGTGAGTTCTCTTTGAATGGAAGTCTTCAAACAGAGGCTGGACAGACATCTGACTGGGATGATTTAGCGAATCCTGCTTTGAGCAGGGAGTTGGACCAAATGGCCCAGGAGGTCCCTTCCAACTATACGATTCTATGATTCTATAAGTGCATGATAACATCTTCCACAACCCCCAATTCATTATAAAACCCTGTATAACATCTTGCACCTCCCCCTATTTATTATAAGCCCCTGATAGAATCTTCCATTACACTCCAATTCATTTGAAAACCATAATAATGTCTTCTCACACCCCTCAATTCATCATGATGCTATCAGGGAGTTATGCGTTTTTGTTACGTATCCACATTGTTTAGTATGGATGAAATTTGCTGCAAAAGCGCCAACAAGAATTGACATGCTGCAGATGTAATCTTCTGTAAGTCTACAAAGAAACAATAAGTAAAATGTGCATGAGATTTAAGAAATCTCATTAACTTTGCTGCTACTGTACAATGTGCAAATTTTCTGCAACAAATTTGTGTGGAATAAAATGAAACAAAAATGCAAAATGTGCACATAACCTTAAAAAATGGAGTGGAGAGTCACTGTGACTGAGTAATTTTTATTTATTGGGCAAGGAAATTGTAATTAATCAGGGGTACAACGCTGGCGTGTTATATTTTGAATGGTGAGTAGCTAATATTAATGGTGTAGTTCTTATTTGTATTCAGAAGCGGAGTGTGGCAGATATTTTATTAAGGAGACAAATTTATATATACAATATATGTGACCTTGTTATTTTCAGGGCTGCGGTGATCAGTGTGAGAAGACGAGTTTTCGCTGGAAGCTGTCGACGTGAAGGTCTGACCAGATGGAGAAGAAATAACGGAAAGCTACTCTAATCAGATGAGATGTCAGTAATAAGCTACTGGATGTAAAATTTATTCTGTATACATACTGAATGACTTGGAGTTCTTTGTAAAAAAAAAAAAACTCTCTCCCTTAGGCTGTATTTTCATATTGGTGTGATATGGTCATATGTTGCCAGATTCTTTTTAACGTACGGCACACAGAATTATTGAGTTTTATAGATCCACATATATATAAAGTGCTCTCTGTGAGAGAAACAAAATAGGTATCTTGTGGGTATGATACCTTTTAATGGCTAACAAATAATAGTGAATGTTGTTAAGGGCCTGTCACACTAAGCGATATCGCTAGCAATATCGCTATAACGTCACTGGTTTTTGTGACGTTTTAGCAATATTGCTAGCGATATCGCTATGTCTGATACTTACCTCCGACCGCTCCCCCGCTGATTATCGCTGATCACGTCCAGGACCGTTTCTCGTCGTCAGCTTCCTGCTGTGACGACGAGTGATGCGTGGATGCGGGCGGGAGGACGTCAGGATCGCCTCGTCTGACAGGTAAGTAGCGACCCCCGACCCCTGCTATGTCGCTGGTGAGATCTGCCTGTGTGGCAGCTCACTAGCGACCACTTAGCGATGTACCAGCGATCCTGACCGCGTCATATCGCTGGTCGGGATCGCTGGTACATCGCTAAGTGTGACAGTACCTTAACAAAGCAAGCTTTCAGGACTGCTTATGTCCATTCATCAGGCTGATATGACAAAATATTTGAAGAAACCTTATTTATATACAGTTTAAAGCACAACATTTCAATAAGCAAACAATGAGCTTGGAGAGAGAATCCTTAATTAAGTAAGATTAGATAGGTAGTGTGAAAAGTTCTGTGAGATCAAAGGGCTACTTGGAGGACATAGCTCAGATATGGTAATGGGTCATAAAACCTTCTGACAAATAGAGTCCTGTGTGAATAGAATCAAAGCTAGTAATGAATTTGTGCTCCCACACTCTCTAATGTGTCTGTGATTTAAAATTGCCTTTTAAAATGACAACTTTCATATTGCCTATGTTGTGTCCTGGATGACAGAAATGTTTAGCCACAGGTAAATGGATTTTTTTGTCTGTAATTGTATGACGATGAGACCTTGCTCTCAGTCTCTGTCCTGTTTCTCCAACATAGAGGCCACCCACAGGACATATATTGCATAGAATTAAATACACCACATTGGAAGAGGAACATGTGAATGTCCCTGGGATCTTATAGTCCTGCTGTGTGTTGGGAATTTGGATTTTGTCTTTTGTCTCTATACCTAATTAAGGATTCTCTCTTCAAGCTCATTGTTTGTTTATTGAAATGTTGTGCTTTAAACTGTATATAAATAAGGTTTCTTCAAATATTTTGTCATATCAGCCTGCTGAAGGGACGTAAGCAGTCCCAAAAGCTTGCTTTGTAACAACATTCACTATTATTTGTTAGCCATTAAAATGTATCATACCCACAAGATTCCTATTTTGTTTCTCTCACTGAGAGCACTTTATATATCTTTTTCTACAGGCTAACACGGTACCAAACCACTTTTTTCGTTTTACATAGATCCACATACATACAGTAATGACTGAAACTGTTCCTATAACCATCAAGAAGCTTCTTACAACTCTCAACTGGATTTTTTATCACTCTTCTATTGCAAACTGTTCAAGGACTCACATATTTGAAAGATGCTTTATTCCAAGAGCAATTTTAAGATCTATCCACAGGTGTTCAATGAGACTTAGATTTGGACTCATTGCTGGCCAATTCAGAGTTCTCCAGTGCTTTGTTTCCATTAATTTCTGGATGCTTCTTGAAGTATGTTTGGGGTCATTATCCTGTTGGAAGACCCATAACATAGGATTCAGACACAGCTTTCTAACACTGGGAACTACATTGCGACCCAAAATCCTTTCATAATAATCAAATTTCATAATGCTTTGTGCACATTCAAGGCACCCAGAGGCAGAAAAACAACCTTAAAACATCTTTAAACCTCCACCATATGTGACTGTAGGTACTGTGTTCTATTTTTGTACGCCTCCTTCCATTTTCGGAAAACAGTAGGATGATGTGCTTTACCGAAAATCTGTATCTCATCTGTCAACATAACACTTTCCCAGAAGGATTTTGGCAAACTGCAGTCTAGCTTTTTTATGTCTCTGTGTCAGAAGTGGGTTCCTACTGAGTCTCCTGCCATGGCGTTATTTAATTCAAATGTCGATGGCTAGTTCGCTCTGACACTGATGCACCCTGAGCCTGCAGGACAGCTTGAATTTCTTTGGAACTTGATTGGGGCTGCTTATCGACCATCTGGATTATCCTTCGTTGCAATATTTCATCGATTTTCTCTGCTGTGCACATTCAGGGAGATTAGCTACAGTACCATGGTGTAAAAATTATAAGGGTACTACCGAATCTGATTGCATGGGATAACATGATATTGAGACCAAAGCTGATGTAAATAAGTATATTAAGAAGTGAAACAAAACTAACAGAGCACTTCCTGCAATAGTAACAAAACCACAGCACAATATAGAATGATGCAGGTGTAGCAAAACTAACAGAGCACTTTCTGCAATAGTAACGAAAACACAGCACAATATAGAATAATGCAAATGAAGCCAAACTAACAGAGCACTTCCTGCAATAGTAATGAAAACACAGCACAATATAGTAATGTCCAGTAAAACTGAAAAGCAGGGCGCGGCCACTAATATGAACCAGTCCAACTGTAATATGACGCAGGTGTGCACTAAGCACTAAACGTGAGAGTAGAAGTATATATGAGAGGAAGCACACTGCCCTTAAAGGGAACCTGTCACCCCCCCGGGAGTTTTTAAGTGAAAGAGCCACCTTCAGCAGCACTAAGGCTGCATTCTTTTAAAGTGGCTCTTGTGTTTCTGATCCCTAGTAACGCCGAAATACAGACTTTTATAAATTCCCTGCCATACCTCTTGTGAGTCCTGGAGGTGTGTTTTCTCCCCTGGTGTCCAGCATCTTAGAGCCATCCATCATCCCCCTCTTGCGATGTTGCGCTGCCTCCTCTGCTCCTTACATGCCCAGCGCCTGCACTCTGCCAACAGTTCTCGGGCATGCGCCATACACACTGCCCAGGAACTGACATCATGCATTCATGTAATGCTATCTCACCACAAGGCCCCAGATCCTGCCCCGCTGTGTGTTATGATGTAATTACACTGCAGGGCTGGGTATCTGGTGACTGCGCAGAGAGATCCTGTGTGTGGGGAGCTGAGCTCACTAGACGCTGTCGAGGGAGGAAACTGGAGGAGGGGGAGATAGATGCTCACTGCGCAGGTGCCAGATACCCAGCCCCGCAGTGTGAATGCATCATAACACACAGTGGGGTGGGATCTGGGGCCTCACGGCGAGAGAGAATTACATGAAGGCATGATGTCAGTTCCCGGGCTGCGAAGGGCATGCGGTCAAACTCATATAATCCCATTGGAAGCATGAAAGCTGTCTTGGCTCGATCTTGTTCAGACATTGGTACTTGCCAGTAACCACAGGCCAGGTCTAGCATGGAGAAGTACCGGGCATTCCCTAGTGCTGACAGATACTCCTTTATCCTTGGCAATGGATATGAGTCTCGCACCGTACAAGTGTTGAGCTGGCAGTAGTCCACACAGAAGTGTAAGGATCCGTCCTTCTTCTACACCAAGACTAAGGGGGCAGCCCACGGACTCTGACTCTCACGAATCACTCCTTTCTTCAACATCTGCGACAGCATCCTCTTTACCTCCTTATACATCTGTGGGGTTATCTGGCAATACCGTTCACAGATCGGTGCCGCATCCCCGGTGGGTATCTCGTGGGTGATGGCCGTGGTGCACCCAATGTTGTCTTCGTTTTTGGCGAACACTTCCTGGTATTTTCCAAACAAGGCTTCCACCCGGGGAACCTGCTGAGGGGTCAGTTCTGAGAGCTCTGCCCGTATATGTTCCAGTATCCGTCGCCCTTTCTGCAGCAATCTGGGGTCTGGGGCTGCCTCTGCCTTGAAAGTCACCAGTCACGGGTCTTCTTGCTTTGAAGTCTGCTGTACTGTCTCAGATGGAACCAACTCATCTGGCATGCCCAGGATATGGGCAACTTCACTCCTGGGGGGCAAGGTTACATCGGTCTCCCCCAAATTTACACAGCATACGAGGACAGTGCCATCCCGCACAGTAGCCAAGGTCTGTGTGACCAATATCCCCGACGGCAGCAGGTCGGCTTTGCTGGGCTCAACCTGTACCTCCACCCCCTCCTGGGGAATACCAGCTCGAACAGGCAGGGGGAGCACAGTCTGTCCAGGGGGAAACACCCAATTGATGAATGACATGATTGGTACGATGACTTTGCCGAGTTCCTTCCCATCGCTGTATGTTTCTCAGACCTGAGCTGGCGGTATCAGCTGCTAAAATACCCTTCTCTGTGGGGTCTGGTTGCTCCATTGTCACAGGAACTGTTCTGGGATTCGTTGAAAAGAAGACTCCCGAGATCTTTAAGCACATTCATGCCCAGGGTTACGGTATGGTCCTTAGCTGCTTCTCCATCTACCAGCACTACTCCTCTTTTCCCCAGACCTCTATGTTCATCCATACCATCCCTGCGACCAGGATGGTTAAGTGGTTGGACGCCGTATGCTTCATCACTGGGCCCCATTCCGGCTGCAGTGCCTCCGCGAAGTGTCGGCGGAAATATCCTTCAGGCATTTGGTCACTTGGGAGCCAGTGTCTATCAGGCAATGCACTGCTCTTCCATTGATTTCGGTCCAGACCAGGGTGCACATGGAAACAAGGCTGGTGGGACTTCTGCTATTCCTTCTCCAATTTTCACGCTCCAGGCGGCATCCCTCGGGCTTGGAGCCACCTAGTTTATCGGATGGCGCGAGGATGGTCGGGTCCGCCAGGGACACCACCGGGCAACGTGGTCGGGTTCTCTGCAGGTATAACACGTAGTGGAGCTTCTCCTCCAGGTAGCACCAGTCTCACGTCAGGGGGCTCCTTCTCTGTCTCGTACCAAGGAGTAGAATTCTACCATCAGAGTTCTTTTTGACGCCGCCATTTCTTCACGGACCTGTATAATTTCATGCTTCAGGTCTTCCACACATTGAGGGATAGTTTCCCTGGTGGCAGTTACCTCCCCGCTCTGTACCTTCCCAATTGGCACTGTCACTCCCTGCTCTTGCTCACGTGCGCGAACCTCACTGTTGACTTCAGAGAAAGTCAAATCTGGCTTTACCCGCATGTGCTTTCGCAGAGCCTGGTTCATTAACACCTCACGCAAACCCGTGACCAGCTGATCCCGAAGCACAACGACAATTGACCCTACACCTATGCCATCCTTCCGTATGATGGCAGTATGGAGCTCTTGCAGGGTGTTCATAAATTGTGTAACGGTCTCCCCCTCTCTTTGCACCCGGTGAAACAGTCGCATGCGCAGTTCCCCTACGTCAGTGGGATCCCCATGCGTCTCCTCAAGTATACGTAAAACTTTGTCCAGGTTACCTCTTGCCTGGGGGAGCCTAAGCATAACAGAGTCCCATGCCTCTCTCTCCAGGGCCATCACCGCAATCTCTGCCTCCAGGGCCAGTGTCATGGGATGCATCCGCATCATTCCCCGGATGCGCTCAGTCCAACTCCACAACATCACATTGCGCCCAGAAAACTTTGGCAAATTATATAACATGGCTCCCAGGGAAATGCTAGACCTGGGGCCTCCCCCAACTGCAGGGTCTGCCCCTTCCGCGCTACCGTGTGACATCCTGCCGACTACGCCAAGTGTAATAATGTGCAGGTGCTGAGTATGTTACCACGGGACAGAGACAGACCAAAAGTTAAAGGGTTTATTTACAAGGGTCAAAATCTCCTTGCAGGGAGAAAACAGTGGGGGTTAAACTGGCAAGGTAATCATAATTTAATGGTTTATGCAAACTAGGCAAAGTTATCAAACAGTCAAACAAGACTGTGGCGCCCCCAGGAGTATGGTCGCCACAGTGGCATTGCCTTCCTCCAGGGAGGGTGATGTCAGGCTTGGAAACAATGGAGGGTCTCTCTAACAGTTAACCATGTCATGCAACACAGTTCCCACTCCAGGCCAACAGAGGGAGCTCTGAACCAGAATTGGGGGAGAAGTGCTCTCTGAGGGCCAGGAAGGGAAATTAGTTAGTTAGTGTGAGGAGGGCAAAGAGTGTAGACATGTGGAGAGAAGCTGGAGGTAGAGTTGAGGATAGAGAGCTCCCTCCCAGTGAGCGCATGATCTGGAGCCTGGTCTCCACAGTTGTACGGATACTGAAGGTCCTGCAACAGAAACCAGAGGAATAGGAAGCTGTAAATGCTCTGATCCCAACTAAGACTTGGAGGCACAACAGCGACGGATGAGCAAAGAGAGATAGAGGGCTACAGCTGTCTGCCAGACGAGGTAGTTCTAAGAGACGATAAGAAGGAGGAACTTCAGTGTAACACAACCCATCTGATAGAGAGATCCCTGAGTTGTTTCCAGGCTAGCCTGCTCCTGTGCCATCTGTAACCAGGACCCTGGACTGCGTTGGCCAAGTAAAGGTAAAGAAACTGCAACCTGTTGTGTCCTTGCCTCCTTCCTGCAACATCCTCAGCACTGCTACATCTCTGTGCCAAACACTGCACCCTCTTCCTAAACATTCCGCTACACTGCCCTGGGACCAACAGCCCTACCTGTGGAGGGCTACAACATCATTGCTGCACTACACCATCTGTCCCAGAGGATCTGCCTGCAGCGTCGGCTTAACACCTCCCTTGCCGAACACCACAGGTGGCGTCACGAATCACTTATAAACTTTATTCCCAACTCAACCCCTTTTACATGGGCGCCCAGGGCCTCGGACCGGGTCACCGCTGCTGTGACAATCCCCTCTGAGAGACCGGCCCGGTACCGAGTATCCCACAGCCCTGGGAGGGCGACCCATTTTGGCGTCACAAACAGGATTACGGAGCCCGGTATCCCCAGGTCCTGTGTGCCAGAGACTGTTTTGTGTACTGTGGACTGTTGGCGCCATTGCCGCCATTATCCAGCTGCTTGACGCGCACGGGAAACCAGAGAGGCGGGCCGTCGTGGGCAGAGCCTGCCGAAGAGCGCGAGGAAGTGAAGTGCCACATGAGAAGAGGGCAGCGCGCGAGAAGGGGAGGAGCTGAGGCCTCCAGCCGGTAAGCCGCTCAACCCCGGGGCCTGGCAACCGTTAACTAGAGGGGAAGGAGAATGTCCGAGGCATGCGCCGATGCAGCGATGGACGCCCCCGCAGACCCCACAGCGCCGCTGAATTCAGCAGCCAGTGTTGCTTCCAGGGCACTGCAAGAAACAGCACCCACCGCAGCGGTCCCCATAAGGCTGCTGTCTATGCCTTACATACCGGGAGCAGCCTGGCTACCGCAGTATTCAGGGGAGTCACCTGAGTGAATTTAAAGAGAGACTCTGCAGTTTGTTTGAGGTGTATCCTCTATCTGAAAGCCAGAAGGTGAACATCCTGATTGGGCAGCTAACAGATGAAGCACAGAGAGAAGAAAAAGCCTGGCGGAAAACTGACAAAGAGACTGTTAAAAAGATTTTGGCCAAGCTAAGAAGCACCTTTGACACTAGCACTGCAGCTGAAATCAAGATGAGGTTCTTTGGATGTAAACAGAAAGCACAGGACAATATAAGGGACTATTCTCTTAACTTGCAGGAGCGGCTGCGAGCCGTCAAGCAGATTGACCCGGACAGTGTGAAAGATGGAGATGGACTGTTAAAAGAGCAATTCATTGAGGGACTCCTATCCAGTACCCACAGAGTACAGCTGTGCATCATAGCCCTACAGAACCCTGATCTAGACTTTGCTGATTTCAAGGACAGGGCTATCCGGATGCTGCAGGAACCAACTGTCAGCCGTCCAGTGCCCCCTAGGTGCCAAGCGATCACCTACCACCAGGAAGCAACATCTTTCCCTTCCATCCCTGTGGAGGCTGATGCACAGACTCTGGACAAAGATCCATCTGCAGAACTGCATCTTCAGGTCCAGGAGTTGACCAAGAGTATGGCTGCACTTGCTAAAACCATGCGGTCCCTGCAGGTATCCTCCAAGGAGAAGATCCAGCTCACTTCCAGTCCAGAGGATGTCCTATGGCTAAAGAAGAAGAGGATCCCGCCACTCCGAGGAAGGAACAACGATCGCTATGAACAAGACGGACGTCCCATCTGTCGTCGCTGCCACAAGGCAGGCCACATCACAAGATTCTGTTATTTAAACGAGCAACCCCTGGGGCAGAGGGCCAAGCCCCAGGAGTAGGACCACAAGGCCCAAAGAATTGGCGAGCCAAGTATGTTGGAGGGAGACCTGTCCTCCAAGTGGTGATTGACGGTATCTCCATGAACGCTTTGCTGGACACTGGCTCCCAGGTGACAACTATGCCCTACTGTATATCCTTTACAAGCGGTATTGGGCTGATTCTGAACTTACTCACTGCCCAAGTGATGAACTCACAGTAGTTGCCAGTAATGGTCAGTCTTTATCGCAAGTGGGATGTAAAGAAATTACTGTTAAAGTGGGTCGAGTAGAGTTAAAATCTCAAGGTCTGATAGTTGTGGATATTGATCAACGAGAATGTAACCCAATGATGACTCTTGGTACCAATGTGATTGAAAATTGTCTTTCCGAGGTTATTGTCTTGTTGCAGCAGGTGGCTGAGACTGCTGGTTCCAGTGAACAACGAGTCCTGCAGAAGGAGATCAGGGCCCTGATGCAAAGACAGAAGGTAGAACTCTCTGGCGGAGAAATTGGCAGCGTCAGAGTGAGTGATTCTTTCCCAACTGCAATACCCCCCAGATGTGAAATGTTGATTTGGTGTCAGGCAGCCATAGGCCTCAGAGGAAAAGATTACCAGGCAATGGTAGAACCAGTGTACTCGGATAGCAGGCCACTGTCCTGACAGCCAGAGGGGTAGTTGATGTCCGTAAAGGGAGGGTACCTGTACGCCTCTTGAATTGTGGGGAGGAGGAGGCCACAATACCTCGGTATGCCACAGTTGCTAAGCTGCTTACTGTCAGTAACAATGCAATACAGGCAGCAGAGCCCTTGGTCTCATCCGACCAGGTGGAGGACAATGGCTCTGTCAAGCATCTGGAGGAGTGGTGTCAGCAACTGCAGGTGGGAACTGACTCCACCCCTTCATACTAAAAGAATGGGGTTTACCGAGTGACTCAGGAGTATGAGCAGGTATCCAGAAAACACCCTCTAGATTTTGGGAAGGCAAAAGGTGTTCAACATCATATCCCCACTGGAGATCATCCACCCATAAAAGAAAGGTACCGGCCTATACCCCCAACACAATACCAATGTGCCAAAGGTATGTTGAGAGAGATGAAGGACGCAGGGGTTATTAGAGACAGTTGTAGCCCCTGGGCAGCTCCAATAGTTTTTGTAAAGAAAAAGGATGGTACCATGAGAATGTGTGTTGATTACTGAAGAATTAACAGCATTACACATAAGGATGCCTACCCATTACCCAGAATTGAGGAGTCATTAGCTGCACTTAAAACTGCTATTTTTCCACCTTAGATCTCATTATTGGGTATTGGCAGGTTCCCGTGGCAGAGGCAGACAAGGAGAAAGCAGCATTTACCACCCCAATGGGTCTCTGTGAGTTCAACTGTATGTCATTCGGGCTCTGCACCGCCCCAGGAACATTTCAACGGCTGATGGAGTGCTGCCTGGGGCAAAAGAACTTTGAGACGGTCCTGTTGTACCTTGATGATGTCATTGTTTTCTCCAAGACTTATGAAGACCATCTGAAGCACCTGGCTGAGGTGTTTGAAGCCTTGTCCAACTTGGGCCTGAAGGTGAAGCCTTCCAAATGCCACCTCCTGAAACCCAAGGTACAGTACTTCGGTCATGTAGTGCGTGCAGAAGGTGTGGCACCAGATCCTGACAAGGTCACAGTCATCCAGGACTGGCAGAAGCCCAGCAACCTCCTTGAGGTACGCCAATTTCTTGGGTTGGTAGGCTACTACCGAAGGTTTATCAAGGGCTTCACTGAAATAGCCACTCCTATGCAAAATCTTATGGTGGGGCAGTCCAAGAAGGCCAAACAGAAAACTTCCACATTTGAATGGACTGAGGAGTTGGAGAGGTCCTTCACCCGACTGAAGATGGCTCTCACAGGAGATGAAGTTCTGGCCTACCCAGACTATGACCAACCCTTTGTGTTGTATACTGATGCCAGCAACATGGGACTAGGAGCAGTACTGTCACAGGTACAGAATGGCAAAGAAAGGGTGATCTCCTACGCCAGCAGGAAGCTTCGTCCCACTGAAAGGAACCCTGACAACTACAGTTCCTTCAAGCTGGAGTTCCTCGCCATAGTCTGGGCTGTGACTGAAAGATTCAAGCACTACCTAGCTTCAGCCAAGTTTACCATCTTCACGGACAACAACCCGTTGACTCTCTTGGAAACTGCAAAACTAGGTGCACTGGAACAGCGATGGATGGCTCGGCTGTCTTTCTATGAGTTTACCATCGAGTACCGGGCAGGGCATAAGAATGCCAATGCTGATGCGCTGTCCAGAATGCCTAATCTGCCAGATGCAGGAGAAGACCCTGAGGCTCTTGAAGAAATAGAGTTATCTCCCTTCCACCGGCCAATTGCGGCCCAAACGTGCCCAATGAGTGAGGAACAGACGGTCTGGCTTGAAAGAGGCCACCCTAAACCCATTGCCTCATCATGACTGGGCAGAAACCCAGGATAGCGACCCAGCAGTCCGCCTGGTGAAGGAGCTACTGTCACAAGCTGACTCACGCCCAGAGTCGGATGCTCCTGAAGAAACCCAGCAGTTGTGGAAGGAAAGAGGCCGGCTGTTCATCTATGAAGGAAAGCTGTGTTGGAGGAGTATCAATGCCCACACTCATGAGTTGGTCTGGCAGGTGGTAGTCCCAAAGAGAAAGGCATCAATGGTCCTGGAAGCATACCACAATGGAGCTGGACACTTCGGATGGAAGAAGTTGGAAGCCTTGCTCTGAGAGAGATTTTCCTGGGCTGGTATGAGGAAAGTCATTGAAAATTGGTGCCGGGAGTGTGGACAATGCAACCTGCGCAGAAAGTACCGTAACAGCCAGCGAGCTCCTTTGCAGCCAATAATAACCAAGCAACCACTTGAGTTGGTTGCCCTGGACCATGTGAAGCTGGACCCAAGCCGTTCCGGCTACATTTATGCTCTTACCATCTTTGACCACTACTCGAGATTCCTGGTAGTAGTGCCTGTCAAGGATCAAACAGCCAGGACAGCAGCCAGAGCATTCCAACAGCACTTTTGCCGACCACATGGTTACCCTGAGAGAGTGCTTACAGATCAAGGTCCAGCTTTCGAGGCAGAAGTGTTCCAGGAATTCTGCAACTTGTACGGTTGCAAGAAGATTAGGACAACCCCGTACCATCCACAGACCAATGGCATGTGTGAAAAGATGAACCAGGTAGTGATTGACCTACTGAAGACCTTACCTTTGGACGAGAGGAATCTGTGGCCAGAAAAGTTGACAGATCTTGTAGACCTCTACAACCACATTCCTGTGAATTCCACCAACTGCACTCCAGCCTACCTAATGAGAGCGAGGCCTGGTAAACTGCCTATTGATTTGGATATGGGAGTCCTGACACCTAAAGTGACATCACCAGATGCTGACTGGGATACAGAGAGGCAGCAACAGTACAGAAGAGTACAAGAGTGTGTGGAAGAGTCTAGCTCAGGCAAGACAAAAACAAGAGAGGAACTACAATCAGCATCCACCTGCAGTTCCCTTGTCACCAGGAGAACAAGTCCTAAAGAGGAAAAGAAGGATGCATAAGTTGGATGACCAATGGGAAGCTGAACCCTACACCATTCTACCCTCAAATTTTGACAATACCAAGGTGTGCCTTATTAGTAAAGATGGAGGAGAAACCTCAGCAGCAGTATCAAGGGATCATTTGAAATTATGCCCTGACCAGCTAAAGGAAAGAATGGAAGAACAAAATAACATCCAACCCATAGAGGAAGAAAAGGTCTGCACTATACTTGGAGAATTCCCTGCCAATTGGACTAAAGTAAATGATGCCATAGTGATGCCAGTGTTGACATTTCCCCAACTGGTAGTACAAGAACACGTGACTCATGAGAACTCTGAAAATCAGGAAGTTCAGGTAGCAGATGCC
Source organism: Dendrobates tinctorius (assembly GCF_039654945.1). Taxonomy (NCBI): domain Eukaryota; kingdom Metazoa; phylum Chordata; class Amphibia; order Anura; family Dendrobatidae; genus Dendrobates; species Dendrobates tinctorius. The sequence goes on from NW_027361693.1 coordinate 2,471,887, forward strand.
ATACCAGCAGTGGAGCCAGAGAACCCTTGCCCTGCCAGTGGTGAATCTGTCATGCCCCTGGTGGGACTAAGAGTCCATAGGAGAAAACTACCTATTTTACCCACACCAGAGTTACACAGGTCTACCCATACTACACAAGGTATACCGCCCATCAGATATCGTGTATAGATAAGTTTATGTGAATGTTGAAATTGTGTATATATGTAACTGTTCTCAAGCTTTGTGCCTATAGAGACTCTGTAAGAAGCCTTTTTGAAGTTCTTGTTTCATGTTTTGATGGACATTGGACCACAGGACTTGTGTGGTCAAAGCCAACTTGTACATAGTTTACCATTTGCCCAGGAATAGACCATGGACGTTGATGCATGGAGTTATCATCACAGGACTATTTTTGGAGCCTTTGGTTTTTGTAAATTTTTCATTTTTCTTAAATCTTGTAACCTTCATATTGTTTACATGTTTATATGTTTTTTCATGTTTTTCTTTTATCAGTCCAGGAGTACTGACTTGCACTAGGGGGGAATGTGGCGCCCCCAGGAGTATGGTCGCCAGAGTGGAATTGCCATCCTCCAGGGAGGGTGATGTCAGGCTTGGAGGCAATGAAGGGTCTCTCTAACAGTTAACCATGTCATGCAACACAGTTCCCACTCCAGGCCAGCAGAGGGAGCTCTGAACCAGAATTAGGAGAGGAGTGCCCTCTGAGGGCCAGGAAGGGAAATTAGTTAGTTAGTGTGAGGAGGGCAAAGAGTGTAGATGTGTGAAGAGAAGCTGGAGGTAGAGCTGAGGATAGAGAGCTCCCTCCCAGTGATAGCGCATGATCTGGAGCCTGGTCTCCATGGTTGTACGGATACTGAAGGTCCTGCAACAGAAACCAGAGGAATAGGAAGCTGTAAATGCTCTATTCCCAACTAAGACTCGGAGGCACAACAGCGACAGGTGAGCCAAGAGAGATAGAGGGCTACAGCTGTCTGCCATACAAGGTAATTCTAAGAGACGATAAGAAGCAGGAACTTCAGTGTAACACAGTACTGGATGTACCTCAAGCCAGCGCTAGGAAGGAGACTACACAACCCATCTGATAGAGAGATCCCTGAGTTGCTTCCAGGCTAGCCTGCTCCTGTGCCATCTGTAACCAGGACCCTGGACTGCGTTTGCCAAGTAAAGGTAAATAAACTGCACCCTGTTTTGTCCTTGCCTCCTTCCTGCAACATCCTCAGCACTGCTACATCTCTGTGCCAAACACTGCACCCTCTTCCTAAACATTCCGCTACACTGCCCTGGGACCAACAGCCCTACCTGTGGAGGGCTACAACATCATTGCTGCACTACACCATCTGTCTCAGAGGATCTGTCTGCAGCGTCGGCTTAACACCTCCCTTGTCGAACACCACAGGTGGCGTCACGAATCACTTATAAACTTTATTCCCAACTCAACCCCTTTTACATGGGTGCCCAGGGCCTCAGACCGGGTCATCGCTGCTGTGACAATCCCCTCTGAGAGACCGGCCCGGTACCGAGTACCCCACAGCCCTGGGAGGGCGACCCAAGACAACGGTAATTAACGAGTGTTTGTGCAACTTATAAGTCTGAAGAAATCTTGCTTGATGGTCATCTTCTCCAACGTAGGCGCTGACAGCAGCAGCACTTGTAGTCTCTGTAGTTTCTGTAAATGCTGTAGTCTCTGTTAGAGGGTAACCAAGGTCTCTGGGGTTAAGGAGGAAGGAAGGGGGGACACTGGGCCAAACTGGGTCTCCCCTGCTCTGAGTCTATGCTTCCAAACTAACAGTCTCTCCGCCGGAACGATGCTCAGTCTTTTAAAGTCTCTCTGCTGGAATCAGGGGCTCTGACCTGTCAACGCGGGCACCGGGGCTGCGTGCACGGGTCTCCGTCTCTGCACAGTCAGGAGGACATCTTAGTAAGTATGTCACGTCCTCCTGTGTTATCTCTCTGACCGGGAGTTCTCTCTCCTCTTCTGTGCGCGGCTGCAACCTGCTCTGTCTGCTGCACACGCCGCTCTGATCTGCGCGCGCTCTCTCTTCACTTCCTCGGTCTGCACTCCTTCCTGTCCAGCACAACTTCCCCTTCCCCACTGCTACTGACAGGCCCATGATGCAGTCGGTCCAGGTCCAAAAGTCTTCCCCCCGGCAACCCTGCTGCCCAGCTATATGGGTCTGGACACGGAGCAGAGGAGATAACCCCCTGCTGATTCTTCTTGTGCTTCACCCCCTTACATTAGCGCCGGAGCACACATCAAAGGGAGGGATTCTGAAGTGGGTGTACTATTACACCCAATGTCGGACAGAGGTTAAAGGTTGTAACAAGGTTGATTCAAACAATTGTATATTGCTCCAATATTGGACCACCGGAATTAATCTCAGGTAGTGATGAGCAAGTATGGTCATTGCTTGGGTGATCTCCGAGTATTTGGAAGTGCTTGAAGATTTAGTTTCTGTTGCTGCAGCTGTGTGATTTGTGGCTACTTGACAGCCTCAATACATGTGGGAATTCCCTAACAAACAGGCAATCTCCACATGTATTCAGGCTGTCAAGTAGCTCGAAACTCGAGCATCAAGTATACTCACTCATCCATAATCTCAGGTCAAAGAGTATACAGTAAAGGTATAAAAATAACCTTTATTAATTAATCATAATAAAAGAAGAAGGATAAGGTGCCTCATGCAAAGAAGAGATGCAGCAACAATACAATAAAATAGGCAATAATAATAGCAATGGACACTGGACTGTAATAACCTTTATAAATAATGTTGGTAGCAGTGTACAACCTAAATGTATAAAATCCAGGCAATAGTGCAGAGTTCTAAGTATTTATGCCTAGTGGATCTGTCTATAGCTATAACTATGTAAGGGAATTTATTTTACTTAAAATCAAAGTGCTGATGGTGTCTACAAGAGAAATAGTGCTGCACCTCTCCATCCCGACTCACTTTTCGCCTTGCTTTTTTTGTTGCCCTCCTATTGGTTAGGGTTTTTTGGACAGTTATGTTCAATTGCATATTGGTCAGTATGATGCCTATGAGCAAAGGATAGCAAACTGACCCCATAATAACCAGTGTACCAAGGTGTATGAGAGATTCTTCAAACTTCTGGTCTATGAAAAAAGTGTTTGCAGCTTGCACCTGCCTAGTACATGTCACTGGCAGGCCGCTGTGCACACAATTTGTGGATATGTGGGCCTTGAAGTTTTCAGGCGCCCCTCGTATACTTCAATAAGCTTTCTTTTCTGGGTCCCGTACTGGATCTGAGATCGCAATGCATCACACCACATTTTAAACATGCTGTTAGGGTCACATCTAAAAATATATATATATATTTTTTTTACATAAAAACAGCACGCAGTCAAACATAACTGAGAGGGAGACAGCCTCTGACTTCGAGGCCCCTGTCGATCCAGTCGGGGAAGGTGAAAAGGTGGCTGGCCTATCTACTGCACCTTCCAGCTGCATCCACACACCACCACCAGCACTGGCATCAGCACAACAGGAGGAACATCCAGAGGAGGACCAGGGAAACAGCAGAAACCCTACCATGCCTCTGGAGACCTCACCCCAGCCTGCCGTCATCCCACGCCGTGCCCGACGCAGGAGAGACTTTATAGCCTCTGACACCAGGAGGCATGTTGATGCCAGGGTCTTAAACTATTGGGCCAGGACTGCCCACGATGGTGGTGAGGAAACCTATACCCGCAGACTGGCCCGGTACCTCCGTCCAATACCCCGGGAGGTCAGGCTGCATGCCCGAGGAGCTTTTCAGATATTGATAGATACCTGCCCACACCCCAATAACCCCAAAACGGTATTTAAATTTTTGGAACTGTGGCAGTTGTCCAACAGTTATCAGCTTCCAATGCCGCCAATAACACAAGTGCAGGCACAATCAGTATCTGAGCCACCTCATCCCCGGGTGCCAACACCACAGCCAAATCCCTCCCAACCCTACATTGGCCTACACAGGTCCAAAGGTCAGCAAATGATGCACCTGCCCAATATGGCCACTTGATCAGACCCACTGTTGGAGGCTGGTCCCAACATGGGTATGGTCGACATGGCCATATTGAGGGTTATGAACAACGTGGGTACCCATATACCCAGGAGTATCCACAACAGTGTCCCTCATCCCATTTCTTTCCTCCAACACAGGATCCTGCCCAGATCCACCATCCCGGGGCTAAATATATAAACCCACAGGGTGAGGTACAAGTTGCACCTCAAACACAGCAAACAGCTCAAACTCAAGCCATCACCACCCCCATTCTACCATAACTTATAATTTTGTTTTGTTTATTTTTTCTTCAAAAATTTGTTTGTAATATTTTTGTTTTTCTTATGCTAATTTTTTATGACTTTGTCGGCCCAGTTTGATTGGACAAAAAAGCCATATGCTAATAAAATGGTATTTGGTTTTGCAAATCACTGTTTGGATTAAAAACAGTTAAAACTATATGACTTATGTCTGATTTAGTTAAGATATTGGTCAACTTCTGATTTACACAGTTTACACATTATAAGGGAAACACAACACACACTTCAAGCATAAATATGATTTTACATTCAACACATAATTCAAATTTACAACATAGAAACAGCATTATCTCGCCATGGAGTAGCTCCCTCTGGAGAAACAAAATAATTTTCACCCTCAATTCTTATTTTTCCAAGGGTAACAGGACCCTAAAAGTTATTGTGCAATTTGTCCTGAGTACGCTGATACCCCACATGTGGGGGTAAACCACTATTTGGGCGCATGGCAGAGCTCGGAAGGGAAGCAGCGCCATTTGACGTTTTTGGCTGGAATTGAGATCGGACACCATGTCACGTTTGGAACGCCCCTGATGTAACAAAACAGTGGAAACCCCCCACAAATGATACCATTTTGGAAACTAGATCCCCAAGGAACTTATCTAGATGTGTGGTGAGAACTTTGAAACCCCCAGTGCTTCACAGAAGTTTATAATGCCTGGGCGTGAAAATAAAAAAATCGTATTTTTTCCACAAACATGATCTTTTAGTCACAAATTTTTTTATTTTCCCAATGGTACCAGGAGAAATTGGACCCCAAAAGTTGATGTCCAATTTGTCCTGAGTATGCTGATTCCTCATATGTGGGAGAAAACTACTGTATGGGCACACGTCAGGGCTCGGAAGGGAAGTAGTGACGTTTTGGAATGCAGACTTTGATGGAATGGTCTGCGGGTGTCATGTTGCTTTTGGAGAGCCCCTGATGTACCTAAACAGTGGAAACCCCCCACAAGTGACCCCATTTTGGAAACTAGACCCCCCCCACGGAACTTATCTAGATGTGTGGTGAGCACTTTGAACCCCCAAGTGATTCACAGAAGTTTATAACGCCCGGGTGTGAAAATGAAAAAATCATTTTTTTCCACAAACATCATCTTTTAGTCCCCATTTTTGCCCCCAATTTTTTATTTTCCTAAGGGTAACAGGAGAAATTGGACCCCAAAAGTTGTTTTGAAATTTGTACTGAGTAGGCTGATACCCTACATGTGGGGGTAAAACACTGTTTGGGCGCATGGCAGAGCTTGGAAGGGAAGGAGCACCATTAGACTTTTTCAACGCAGAATTGGCCGGAATTGAGATCCGATGCCATGTTGCATTTGGAGAGCACCTGATGTGCCCAAACAGTGGAAATCCCCAATTCTAACTCCAACCCTAACCCTAACACACCCCTAACCCTAATCTCAGCCCTAACCCTAGCCCTAACCCTAGCCCTAACTCTAGCCCTAACCCTAGCCCTAGTCCTAACCCTAGCCCTAGCGGGAAAATGGAAATAAATACATTTTCTTTTAATTTTATTATTTTTCGCTAACTAAGGGGGTGATAATGGGGGGTTTGATTTACTATTTATGGCGGTTTTTATGTTTGGCAGCTGTCATAGGCTAAAAGACGCTTTTTATTGTAAAAATAGTTTTTGCATCACCACATATTGAGAGCTATAATTTTTCCGTATTTTGACCCACTGAGTCATGTGAGGTCTTACTTTTTGCGGGACGAGTTGACGTTTTTATTAGTATCATGTTCGGGCACGTGACGTTTTTTGATCGCTTTTTGTTCCGATTTTTGGGACGCAGAATGAACAAAAACCAGCGTTTCATGAATTTCTTTTTGGGGAGTGTGTTTACACCGTTCCGTGTGCGGTAAAATTGATAAAGAGGTTTTATTCTTCGGGTCGGTACAGTTACAGCGATACCTCATTTGTGTCTTTTTTTATGTTTTGGCGGTTTTATGCAATGAAAACAATTTTATATAAAAAATAATTATTTTTGCATCACTTTATTCTGCGAGCTATAACTTTTTTATTTTTTCGCTGATGACACTGTATGGCAGCTCGTTTTTTGTGAGACATGTTGACGTTTTCAGCGGTACCATGGATATTTATATGTGTCTTTTTGATCGCGCGTTATTGCACTTTTTGTTCGGCAGTATGATAATAAATCATTATTTTTTGCTTCGTTTTTTATTTTTAATTTTTAAGGGGTTTGCTAAAGGGGTTAACTAATGGGACGGTTTTATAGGGCAGGTCGTTACGGACGCGGGGATACCAAATATGTGTACTTTTATTGTTTTTTTTTATTTCGAAAAAATGAATTTATTTGGGAATATTTTTTTTTTTAATTTATTTAACGATTTTTTTAAAATTATTTTTACACTTTTTTTTAACTTTATTAGGTTGTCCCAGGGGGGATATCACTGTCCTGTGACAGATCGCTGATCTGTCACATCACAGATCACTTTGACAGATCAGCAATCTGTCACAGGCATAGACGCAGACTTCCTCATGCCTGCGCTTTGCAGGCACTGAGGAAGTCAGCTCCCTACAGGCCCCCGAAGGTCCCCGTAGCCAACTTGGATCCGGGGACCTGCAGGGATAGAGCCCCCCGCAGCAGCGCTGCACATTGCGTTGCTGTGGGGGGCTCAGGGAAGCACGGAGGGAGCCCCCTCCCTGCCGATGCTTCCCTTTAACCCCCGGTACACCGCGATCGTGTTTGATCGCGGTGTACAAGGGGTTAACTTGTCGGGGGCGGTCCGTGACCGCCCCTGACACATTGTGCCGGGTGTCAGCTGTGAGCGCCGCTGATCGCTGTTTATACCTCTCTTGAACCTTTTAAAAAATTGCTTCACTGGGGATAATCCTGTTAAATAGGTTTTTCTTACCAGTTTTAAAAAGAAAGAGACTCCAGCCAATGACTTACATAAAGCTGAATAAGACCGCCCTTTAATAATTGAAGACTCAGAAAACCTCAAAGCTGGCTCGGGAGGAGAATCTGCATAGTCAAAGCTGTTCTTGATGCAAAAATTCATCACTGAGTAGTCAGCCCATGGTCTATTAGCTAGGGATTTTTCAATGAAATATGGAATTAACCCCAGACTATTTCCCAAAGATGATGTTCCTTCATTGTCAGCTTCTGGTGCCAGATGGCAAAAAAACTGACCACTGGTGGTGACAAAGGGAGTTAGGAATTAGCATATTATTGCTCAAAGAAAGCTTAGCCAAATGTTGTATTTTAGATAATTGTCTAATAATCCTAGCTGCAAATCTAAATTCCTTATCAGTATGTCTTTGGAATGTGGGAGAAAACCAGAGACCCCAGAGGAAACCCACGCAAACACGGGGAGAACATACAAACTCCTTGCAGATGTTGTCCTTGGTGGGATATGAACCCAGGACTCCAGCGTTGCAATGATGCAGTGCTAACCTTTGAGCCACCATGCTTCCACCATGATTAAGTTCATATTGAATGACCCAATGTAATAGTGAAGAAAAAGTCTCAAGGCAAAAACCCATAGGTAAGCATTTATCGAAAAAAAACATTATCAAAATAGAAACCTAAGGGATTAAAGCCAGAGAGATTTATGAGAAGGAGTCTAAACACCAATTTAACGTCGGATTTAGACATTAATGCATTCCAACTGTACTTTCTTAGAATATCAACCACCGACTCAAAAGAAGTATAATTGACCAAAGATAACGATTTGACAACCTAGTCATTCAAAGAAATGAATCTTTAAATGGAGGTATATAAAACCCATTGGAAAAACCTTGGTATAACAAATCCCTACTCTCCAGATCTGGGTACTTGCCTAGCCAAGGTGACATTCTTTCCAAGTCACTGCGGTCGGAGCTTTTAAAAATTGATTCCTGGCTGGCATTCTGCTGGGTGCTTTGGGATTGCTTTTTAAAACATTTGGACATAGGGTGTCCCACCCACACCGCACAATGAGCATTCATGCCGAAATCTACAATTATAGAGCCATTGGCAAGATGTTTTGTTAAACGCAATGCAAATGCCCCTTTTATTGGTTGAATTTAATGGTTGCTTATTAAGGAGTGTCTCTGTGGGAGCATTAAATTAATCCAGAGACCTACGTCCTTAACACCCCAAGTAATATTTGGATGAACCGCTAACTTATGAATAAAAGTCTCATGGTAAATTAGCCATGTCATCTGGCCAAATAAAATCCCACTACATAAATTAGCAAATTTTTGCGCCAAGGACTGAAAATGCTTGAAGTCGGTTGTTGAAAGATTTTGGTAGAGCTCCTGGCTTCTTATCCTCAAAGTCAAACTTATCCTCTTTTTTTTATCCTGCTGAATTTTGTGACCGGCAATAAACTGAACAGATCAACATAATTCTTGCCTCAAATTTTTTTCATTCATGGAGGCACTTAAATGGAATCCAAAATGGTAAAATTCACAAGTCAGCGCCTCCTTCAAATGAGCCTCTGGTATGCCAGGTCTAGCCTGCACTAAGGTATTTTGCTGGGACTGTTCTGTATGCTATTGTGTGTTGATGGTTCAATAAATTATTGCCACACTGTTTTACCCTCACCCTGTGTTGTCTGAGTAGTGTTCTGCTCATGAGGAGAGAGAGCGGTCATTCAGTGGCATGAGCCCTGGTCCATGTAGTCTTTCTAAAAACACCCAGGCCAGCGGATGAGAGCACACACTGACCCCCGTGTCTACACAGTGCCTCAGGATACACCCACAGGTTTAGAGTTTATGAAGGGAAGGACACCCAAATTGAACCCCCTGAATGTCCCCCTGTCTTGGGAGTGAGTGGGAAAATTGTGTGGGGTTTGGTGTACCCACTGCTAGATCAAGGCTATCACCTCTATATGGATAACTTTTATAACACCATCCCACTCTTCAAGTCCCTCTATGTGTGAAGTTCCGCAGCCTCCTGTTCTGTCCACAAAAATCAGAGAGGCCTCCCGAAAATGCTAATTGGGTAGATGCTCAGAAGGGGTGACAGTAGAGCCCAGTGTAGCAACCACATGCTGGTGGTCAAGAACAAGGACAAGAGGGATGTCTTTTTCTTGACCACCATACATGGTGATGGCAGCACCCTCAGCACTGTAAGAGGTACCTCTACACAGGTCACCAAACCAGACTGTGTACTAGGGTACAACAAAAACATGGGCCTTTGATCTCTCTGAACAAGTCTTCTAGGCATACCGTGCTTTGAAAAAGGCCAAGGTGTAGTACAAGAAGCTGGTTGCACATATCGTACAGATGGCAATGCACAATGCTTTTCTGCTGTCACAATGTGCAGGTCAGACCGCTACTTCATACCTTCAGTTCCAGAAGGTAGTGATTATGGCCCTGATATTTGGCAGTCAGGAAGGAGCAGGCCCCAGTATTTCTGGAACTGAAGGTGCTCGTATCGTACCAGGCTAACATTTCACAGAGGAAGTCCCTAAAAGTGGAAAAAAAAGGTAAGTCGCTAAAGAGGTACCGAGTTTGTTACAGAAGGGGAATACACAAGGGCACCATTTATCAATGCGACACCTGCCCAAATAAACCTGGCCTGTGTATGAAAGAATGCTTCAGACTGTACCACACATCCATGGACTACTAAATTAATTTCTGACTTACCCAAATTATGTATGACAACCTGACGAACACGTACTCAGGACAAATTGCAAAACAACTTTTGGGGTCCAATTTTTCCTATTTCACTTGTGAAAATAAAAAATAGGGGGTGAAAAGATCATTTTTGTGGAAAAAAATATGATTTTTTATTTTCATGGCTCTGCGTTATAAACTTTAATGAAACACTTGGGGGTTTAAAATGCTCACCACACATCTAGATAAGTTCCTTGCGAAGTCTAGTCTCCAAAATTGGGTCACTTGTGGGTGTTTCTACTGATTAGGCACATCAGGGCTACTGCAAACACGACATGACATGACGCCCGCAGACCATTCCATCAAAGTCTGCATTCCAAAACGTCACTACTTCCTTTCCGAGCCCCGACATGTGCCCAAACATTAGTTTTCTCCCACATATGGGGTATAAGCATACTTAGGACAAATTGCACAACAACTTTTGGGGTGCAATTTCTCCGTTTACCCTTGGGCTCTCCAAATGCGACATGGCGTTCGATCTCAATTCCAGCTAATTTTGCATTGAAAAAATCAAACTACGCTCCTTCCCTTCCGAGCTCTGCCATGCACCCTAACAGTGGTCCCCCCCACATATGGGGTATCAGCGTACTTAGGACAATTTGCACAGCAACTTTTGGGGTCGAATTTCTCCGGTTACACTTGGGAAAATAAAAAATTGAGACAAAAATAACATTTTTGTGGAAAAATATCATTTTTTTATTTTCACGTCTCTACGTTATAAACTATCGTGAAACACTTTGGGGTTAAAAGTGCTCACTGTTGTGAGCTCATTTTCTCATTCACCTTTGATGTCTGATGAACTCCCTCTGCTGGTGAAAGGAGGTAGTGAAACTGATTTGGATGGGAGAAACCTGTCACCTGAACAGGTGGATTGCGTTTGGACATCCAGAATCTCTGAGTGGATATAAGGCAGCCGACGCCCTGTAGGGTTGCTGGTGATTTCTCTGCTCTGAGCTCTGGCCTCCAGTTCAGTTCCTGTCTTCTAAAGCTAAGTTTTGCTCTGTTATTGTTCCATGAGATTTTGTCTGATTTGCTTAGTTTTGTGTTCTGCAAGCCCCGGCTGGGGCTCTGCTGAATTTCCATTTTTGTCCCTGTTCAGTTAAATCTCTTTTGCTCTGTCTTCAGAATATATCGGAATGCTGATATAGGGTTTTTGAAGTCTAGTGACTTCAGGGCCGTTTTTCCTATCAGACGTGTTGGGACATTTTTGGTAGGGTTTTTGCAGATTGCAGCCAGCATCTTTTCTGTCCTTTCCTATATAGTTAGTTGGTCCCCATCGTTTGCTCTGCCTGTCTTTCTGTCTGTGTTTGTGTTTTCATCTGTTTTCACCGACAATACATGTTGGGGGCTGTCTATTGCTTTGGGGTCTGCTCTGGGGCAGTTTAGATTTCCCCTTTCTTTCTTTAGGCTTATTTAGTTCTCCGGCTGTGAAGAGGCATCTATGACTACTGTAGGAACGCTCCACGGCTACTGTTAGTTGTTGTGAATAGGATCAGGGGTCTGCAATCCGCTAGCTACCAACCTCTCCAGTTTTCTGGACTTAGCTTGCATTTTTGTTTTTTCCTCCTCCGGTGACTCATTCATAACAGCTCACCACACATCTAGATAAGTTACTTTGGGGGTATATTTTCCAAAATGGGGTCACTTGTGGGAGTTTCGACTATGTAGGCACATCAGGGGCTTACCAAACGGGAGATGGCGTCCAATCTCAATTCCAGCTAATTTTGCGTTGATCAAGTCAATCGGCACTCCTTCCCATTTAAACTCTGTCATGTGCCCAAACAGTAGTACCCCCCACATATGGGGTATCAGCATGCTCATGACAAATTGGACAACTTTTGGGGTCCATATTCTCCAGTTACCCTTGTGAAAATAATAATTTGGGGGCAAAAAGATCATTTCTGTGGAAAAAATATGATTTTTTATTTTCACAGCTCTATGTTATAAACTTTAGTGAAACACTTGGGGGTTCAAAGTGCTTGCCACACATCTAGATAAGTTCCTTGGGGGGTCTATTTTCCAAAATGGAGTGACTTGTGGGGTGTTTCCACTGTTTAGGCACATCAGAGGCTCACCAAACGCAACATGGCGACTTCTGTTTAGGAACATCAGGGATTCTGCAAATGTGGCGTCCAATCTCAATTCCAGCCAATTTTTTGTTGAAAAAGTCAAATGGTTCTCCTTCCCTTCGAAGCTCTTGTGGTTCATATTTTCCTGTTACCCTTGTGAAAATAAAAAATAGTCTAAGTTTACATTTTAGTGAAAAAAGTTAAATGTTAATTTTTTCCTTTCACATTTCATTAATTCCTGTGTAAAGCACATGAAGGGTTAATAAACTTCTTCAATGTGGTTTTAATCAGCTTGAGGGGTGCAGTTTTTAGAATGTCTCTTTTGGGTATTTTCTGCCATATAGAACCCTCAAAGTGACTTCAAATGTGAGGTGGTCCCTAAAAAATGGTTTTGTAAATATTGTTGTAAAAATGAGAAATCACTCAGCAACTTTTAATCCTTATTTCTTCCTAAAGAACAAAAAAAATTGTCTAAAAAATTGTGTTGATGTAAAGTAGACATGTGGGAAATGTTATCTATGAACTATTTTGTGTGACATATTTCTCTGACTTAAGGGCATATAAAATCAAAGTTTGAAAATTGCAAAATTTCCTCCAAATTTCCTTTTTTTACACAAATAAATGCAAGTTATATCAAAGAAATTATACCACTAATATGAAGTACAATATGTCATTATTAGTGTTGAGCGATACCTTTCGATACCCAAAAATATTGTATCGGATGGTATCGCCCGATACGAAAAAAATATCGGGTATCGCCGATTCCGATACCGGAAGTCCCATTCAAGTCAATGGGACTTCCGGTATCGGAATTAAAAAAAGCCCTTTATTTCCTTGTTGGCTAATTCTACATAATTGAAAACAAATAAGAATCATGTAGAATGTATTGTGGGAGGTGGAGGAGACATTAAAAGCATAGTGGTTTATTCAAATCACATGGCATAGCATTAATTCCAATTTTTTTTTTCAGTACGTTCGGAGTTAAAAAGATATTGACTATGTTAACCTTTTTTATATTTTGTCAGATATGTATGTTTCACAACTTCCATGCTCTTCACGTTCTTTTGTACTTCTCCCACACTTTCTCCTTCATGATCCGCAGCAGTAGCATTTTTTTCATCAACTTTTTCTTCACCTTATTCATCTTCTTCTTCTTCATCTTCTTCCCATTAATTTTTTTTTCCATTCTTCATATTCTTCTTATTCAGCTATTATCAATTTTAATATGCTATTTCTTCATCTTCTTCCTATTCTTCTTTGTCTTCATTTTCTTATGGTGACAGGCATTCCTGTAGTACTTATCTATAAAAGTTATAAGATTACACCTTACGTTCTGCCTGTCACTAAAGATTTACAACAGGATTTGTCCGCGTTCAGTTTGGCCTGCAGCAGCAGGGATTTTCCAGGGGCACCACGAGGAGGAATGGACTCACCCCCATTTACTGCTTAGTCTTCTTCTGCTTATAATTTTGATTTCTTCTATGCTGATTTTTAGTCTTATGCTTAATGTTCTTCTGCTTTCTGTTCTTCTGCTTTTGCTTCTTCTGCTTCTTGTTCTTCTGTCTTTTGTTCTGTATCTCGGTGGTTGTCTCCATGTTCTTTGTCCTCTTGGTCTTATTATTTAGGGTCATATTTCTGGTCTTCTTTGGTGTGGTCTTCAGGGTCGTCGTCATCAGGGTCGTCGTCATGGAGATCAATAAGGATTACCAAAGACAATTTCAAAAAGCTTGATCTTGGGAATGTAGCAGAAGGTACAAGAAGGCTGAGAAACTGACGAGAACCAGCAGACAGTGCTGGCACCCGGATGGGTAGCAGAAGGAAAAAGAGCCAAAGGCACTACCGAGGACCAACTGATGGTGCTGGACCACGGTTACTAAGCAGAAGGTACCTGTGCTAAAAAGCACTACCAAGGACCAGCTGACGGTGCTGGACCTCGGATACCGAGATGGAGGCACCTAGGCCAAAGGCTGTGGCGAGAACCAGCAGACAGTGCTGGCACCCGGATGGGTAGCAGAAGGAACAAGAGCCAATGGCACTACCGAGGACCAACTGACGGTGCTGGACCACGGTTACTAAGCAGAAGGTACCTGTGCTCAAAAGCACTACCAAGGACCAGCTGACGGTGCTGGACCTCGGATACCGAGATGGAGGCACCTAGGCCAAAGGCTGTGGCGAGAACCAGCAGACAGTGCTGGCACCCGGATGGGTAGCAGAAGGAACAAGAGCCAATGGCACTACCGAGGACCAACTGACGGTGCTGGACCACGGTTACTAAGCAGAAGGTACCTGTGCTCAAAAGCACTACCAAGGACCAGCTGACGGTGCTGGACCTCGGATACCGAGATGGAGGCACCTAGGCCAAAGGCTGTGGCGAGAACCAGCAGACAGTGCTGGCACCCGGATGGGTAGCAGAAGGAACAAGAGCCAATGGCACTACCGAGGACCAACTGACGCTGCTGGACCACGGTTACTAAGCAGAAGGTACCTGTGCTAAAAAGCACTACCAAGGACCAGCTGACGGTGCTGGACTTTGGATACCGAGATGGAGGCACCTAGGCCAAAGGCTCTGGCGAGAACCAGCAGACAGTGCTGGAACCCGGGTGGGTAGCAGAAGGTACCCATTCAAAGCAAAGTAGCCAGGCCGCAAGCCGGCCGCAGTTACCGAAACCCACAGTCCTACAGGGGGTCCATGTCCTATTGGCACTACGGATCCAGCCTTCAGTGCCAGTTCCCGCAGCCCACATAGGAGTCACCTAAACTGCAGGCACCGTAGAGTCGGCTAACCCGGCCGCAAGACGACAGGACAACGGATTGGTGGCATAGTGACCTTGACACTACCCGGAAACAGCAGGCGTGCTGGTACCAGGCTGGGCAACAGGGAAGACACTGCCAAGAACCAGCTGACGGTGCTGGAACCCAGATGGGTAGCAAAAGCTACAAGAGCCAATGGCACTACCGAGGAACAGCTGACGGTGCTGGACCACGGTTACTAGGCAGGAGGTACCTGTGCTAGAAAGCACTACCAAGGACCAGCTGATGGTGCTGGACCTCGGATACCGAGATGGAGGCACCTAGGCCAAAGGCTCTGGCGAGAACCAGCAGACAGTGCTGGAACCCAGGTGGGTAGCAGAAGGTACCCATTCAAAGCAAAGTAGCCAGGCCGCAAGCCGGCCGCAGTTACCGAAACCCACAGTCCTACAGGGGGTCCATGTCCCATTGGCACTACGGATCCAGCCTTCAGTGCCAGTTCCCACAGCCCACATAGGAGTCACCTAAACTGCAGGCACTGTAGAGTCGGCTAACCCGGCCGCAAGACGACAGGACAACGGATGGTGGCATAGTGACCTTGACACTACCCGGAAACAGCAGGCGTGCTGGAACCAGGCTGGGCAACAGGGAGTCCCCATGCCAAAGACACTGCCGAGCACCAACTGGCGTTGTTGGAGCCCAGGGACAATCATGGTGTAGGCCGAGGCCTTCTTGGTGGTAGTTTTAGATTGTTTGTAGGCTACAACAGACTGTCAACGTGCTCCAATTAAGCATCTGTCTCCACTCTGTTTCCAGGATTTCACGTGACCACCAACACCGCCAGTTTATGCATACAGCAGCCGTCTGCCCAATCCACACGTGTTCCTGTGTTACTGGGATTCTGTAATGTCAGCAGATCCCCTGATGTGTGTCTGCCACTGTCTCCTGCTCTGTCCACATTCCCACCGCTTGCAGTGGGAAGGTGGACAGTGCAGGAGACAGTGGCGGACACATATTGGGGGATCTGCTGACGTTACAGAACCCCAGTAACACAGGAACACGTGTGGAATGCGTGGACGGCAACTGTGAGCAGGAACTGGCGGTGTTGGAGGTCAGGGGAAATACTAGAGACAGAGTGGATAGTGGAAACTGAAAGGAAAAGAGCGCAATAGGGTCTTATCTGAGAAAACCGAGAAGTAAAACAATGAATTATACTCACCCTATGTAGGAGAGTAACAGGCATAAAGGAACACGGTCAGCTTGCTGCACATCCAAATGACCACGCTGTGGCCATAAATCTTCAGATTCACTAGTAGGATTTTTTATGGATTAAACGTGCGCTGCCAGACCATCACTCCTCACAAGTTGTGTGCTTAATACATTTATTTCCCAACGCGTTTCGAAGTTAAAAACCTCTTCTTCATGATGTCATCCCCTGAAGAAGAGGTTTTTAACTTCGAAACGCGTTGGGAAATAAATGTATTAAGCACACTACTTGTGAGGAGTGATGGTCTGGCAGCGCACGTTTAATCCATAAAAAATCCTACTAGTGAATCTAGAGACAGAGTGGAGACAGAGGCCAAATCAGAGAATGTTTAAATCTGAAGTAGTTACAATTTGGAGGCAGCAGCAGTTTGCCCTCCACACAGCAGGGGATCAGCTGACGTTACCGAACCCCACTTTCACATGAACGAGTGTTTTTCTGTGTGGACAGCACTTCCGAGCACCAACTGGCATTGTTGGAGCCCAGGGACAATCATGGTGCAGGCCGAGGCCTACTAGGAGCCAGGTGTAAAGCTGAGGTATTTTGACTTTGGAGGGAGCAGGACACTTTGCCCTCCACACAGTAGGGGATCAGCTGACGTTACCGAACCCCACTTTCACATGAACGAGTGTGTTTTTCTGTGTGGACAGCACTTCCGAGCAACAACTGACGATGTTGGAGCCCAGGGATAGTCATTTTGTAGGCTGAGGCCTACTTGGAGGCAGTTTAAGATAAGACGTTGTTTGAATTTGGAGGCAGCAGCAGTTTGCCCTCCACACAGCAGGGGATCAGCTGACATTACAGACCCCCACTTTCACATGAACGAGTGTGTTTTTCTGTGTGGACAGCACTTCCGAGCACCAACTAGCGTTGTTGGAGCCCAGGGAGAACCAGGGTGCAGGCCGAGGCCTACTTGGTGGCAGTTTTAGATTGTTTGTAGGCTACAACAGACTGTCAACGTGCTCCAATTAGGCATCTGTCTCCACTCTGTTTCCAGGATTTCACATGACCACCAACACCGCCAGTTTATGCGTACAGTAGCCGTCTGCCCAATCCACACGTGTTCCTGTGTTACTGGGGTTCTGTAATGTCAGCAGATCCCCTGATGTGTGTCTGCCAATGTCTCCTGCTCTGTCCACATTCCCACCACTTGCAGTGGGAAGGTGGACCGCGCAGGAGACAGTGCCAGACACACATTGGGGGATCAGCTCACGTAACAGAACACCAGGAACACAGGAAGAAGTGTGGAATGCGTGGACGGCAACTGTGAGCCGGAACTGGCGGTGTTGGAGGTCAGGGGAAATACTAGAGACAGAGTGGAGACAGAGGCCAAATCAGAGAATGTTTAAATCTGAAGTAGCTACAATTTGGAGGCAGCAGCACTTTGCCCTCCACACAGCAGGGGATCAGCTGACGTTACCGACCCCCACTTTCACATGAACGAGTGTTTTTTTCTGTGTGGACAGCACTTCCGAGCACCAACTGGCGTTGTTGGAGCCCAGGGACAAGCAGGGTGCAGGCCGAGGCCTACTAGGAGCCAGGTGTAAATCGGACGTATTTTGACTTTGGAGGCAGCAGGAGAGTTTGCCGTACACACAGCAGGGGATCAGCAGACGTTACCGAACCCCACTTTCACATGAACAAGTGTGTTTTTCTGTGTGGACAGCACTTCCGAGCACCAACTGGCGTTGTTGGAGACCAGGGACAATTATGGTGTAGGCCGAGGCCTACTTGGTCGCAGTTTTAGATTGTTTGTAGGCTACAACAGACTGTCAACGTGCTCCATTTAGGCATCTGTCTCCACTCTGTTTCCAGGATTTCACGTGACCACCAACACCGCCAGTTTATGCGTACTGCGGCCGTCTGCCCAATCCACACGTGTTCCTGTGTTACTAGGGTTCTGTAATGTCAGCAGATCCCCTGATGTGTGTCTGCCACTGTATCCTGCTCTGTCCACATTCCCACCGCTTGCAGTGGGAAGTTGGACAGCGCAGGAGACAGTGGTGGACACACATTGGGGGATCTGCTCACGTAACAGAACACCAGAAACACAGGAACAAGTGTGGAATGCGCGGACAGCAACTGTGAGCAGGAACTGGCGGTGCTGGAGGTCAGGGGAAATACTAGAGACAGAGTGGAGACAGAGGCCAAATCAGAGAATGTTTAAATCTGAAGTAGTTACAATTTGGAGGCAGCAGCACTTTGCCCTCCACACAGCAGGGGATCAGCTGACGTTACCGAACCCCACTTTCACATGAACGAGTGTTTTTTTCTGTGTGGACAGCACTTCTGAGCACCAACTGGCGGTG
This sequence comes from Dendrobates tinctorius, assembly GCF_039654945.1. Lineage (NCBI taxonomy): Eukaryota > Metazoa > Chordata > Amphibia > Anura > Dendrobatidae > Dendrobates > Dendrobates tinctorius. The sequence goes on from NW_027361693.1 coordinate 2,490,219, forward strand.
TCGGAGCCCAGGGAAAATCAGGTAGTAGGCCGAGGCCTACTTTGAGCCAGGTGTAAATCTGAAGTTGTTTGACTGTGGAGGGAGCAGGACACTTTGCCATACACACAGCAGGGGATCAGCTGACGTTACCGAACCCCACTTACACATGAGCGAGTGTTTTGTCTGTGCGGACAGCACTTCTGAGCACCAACTGGCGGTGTCGGTGCCCAGGGAAAATCAGGTAGTAGGCCGAGGCCTACTTGGTGGCAGTTTGCGATTGTTTCTAGACTACTACTAACTGTCAACGTACTCCAATTAGGCCTCTGTCTTCACTCTGTTTCGAGTATTTCCTCTGGCTTCCAACCACGCCAGTTGCTGCTCTGAAATGCCGTCTGCACAACCCACACTTGTTCCTGTGTTACTGGGGTTATGTAACAGCAGCTTCTCCCTAGAGGTGAGTCAGGCAATGTCTCCTGCTCTGTCCACATTTCCACTACAATTAGTGGGAATGTAGACAAAGCAGGAGACATTGCCGTGCTCAACTCTGGAGATGAGCAGATGTTACAGGACCCAGGTACCACAGGAACAAGTGTGGATTGTGCAGACGGCACTTGAGAGTAGAAACAGGCGGTGTTGTAGGCCGGAGGAAATACTCAAAACAGAGAGGAGACAGAGGGCAAATCAGAGAACATATTAAATCAGAGGTAGTCAGAAGTTGTAGGCAGCAGGAGAGTTTGCCGTACACACAGCAGGGGATCAGCTGACGTTACCGAACCCCACTTACACATGAGCGAGTGTTTTGTCTGTGTGGACAGCACTTCTGAGCAACAACGGGCGTTGCTGTAGCCCAGGAAATAAAGTTCAGGTCATAGAAACATGAACACAACAGGAGACCTGGATCCTGTTGCCAGCCAATTATTTATTCTGGAAGAGGACTGGCAAATTCAGGTGAGATCCAGGCCTTGTTCATTTTCACAAAAGTAAGCCGGTCAACATTATCGGCGGATAGTCGCGTGCGACGGTCTGTTACCACACCACCTGCAGCACTAAAGACACGTTCCGATAATACACTGGCAGCAGGGCAAGCCAGCACCTCCAATGCATACTGGCTAAGCTCTGGCCATGTATCCAGCTTAGAGACCCAATACTTGAACGGGGAAGAGCCGTCTGGGAGAACACTAACAGGGCACGACAAGTAGTCTGTCACCATCTGACGGAAACGTTGCCTCCTGCTGACTGGAGCCGTCTGTGATGGTGTAGCCGTTTGTGGCAGTCCCACAAAACTTTTCCACATTTGGGCCAGACTGGCCTTGCCTTGTCCTGCGGCACTGCCTCTGCTACCTCTTTGTGCAGAGCTTCCTCCACTGCCTCTACCCACATGGCTGCTTTGAAAAGCACTACCAGCAACACTTGTGGGGGGAATGGAGAACATGATGGCCTGCACAAGTGTTTCTTGGTACTCCCACATTTTTCGCTCCCGGTTCAACTGTGGTATGAGGCTTTGTAAGTTGTCCTGGTAGCGAGGATCTAGGAGGGTGTACACCCAATAATCAGCCATGTGGAGAATGTTGGCGATGCGGCGGTCATTTAACAAGCACTGCAGCATGAAATCAACCATGTGCTGCAGACTGCCAACTGGACCGGAAACGCTGTCCCCAGCTTGAGGCAGCATCTCTGCCTGCTCAGCATCACCCCACCCTCGCTGTACACACTGACTACTAGAGCCTTGTGTGCCTCCCTCCTCTGGAGAGATGTGTTCCTCCTCCTCCATTGACTCCTCGTCATCCTCCTCACTAAGTGTCCCCTGCCTGGGCCTTTGTGTGGAAGCACGTTGCGCAGACTTGCCAGAAGCAGATGGCATTTCTGACTGCTCATCCTCGACCTCTTCAAAAACCTCCTCACTTAGTGCTTGTAAGGTTTTTTGAAGCAGACTGATGAGGGGGACAGTCATGCTGATTAGTGCATCATCTGCACTGGCCATCTGCGTGGAGTCATCGAAGGCACGCAAAACTTGGCAGATGTCCCTCATAGTGGCCCACTCAGTGGTGGTGAAGTGTGTCCGGCGCACAGTGCGACTTGTTTGCGCCTGATGCAGCTGGTACTCCATTACTGCTGCCTGCTGCTCACACAACCGCTCCAACATATGTAACGTTGAATTCCACCTGGTGGGGAGGTCACATATGATGCGATGTTCTGGCAGGTGGAATCGGCGTTGCAGAGATGCAATGCGCAATCTTGCCATGCTGGAACACCGCAAGTGAGCACACTCTAGGCGAACCTTGTGCAGCAGTGCATCAAGATCCGGATAGTCCCTCAGAAAGCTCTTCACGACCAAATTGAGCACGTGTGCCAGACATGGTATGTGAGTGAGGTTGCCTAGGCCCAGAGCTGCCACTAGATTTCGGCCATTGTCACTCACTACCAAACCTGGCTGGAGATTCGCTGGCACAAACCACACATCGCTCTCCTGCTTGATGGCATTCCAGAGCTCCTGTGCTGTGTGGCTCCGATTCCCCAAAGAAATTAATTTAAGGACGGCCTGTTGACGTTTGGCCACACCTGTGCTCATATCTGGCCTAACAGGCTCACGCAGTGCTGATTCCGAGGAACTAGAGTAGGAGGAGGACTCAATATGTACAGACTGCATTCCTGCAATCCTTGGAGTTGGCAGAATACGTACAGAGCCACTCTCCAGATCTGTACCCGGCTCCACAACATTGACCCAATGGGCAGTGAGGGAAAGGTATCGTCCCTGTCCATGGCTACTGGTCCACGCATCGGTGGTCAGGTTGACCTTGCTACTGACGGCATTTAGTAGCGCATTTTTAATTTTTCCCTCCACATGCTTTTGCAGGGCAGGGACAGCTTGCCTGCTGAAATAAATGCGGCTGGGCACATTGTATTGTGGAACTGCCAATGACATAAAGTTCCGGAAGGTGTCAGTCTCCACCAGCCTGAATGACAGCATCTCAAGGGCCAGTAGTTTGGCAATGCCGGCATTCAGAGCCAGTGCTCGGGGATGGTTTGCCGAGTATGGCCACTTTTTCTCCTATGCCTGTGCTACCGATTGCTGGTGAGTGGCCTGGGAGTGTGCTGATGACTGCGAACGTGGTTCAGTGGGTGGAATTTCACTGGGTCTCTGGACAACAGTGGCAGTGGTTCTTCCATGGCATTCCAGTGAGGAAGCCGAACCAGCTGTGTGTGAGCTGGAGGAAGAGGCCCCAACACGAGCTGAAGAGGTGGTAGGTGCTGCTGAAGGTTGGCCTACATCTTCAGTGTGTCTGTGTAACTCCACCTCGTGCTTGGTACGCACATGTTTCCACATATTTGTGGTATTGAGGTTGGTCACATTTTTCCCTCGTTTCACTTTCTGATGACACAGCTTGCATTTGACAAAGCAAATGTCATCTGCAACTGTGTCAAAAAAAGACCACGCACTGCAAGTCCTGGGAGCGCCCGTTTTGTGTTTTGGAAGAGGATAGCTCCTCACGGGTGCCAAAGTGGAGGCTACAGGCAACCAAGTCTGCCCCCACCCTCTCCCTCCTCTTTTGGACGTTCGGGGAATCTCTTCTCTGCTCCCACCACCTTCCTGTGGCTGACGCCATGATGGGTCAAGGACCTCATCATCTCCACTCCCCTCTTCAAGCACCGGCTGGTCCTGGGTTGTCTCGCCAGCACCGTACGCACCAGAAATTGGCAACTGAGTCTCATCATCATCTGATGCATACTGAGGTGTGCTGACCATAGGCACTGGCCCACCCGCCTCTTCAGATTCAGAGGGACAAAGCAGTTGCGCATCACTGCATACTCCCTCTTCTTCACGCTCTAGAATGCTGCTTGGCTGGCCACCTCTTTCCAAGCCAACAGATTCTGAGAACAGAAGTAAAGATTGAGATGGCTCCTGTCCAGGGCTCTCAGACTGCCTGGGCAATTTGGCAGGTGGTGAAGAGACAGATGGTTGCTCTTCAGTGCTCTGGCCTTGGGAGGATGCGGAAGTCATTGAAGTGGATGCGTTAGCTGCCATCCATCCGACAACGGCTTCAATTTGTTCGTCACGCAGCAGTGGGGTACGGCGAGGTCCTACAAAGCTGCGCATGAAGGACTGTTGCCTGGTAAAAGTGGGGGATGCCGGGTCACTGGTGGCCGCAGCAGACACCGAATCCCCACGTCCTCTCCCTGCTGAATCCCCCCGTCCTCTCCCTGCTGAAACTCCACGGCCACGACCACGTGCCTTACTCCCTGCCTTCTTCATCTTGGTAGACTGATAAAGATAGGCAGAAAAGTAAAAAAGGGGTGGCTTAGTGTTCTTATTCCTGAACACCTGCTAACCAGTATAAGAAACACTAATTTGGCTAAGAGTGTGTGTACTACACTTTAATATGATCTAATGTGGCCTAGACAACTGTAAAGTGGTGTTTGGTGAACTTTATTTCCTTTTTTTTGGGTGGGGGGAAAGGAAAGGATGTGACCAAAGTTTGAAAGCTATAGTATCACAAACTTTTTGGAGCGATTACAATGCAGGAAGCTAACCTACAATGCAATTGATGAGGCTCCAAAAAATAGGGTGATACTAGCCTGGCTGGCCCTGAAGGGCACAAGCCAGCAAAAAGGCTCCTCTATCTAATCCTATATAGTGTTTGCAACCAACCAATGACAATGGATGCGGTTGGAAGCACACTAATATAGGAGCAAAAATCTGGCTAAATTAGCTGCAAAAAAAGGACTATGTATGAGGCAGTGACGCACGCTGAGCGGACTACAGCTAGCGGTGGCTGTAGAACACACTGCAACGTGAGCTGCACTCACACACAGAGAGACCTATCAGACAGCCAAAAACAGTGCAGAGAAATGGGCTATAGCACTGAAAGGCTGCTGAAAGGCTCCACTGTCCACTCCTTTAGTGTTTGCAACCAACGTATATGGATACGTATGGAAGCACACTATACAGGAGAAAAAAAAAGCAGCAATAAAAGAAAAATGTGTATGAGGCAGAGACACACGCTGGCTGGCCTACAAGCAGACGTGCCTGCAGGACACACTACACAGCGTGGGTCTGCACTCACACAGCCCTTGCAGACAGCTGTGAAAACAGCGCTGCTAGGGAAAAGCAAGCTACAGTGGTGGTTTATGTAGCCTGGGTTAAGCACTATATGTTTTGTGGAATCGCTATTTCTAACTGTCCCTCACAGTCTTCAACAGCAGCCTGTCCCTAACTGAATTCACAGCAGAGTGACCAGAAATGGCGGCTGCAGCGGTTTTTATAGTGCATCATGACATCATTTCAGCAGCCAATCACAGCCATGCCAGTAGTTAACATGCCTACATGCCTAAAAGGATGTGCCCACACTTCTGAGGATCCCCATTGGCTGAATCAAATCGAGCGGGCTCCTAGCATTATGGGAACTTCCGATTCCGGTATTCGATATGAAAAAAGTATCGGAACTAAGTATCGGAATTCCGATACAGCTAATATCGGCCGATACCCGATACTTGCGGTATCGGAATGCTCAACACTAGTCATTATAAAACAATCTCAGACTCACCAGGCTCCATTGAAGGGTTCCAGAGTTATTACTTCATAAAGGTAAAGTGGTCAGAATTGTAAAAATTGGCGCGATCATTAACATACAAACCACCCTTGGGGGTAAAGGGGTTAAAAAATGCACTACAGCTCAATGTCTGCAGTGTTGAAAGAACAGAACAAATGGGCATGAACTTTAAATAAATCTCATACCCTGTGACGGAACTTTAAAAGGCTGAATTTTTTGCATGAAATTATGCAAAAGTAAAACTTCAGGAGAGCATTCTCTTCATCTCCACATGTCCTTCTGCCAATGATTAACTGCTACAGCTATTTTTCCGCATGTATAAAATACTAATTTCACATGTAATCATTACAAGAGCAAAATTTGTCAGTTTCATTTTAATAAATCTTTTTGCCAGATGACCACCATCAGCCATCTATGTGGGTAAAAGCGGAAAACTGTGGTTAATTATTGCTATATAAAACAATTTTACTTAAAAAGGAAATGAAAAAAAAACTCCCACAATTTAATGTAAAACACTTGCACAAATAAGCTCTCTGGAGCAATTATCCAGAATGTCTAGCTAAACTTGTCTTACCCTTTGGTATAATTACTACATACCATTTCCTAGACCAGTAAGTATAGCCAAGAGTCAATGCTCTTTGTATCTCAGATTTTCAGATAATTTCATTATTTTACTTATTATTTTACTGCACATTTAGTAACTCAGTATCTCAGAAATATTTCAATTTCAGTGTCTGATTAAATTGCCATGCAGTAAATAATGTTATAATTGCTAATTCCTCTGCAGCTGAAAAAACAGTTCAATATTAGTAAGAAAAGGTTATGCAAACCCCCTACTAGTCTACAACATATTAGACTAATGTTGACTAGACCTGCTAATATCGATGGATTCGGCCGATACTGGAAATCTGGAGGTGCTTGCCAATTGATTGTTGGAGGAAATGTCCATCAGGCATGTCCGCTTTTGAGCTGCCGATTGCTTTGTTAACCTCTAGACATAAGCTGCCTTCAGAGTCTACAGCTTTCTCACAGAGAAGCCAGGAGTGCTCCTATGTTTAGGAGAGGACAACTGAAGCATCAATTGACTGGCAGTCATCTAATATATATGGGTGGGGGGACTTTAGTTACAGAATGTAAATAGAAACTGTAGGTTTTACAGATATAGAGAAAAATGTTATCATCAAAACCAGTGATCCTAATGTATTCAGGGCCTTATTTACAGTTCATGCAACCCTATGCACTGATCATAAATGCACCCTGATTAAAGACTAGTGATGAGCGAGCATGCTCGCCACAACTCGGTACTCACCCAAGCATCTCACTGCTCGAGATGCTCAGACCTCTCCGAGTATTTCCAGGATTGCTCTGCGGGAGCTCAGGTGCCCTCCCTGCATGCTTGGCACTCTTTAGAGAGCCAATGAACATGCAGGGATTGTCTGCCACACACTGTCATGCTGCAGCTATATTGGTTGTGGCTAGTGTTGAGCATTCCGATACCGCAAGTATCGGGTATCGGCCGATACTTGCTGTATCGGAATTCCGATACCGACTTCCGATATTTTTTCAATATCGGAAGTCGGCATTGGAATCGGAAGTTCAAAGTTGATTGACAGGCTGACGTCATCATGATGCGCGGTGTGTGCGCATCATGATGCGCCGTCATTTCGGGCCTTCCGGGGGTCTCTGCCGGCCTGCCGGGGGGCTGTGTGGACTGCCCGGGGTCTGTACCGGCCTGCCGGGGGGCTGTGTGGACTGCCCGGGGTCTGTACCGGCCTGCCGGGGGGGTGTGCCGGCCTGCCGGTGGTCTGTGCACCCTGTGGGGGTCTGTACCGGCCTGCCGGGGGGCTGTGCCGGCCTGCCGGTGGTCTGTGCACCCTGTGGGGGTCTGTACCGGCCTGCCGGGGGGCTGTGCCGGCCTGCCGGGGGGCTGTGCTGATGTCCGAGGGTCTGTGCAAGCATCGTCCGATGGGACTACAAGTCCCATCTGGCGATGCCTGCTACCATGACAGTGATTGACACATTAGCCAATGATGGGACAGTAGTAGTCCCATCATCCGGCTAATGTGTTAAATGTTAAAAAAAAAAAAATACTACATACATACTACATGCATGCTACATACATACTACATGCTACATACATACTACATACATACTACATACATACCACATACATACCACATACATACTACATACATACTACATACATAACACATATACTACATGCATGCTACATACATACATACTACATATATACTACATACATACTACATACATACATACTACATATATACTACATGCATGCTACATAAATACTACATGCTACATACATACTACATATATACTACATACATACTACATACATACTACATGCATACTACATGCTACATACATACTACATATATACTACATGCATGCTACATACATACTACATGCTACATACATACTACATACATACTACATACATACTGCATGCTACATACATACTACATACATACTACATACATACTACATGCATGCTACATACATACTACATGCTACATACATACCACATACATACTACATACATACTACATACATACTACATGCATGCTACATACATACTACATGCTACATACATACTACATATATACTACATGCATGCTACATACATACTACATGCTACGTACATACTACATGCTACATACATACTACATATATACTACATACATACTACATACATACTACATGCATGCTACATACATACTACATGCTACATACATACCACATACATACTACATGCTACATACATACTACATATATACTACATGCATGCTACATACATACTGCATGCTACATGCATGCTACATACATACTACATACATACTACATGCTACATACATACCACATATATACTACATACATACTACATACAATACATTCATACAATACATACATAGACATACAGTACATATAACATAGAGTAACATACTTACCAATACTTGTCACATTGTTCCCCGAAGCCATTGTCTTTTACGGAATAAATATTAACATAACAAACCACAAAAATACTCACCCACGATCCGAAGCAGTCCACGAGTGTGTCCCACGACGATCTTGGGTAGAGAACTGCAGCATCAGCTGTTGCTGCCGTTCTCTACGGGCTGCAGGAATCCAATGACGGAAGGTAGGTATCCTTCCGCACTGTATTCCTCCGCCACTTAAAAAAAAAAAAGTCCCTAGTCTCACTTTATGCCATTGCTGCGTGGGAAATTCCCACGCAGCAATGGCATAAAGTGAGACTAGGGACTTTTTTTTTTTTAAGTGGCGGAGGAATACAGTGCGGAAGGATACCTACCTTCCGTCATTGGATTCCTGCAGCCCGCAGAGAACGGCAGCAACAGCTGATGCTGCAGTTCTCTACCCAAGATCGTCGTGGGACACACTCGTGGACTGCTTCGGATCGTGGGTGAGTATTTTTGTGGTTTGTTATGTTAATATTTATTCCGTAAAAGACAATGGCTTCGGGGAACAATGTGACAAGTATTGGTAAGTATGTTACTCTATGTTATATGTACTGTATGTCTATGTATGTATTGTATGAATGTATTGTATGTAGTATGTATGTAGTATATATGTGGTATGTATGTAGCATGTAGTATGTATGTAGTATGTATGTAGCATGCATGTAGCATGCAGTATGTATGTAGCATGCATGTAGTATATATGTAGTATGTATGTAGCATGTAGTATGTATGTAGTATGTATGTGGTATGTATGTAGCATGTAGTATGTATGTAGCATGCATGTAGTATGTATGTAGTATGTATGTAGTATATATGTAGTATGTATGTAGCATGTAGTATGTATGTAGCATGCATGTAGTATATATGTAGTATGTATGTAGCATGCAGTATGTATGTAGCATGCATGTAGTATATATGTAGTATGTATGTAACATATATGTAGTATGTATGTAGCATGTAGTATATATGTAGTATGCATGTTGCATGCATGTAGTATATATGTAGTATGTATGTTGCATGTAGTATATATGTAGTATGTATGTATCATGTAGTATGTATGTAGTATGTATGTAGTATGTATGTGGTATGTATGTAGCATGTAGCATGCATGTAGTATGTATGTAGTATATATGTGGTATGTATGTAGCATGTAGCATGCATGTAGTATGTATGTAATATATATGTAGTATGTATGTAGCATGTAGTATATATGTAGTATGCATGTTGCATGCATGTAGTATATATGTAGTATGTATGTAGCATGTAGTATATATGTAGTATGCATGTTGCATGCATGTAGTATATATGTAGTATGTATGTTGCATGTAGTATATATGTAGTATGCATGTTGCATGCATGTAGTATATATGTAGTATGTATGTTGCATGTAGTATATATGTAGTATGAATGTAGCATGTATGTAGTATGTAGTATGAATGTAGCATGTATGTAGTATGCATGTAGTATGTATGTAGCATGTAATTTTTTTTTTTTTTTTTTTACATTCAACACATTAGCCGGATGATGGGACTACTACTGTCCCATCATTGGCTAATGTGTCAATCACTGTCATGGTAGCAGGCATCGCCCGATGGGACTTGTAGTCCCATCGGACGATGCCTGCACAGACCCCCGAAGCCTGCACAGCCCCCCGGCAGGCCGGCACAGCCCCCCGGCAGGCCGGCACAGCCCCCCGGAGCCTGCACAGCCCCCCGGCAGGCCGGCACAGCCCCCCGGCAGGCCGGCACAGCCCACCGGAGCCTGCACAGCCCCCCGGCAGGCCGGCACAGACCACCGGAGCCTGCACAGACCCCCTGGCAGGCCGGCACAGCCCCCCGAAAGGCCCGTACAGACCCCAGAGAGGCTGTACAAGGGAAAAACAGGATTTTTCTTATTCCGATACCGGAAGTCCCATAGACTTGAATGGGACTTCCGGTATCGGAATCGGCGATACCGATACTTTTTTTTAAGATCGGCCGATCCATTCCGATCCGATACTTTGAAGTATCGGACGGTATCGCTCAACTCTAGTTGTGGCATTACAGCGATTGGCTGGCAGCACAGCGTCATCAGGTCTATATCACACCTGGCACCGCCATGCACGTCACTGTCTACTCCGGAATCAGGCAGTGTAGGGAGAGTTGCTGCTGAGCTAGGGAGAGATTTGCTTGTTTCTTAGTGTAGGTATACCACAATATATTATACACATATCCATCTCAAGGACTAATAGCAGAGCTATCAGTACTAGGCAGGCAGTGTATGTGGCAGACTGCAGTGCATATAGCAAGAGGGTCCCTTCCAGTTCTGTCTGCTGCTTCTGCTTTTAAAGATATTTCTAGATATAGCCCCAGGTATCAGGGGCAAGGAATATTTTTTTTTAATCTTAATCCTGATTATTTGCACAAAAAGCAATCCAGAGAACACTGTTTTTCTGCTCCATTTGCTTGTTGGCACTGCAGAATACAGCCAGATCCTTTCAATATTACAGCACTAAAAATCCATCTATTTAAAACTGTGGTTTGTCTGTCACACGAGATAAAAAGTGCACTCAAAATTCTGCCATATCTGGTCTGCATTTAAATTTGTTTGTTTTTTTGCAGTGTGTTAGCAAAGTTATTGACACCAGTTTGCTGTTTAAAATAGTTACATATGCGGCGCCCCTGAGGGTTCAGTCGCCGCAGAGGTACTGCACCTCCTCCTGAGGTGTGGTACCCCACCATCCAGGTAAGGTGGAGACACCTGACCACGCTCCAACACCTGCACCCCACACCACAAAGTAGTGTAGCAAAGCACCTTCGGCGGCTCCCTGCTTGGAGTGTAGCATAGCACCCCTTGGTGGCTCCCTGCTTGGAACACGAAACGTGCTGGGAGGTGGGTGGATATTAGTTCACATAAAAGGGCAGGAAGAGTTGAGTGAGTCGTTCAGTCAGTCACTCAGTCAGTGAGTGAGGATGTAGAAGGACAGAGAGTGAGATTCTATGATTCTATGAAAGAGAAGATCCCCGGGAGAGAGATGGAAGAAGGAAGTGCTGCAGCAGGCCACAGTGATCTGGGTCTGCTGGCACAGGAAAGAGACAGAGAAAGGAAGCTTGATTCTCCATTGGGAAGAAGGATTAGCATGGAACATAAGGAGAATAAGAGAGAAAAGGACCAGGGTTAGAGGAGAACCCTTTTCAAGTTCTAAGCGCAAGGCCGGGGTCCGGTCCCCGAGGTTGTACGGATACTAATGGTCCTGCAGCAGACACCAGAGGAATAGAAGTAGTGACCACTTTATTCCCACACAAGACTTGGGGGCACAACAGCAACATATTAGTGAGCCAGGACTTAGTAGCAAGGAGTCCCCGAAGCAGGCTACAGCTGTCTGCCGTACAAGTCGAGTTCATAGGAACATCTGACAGGAGGAACTCCAGTGTAACTCAGTACTAGAAGTACTTCATTCAAAGGCGCTATAAGAGGAGACGTTCAGAAAAGGCACATATGTTGGCGGAGTGTTGGAAAGGAGTACTTCATCTTGCCTGGAAGTTGGCTGGGCTCCTGACCCGGAGGACACGGCACGGATGTGGGCACCTGTACCTGCAACAGACTGTGAGTAAAGCTTTGGAACTACATGCCCTGGTGTCCTCCACTTATTCCTGCGCCAACCTGCCCAGCATGGCTACATCCCTTGCGCCTGACACTACACCATCTAAGTGTCACTTCACCTACACTGCCCTGGGACTACAGCCCTGCCTGTGGAGGGCTATAACATCACTGCTGCACCACACCATCTATCCCAGAGGATCTGTCTGCAGCGTCGGCTTACATCTCTCTTGCCGAACACCACAGGTGGCGTCACGAATCACTCATCATAAGCACACTGAATATTCCCCTTTTACAATGGGTGCCCAGGGCCATGGGCCGGGTCCCAGCTGCCGTGACATCTCCCATTGAAGCTCATCGGGGCCGGTACCGAGTACCCCACAGCCCTGGGAGGGCGACCCACATATAGGCCAGCTATTTTAAACTGTGGTTTGTCAGTCACACGGATCACATATAAGTGCACTCAAAATTCTGCCTTTTCTGGCCTCCATTTAAATATTTGTTGCAGTGTGTTAGCAAAGTTATTGACACCAGTTTGCAGTTAAAAATAGTTACCTACAGTCGAGCTATTTAAAACTGTGGTTTTCCATCACAAGGATCACATATAAGTTTGCTCAAAATTCAGCCATTTGTAGTGAACGTGGAAAATATTGTCCTCCATTTAAAATGGGCAAGGTGCATTGCAAGGGATGGGGAACTGTTCGTGATGGTGATGGTGCATGCAGAGGCCAAGGCCAAGGTCGTGGGCAAGCTGAAATTGTGCCACAAAAAACACCCACGTCTTCTCGCCCGACTTTCCTGTCCCAATTACTAGGGGAGCACAGCACACCACTAGTGAACATAGAGCATTATCAAAAGGTTGTTGGTTGGATACCGGATAATGTTTCAGTCACTTTGCCACCACTACCCTGTCTTCCACACGGTCAAGTCTCAGTAACTCTGAGTCTGGGCCGCATATTCCTCACCCTGATCCTCTTTCCTCCCACCATGTCGAGTGCCCAGAGACAACTGATCCCATACTTGGACACTCCATAGAGCTGCTCACTTTTCCATTTATAGATTTGGGTCTCTCACCCAGTCCACTTGAATCAGGCAAAATGAGCTTACATGTAGTGATGCCCAAATATTTGAGCAGCCACGGTCACACGAAGGTGATGGTAGGAAAGTGTCACAAGAGGTGGACGATGATGAGACAATTTCCAGAAAGTCAGGAGGAGGACCAGGGTGTGGAAGTGGAAGATGAGGTGGTGGATGATATAGTAACTGACCCAAGCTGACAGCAGGACATGCAGAACAAGGACAGCAGCACACAAGGGGAGGGAGGCATAGCACTCCAACAGGCAGGAAGAAGCAATGTCGTGGCCGCAGAGAGAAGGCAGGCAACCATTCCCCGTTACACCAACATCATGGAAGTTGCCAGTACAATTGTTAGGTCTTCCCAAGTCTGGTTGTTTTTAAAGACTCTGCTTATAACCCCAAAAAGGCCAATTGCACCACCTGCCAGCCCAGCATCAGCACGGGTAGCAAAACTACAAGCCTGACCACCACAAGCATGATCAGGCACATGGCAGTGTGACACCCCAGGAGTCCCGTTGCCACAGTAGCATTGCCTCCATCACAGGGAGTAATATCATGCCTGGAAGGAAGGAGGGGTCCCCTTACCAGGTGTCAGTAAAGAGACGTCGAGCAGAACCCGGGGAGTGGAGCTGTGATTAAACTCGCACAAGAGCTGAGTGAGCCCTAGGAACCAGATACCAGGGTCTGTGGTTACTCGGGTACTGAAGTCCTGGCAGCTAAATCCGGAGCGCAGGGGACTGCAGGTCCCCTCGTCCGATCTAATACCCGGTGGCACAGCAGCATACCAGAGCCTAGAGCCGACACAATGGAGCGGCACCTGTGATAGGCTTGAGCTGCCTGCCATGCGGGCAACTGTTTGTTTTTAAAAACAGAAAGAGACAGTTAGCAGCAGGAGGATGAGCAGAAGGAAGGGCACCATACCTACCTGGCCAGCTGAATCCAAAATTGCTTCCAGGCTGCCCAGCTCTCCATCACCATCTGTTACCAGTGTCCCGGTCTGTACTATCAACCATCAAGTAAAGTAAAAGAAAACTACAGTCCTTGTGTCCTCCAGTGATCTATTGCGCCCTGATTCCTGCACCACAAGGTACACGAAGCCTGACATAAACAGAACCAGTAGCCCTGGGGCCCAACTCTACCTGTGGGGAGCAGAACCATACCAGCTGCGTCATCATCATCCCCAACGGTCTCCTTTAGTAGTGTCGGCCATCTTTTGCCGAACACCACAGGTGGTGTCACGTTAAATCCATATACATATTCCCCATTTTACGGTACAGCCAGGTCCATGGAGTTGGGTCATGGCCCCGTGACTTCCCCAAAGAACTGTCCGACTCAGTTCCGAGTACCCCACGGCCCTGGTAGGCATGTCAGCAGCAAAGCACCCGATTTTGTGGGCTGACCCCCAGGGTCCACGAACAGTGTCTGCCGGTGACAGCACTGCTTCCTCTGCTGTTATGCATCCAAGCTATTCCCCTGTCCATGGTGCATGTGAAGATGCCTCCTGCCCTGCACCTGTCATTGCACACAGTCAACTAGCATCATCAGCAAGCACGTCCACGTCCTTGTCCCAGCGCAGGGTTCAGTTGTCCATACCCCAGCCCTTGGAACGCAAGTGCAAATACGCAGACAACGCCCCACAGGCCACACTACTAAATTCCCACATTTCACAACAGCTTGTGCTCAAAATGTTGCCTTTTAGGCTCGTGGAGACGGAAGCTTTCTGCAACTTGATGGCAGTGGCCATCCCTCAGTACTCAGTCCCCAGCCGTATTCCACATTAGTCATGCCCTCAACACTGCAGTTACTGGGAAAGTCCACCTAACCACGGACACGTGGACAAGTGCTTGTGGGCAGGGATGGTACATCTCGCTGACGGCACACTGGGTTAACAGAGTGGAAGCCGGGACCCAATCGGACCTTGGGATGGAACACGTCCTCCCGGCACCATGCATTGCGGGCCCTACGACAATAAGGGTTGCTCCTACAGTCTACAGCTCCTACAACTCATCCTCCTCCTCTTCAGCCTTCATCTCCTAAATGACCACATCAGTCACAAGCTGGAAACACTGCAGCACTGCCTCAGCCAAGTGTTTACAGGCTGTGCTTAAGCTAATATGTTTAGGTGATAAACCACACAATGCTGAAGAGTTGTGGACAGCTCTGAAAGAGCAGTCAGATCTGTGGTTGACACCGCTGAACCTACAGCCAGGCATGGTTGTGTGTGACAATGGCCAGAACCCGGTGGCGGCTCTGAGGCAAGGCGAGCTCACACACATACCACGCCTGACCCATGTGCTTAACCTCGTGGTTCAGCGGTTTCTCAAAACCTACCCAGAGCTGCTGGACCTGCTTGTCAAAGTACACCACCTGTGTGCCCATTTTAGAAAGTCAGCTACAGCTTCCACTACCCTTACCGTGCTTCAACAGGGTTTGCAGCTTCCGGCTCACCGACTTGTGTGTGATGTCCCCACATGTTGGAACTCTACACTGCAAATGTTGGGAAGGATGTGTGAGCAGAAGAGGGCAGTTGTTGACTACCAGCATCAACAAGGCTATCGATATTCAGTTCAAACTCCACACGTAGGACCTCAGGAGTAGTGTTGAGCATTCCAATACTGCAATATCGGGTATCGGCCGATATTCGCGGTATCGGAATTCCGATACTGAGTTCCGATACTTTTAGTATATCGAATACCGGAATCGGAAGTTCCCATAATGCAATGAGCCAGTTTGATTTTATTCAGCCAATGAGGATCCTAAGAAGTGTGGGCACATCCTGTTAGAGCATGTTAGGCATGTAACTACTGGCATGGCTGTGATTGGCTGCTGAAATTATGTCATGATGCACTATAAAAGTCGCCGCCATTTTGGGTTCACTCTGCTGTGAATTCAGTTAGGGATAGGACGCTGCTGTTCTGAGGGACAGTGTGACCTAGCGATTTGCTATATTGTGCTTTACCCAGGCTACTTTATCAACCACTGTAGCTTTCTTTTGGCTTGCAGCGCTGTTCACGGCTGTCTGCGAGGTCTCTGTGTGTGAGTGCAGCTCACGCTGTAGTGTGTTCTGCAGCCAGCCACCTCCGGTTGTAGTCCATTCAGCGTGCGTCACTGCCTCATACATTTGTCCTTTTTTTGCATTAGTGCTGCTCATTTTTCTTGATTTCTCCTATTAGTGTGGTTCCATCCGTATCCAGCTAGAATATTTGCAAACACTATATAGGAGTAGATAGAGGAGCCTTTCTGCTGGCTTGTGCCCTGCAGCCCCAGCCAGATTAGTATTAGCCTATTTTTGGAGCCTCATCTATTGCATTGTAGGTTACCTTCCTGCATTGTAACAGCTACAAAAAGTTTGTGATACTATCGGTTATACATCTTTGGGCACATCCAGTGTCTTTTTGTGAAAAAAAAAAGTTAATAAAGTTCACCAAACAGTTCACTTTACAGCTGTGTAGGCCACATTAGCTCATATTAAAGTTTAGTCCACACTTTATAAAATTAGTGTTTCTTATACCTGTTAGCAGCTGCTCAGGAATAAGCACACTAAGCCCTTAGTACTTTTCTGCCTATCTTTATCAGTCTACCAAGATGAAGAAGGCAGGGAGTAAGACACGTGGTCGTGGGCGTGGAGTTTCTGCAGGGAGAGGACATGGGGATTCTGTGCCTGCTGCGGGCACCAGTGACTCAGCATCCCCCAGTTTTAACAGGGAACAGTCCTTTATGCGGAGCTTTGTAGGAGCTCGCCGTACCCCACTGCTGCGGGACGAACAAATTGAAGCCGTTGTCGGATGGATGGCAGCTAATGCATCGACTTCAATTAGTTCCAGATCCTCTCAGGTCCAGAGCACTGAAGAGCACCCATCTGTCTCTTCACCACCTGCCAAATTGCCCAGGCAGTCAGAGAGCCCTGGTCAGGAGCCATCCCTACTTCTGCTCTCTGAATCTGTTGGCTTGGAGAGAGGGGGCCAGCCAAGCAGCATTCGAGAATTTGAAGAAGAGGTAGTATGCAGTGATGCGCAACAGCTTTGTCTCTCTGAATCTGAAGAGGCGGGTGGGCCAGTGCCTATGGTCAGCACAACTCAGTATGCATCTGATGATGACACTCAGGTGCCACTTTCTTGTGCGTACTGTTCTGTCGAGACTACCCAGGAGAAGCAGTCGTTTGATGAGGGTAGTGTAGATGATGAGGTCCTTGACCCATCATGGCGTGAGGTACAGGAAGGTGGTGGGAGCAGCTCTGAGGAAGAGATTCCCTGAACGGCCAAAAAAGGAGGGAGAGGGAAGGGGCAGACACGGTTGCCTGTAGCCTCCACTTTGGCACCCATTAGGAGCATGCCTCTTCCAAAACCCAAAACGGGCGCGCCCAAGACTTGCAGTGCCTGGTCCTTTTTTGACACAGTTCAAGATGACATTTGCTTTGTCAAATGCAAGCTGTGTAATCAGAAAGTGAAAAGAGGGAAATGTGTCAGCAACCTCAATACCACAAATATGTGGAAACATGTGCGGACCAAGCACGTGGTGGAGTTACAAAGACACACTGAAGACCTAGGCCAACCTACAGCGCCACCTACCACCTCTTCAGCTTGTGTTGCAGCCTCTTCCTCCAGCTCACACACAACTGGTTCGGCTTCCTCACAGGATCGCCATGGAAGAACCTCTGGCACTGTTGTACAGAGACACAGTGTCATTCCACCCACAGCACCACGTTCTCTATCATCCTCACACTCCCAGGCCAGCCTACAGCCATCGGTAGCACAGGCATGGGAGAAAAGGCGCCCATACTTGGCAAACCACCCCCGAGCACAGGCTCTGAATGCTGGCATTGCAAAACTACAGTCCCTTGAAATGCTCTCATTCAGGCTGGTGGAAACTGACACCTTCTGTAACGTCATGGCATTGGCAGTCCCACAATATATCGCGCCCAGCCGCTTTTATTTCAGCAGGCAAGCCGTCCCTGCCCTGCAAAAGCATGTGGAGGGAAAAATTAAACGTGTGCTACTAAACGCCGTCAGTAGCAAGGTCCACCTGACCACTGATGCGTGGACCAGTAACCATGGACAGGGAAGATATTTTTCCCTCACTGCCCATTGGGTAAATGTTGTGGAGCCGGGTACAGATCTTGAGAGTGGCACTGTATGTGTTCTGCCAACTACAAGGATTGCAGGAATCCAGACTATACTCATTGACTCCTCCAGTTCCTCTGAATCAGCACTGCAGGAGCCGTCACAGTCTACCTCCACATGGACCCGTGAACACTTACCTGTTACGACCGATAGGAGCACAGACGTGGCCAAACGTCAACAGGCCGTATTGAAATGAATTTCTTTGGGGGATCAAAGCCACACAGCGCAGGAGCTCTGGAATGCCATCAAGCAGGAGAACGACGTGTGGTTTGTGCCAGCGAATCTCCAGCCAGGCATGGCAGTGTGTGACAATGGCCGAAATCTGGTGGCAGCTCGGGGCCTAGGCAACCTCACTCACATCCCATGTCTGGCACATGTGCTCAACTTGGTCGTGCAAAGTTTTTTGAGGGACTATCCGGATCTTGATGCACTGCTGCACAAGGTCCGCATAGAGTGCGCTCACTTGCGGCGTTCCAGCATGGCAAGATCGCGCCTTGCAGCTCTGCAGCGCCGATTCCGCATCGTGGAACATCGCATCATATGTGACCTACCCACCAGGTGGAATTCAACGTTACATATGTTGGAGAGGTTGTGTGAGCAGCAGGCAACAGTAATGGAGTACCAGCTGCATCAGGCGCAAAGAAGTCGCACTGCGCGCCGTTCACACTTCACCACCACTGAGTGGGCTTCTATGAAGGACATCTGCCACGTTTTGCGTACCTTCGATGATTCCACGTGGATGGCGAGTGCAGATGATGCGCTAGTCAGCATGACTATCCCCCTTATCTGCCTGCTTGAAAAAACACTGCAAGCACTAAGGGAGGAGATTGTGGAAGAGGTGGAGGATGAGGAGTCACAAATGCCATCTGCGATGACAGTCTGCGCAACGTGGTTCCTCACAAAGGCCTAGGCAGGGGACACTTTGTGAGGAGGATGAGGAGAAGTCAATGGAGGAGGAAGACATCTCTCCAGAGGAGGGAGGTACACAATGCTCTAATAGTCAGTATGTAGATCGAGGGTGGGGTGATGCAGAGCAGGCAGAGATGATGCCTCAAGAAGGGGACAGCGTTTCTTGGGCAGTTGGGAGTCTGCAGCACATGGTTGATTTCATGCTGCAGTGCCTGAGAAACGACCACCGCATCGCCCACATTCTCAACACGGCTGATTATTGGGTGTACACCCTCCTAGATCCTCGCTACCGGGACAGCTTACAAAGCCTCATAACACCGTTGAACCGGGAGCGTAAAATGCGGGAGTACCAAGACACACTGGTGCATTCCATCATGTTCTCCTTTCCACACGACAGCAGTGCTGCTAGTGCTTTACAAAGCAGCTCAGTGCGTCGAGGCAGTGGAGGAAGCTCTGCACAAAGAGGGAGCTGAAGCAGCGCCTCAGCACAAGGCAAGACCAGTATGGCCCAAATGTCGCAAAGTTTTGTGTCCTCCTTCTCGGTATCCGAGTTCCACCAACGTCTGCTGGTCCTTGGTAGTGCTTTCTGGCACAGGTACCTCCTGCTTAGTAACCGGGTTCCAGTACCATCAGCTGGTCCTCGGTAGTTCCATTTGCTCTTGGACCTTCGGCTACCCATCCAGGTTCCAGTACCGTCAGCTGGTTCTCAGCAGTTCCTCAGCCTTCTTGTACCTTCTGCTACATTTCCAAGTTCAAGCTTTTTGAAATGGTTTTTGGTAATCACTCTGGATCTCCCTGACGACAACCCTAAAGATGACGACCCTGAAGACCACCCCGAAGAAGACAACGACCCCTAAAACGACGACCCTGGAGACGACGACCCTGAAGACCACCCCGAAGAAGACCAAGAAGATGACCCTGAAGAGGATGATGAAGGAGAAAGTGTGGGAGAAGTAAAAAAGAAGGTGAAGAGCATGGAAGTAGTGAAACATAAATATCTGACAAAATATAAAAAAGCTTAACATAGTCAATATCTTTGTAACTCCAAACGTCTTAAAAAAAATTAATTCCTGCTATTCCATTTGGTTGGGCTAAACCTCTATGCCTTTAATGTCCCCTCCACCTCCCCCAATATATTCTACATTATTCTTAGTTGTTTTCCTTCATGTAGAATTAACCTACAAGGAAAGTAAGGGTTTATTTTCATTCCGATATTTGTGTCCCATTGACTTGCATTGGTTTCCGGTATCGGAATCGGCGATATCCGATATTTTTGGAGTATCGTCCGATCCAATCCGATCCTATATTTCCCGATATCGGAAGGTATCGCTCAACATTACTCAGGAGTGGACATGGATTTCGGACATATGTACCATCCTCCAAAACTTTGAGGACTCCACCAAGATGGTGGCGATGATGCTATAGTTAGCATCACCATCTCGCTTCTCTGTGTTCTAAAATGCTCTCTGCTCACAATCAAAGAGGATGCATTTCAGGCGGAGCACAAGGAGATGGAGCAAGGAACCATACAGGGTGATTACACACAGCCCAGCTTCATCTCATCCCAATGTAGATTTGGTGGCAATGAGGAAGAGGAGGAGGAAGAAGAACAGGAGCTAGTTTTGTGCGCTATAGATGGTACTACCTGCACAACTGTCATACCGTCTGTTCAGCGTGGATGGCCTGAGGACAGAAAGGAGCAGGAGAGCATGGTTATTTTCATCCTATTTCAGCGTATTTTCACCATTTACATTTTAAAAATTACAAAAAGGAAACTGGGCTGTTGCAAAAGTTGGACACTCGGTGTGGTTAGTACTTTGTAGAACTCTCTTTTGCAAGCATCACAGATTGTAAATGCTTTTTGTGGCCAGCAAAGAGTCTATCAATTCTTGTTTGAAGGATTTTCATCCATTCTTCCTTGGAAAATTCATCCAGTTGTGTCAGATGTTTGGGTCGTCTTGCATGCACTGGTATTTTGAGGTCTAGCCAAAGATTTTCAATGATGTTCAAATCAGGGAATTGTGAGGGCCATAGTAAAACCTTCATCTTCACCTTTTGAGGCAGTCTATTGTGGATTTTGACATTTGTTTAGGATCATTATTCATTTGTAGAAGCCATCCTCTTTTCAAGTTCAGCTTTCAGGTGGTGTTATATTTGAATCAAGAATTTGTTGAAATTTCATTGAATCCATTCTTCCCTCTACCCATGAAATGTTCCCCGTGCAATTGGCTGCAATACAACCCCAAAGCATGATTGATCCACCCCCATGCTTAATAGTTGAAAGAGATGTTCTTTTCCTAAAATTATGTGCCCTTTTTTCTACACACATACCTTTGATCATTGTGGCCAAATAGATCTATTTTAACCTCATTGGTTCACAGGACCTGTTTCCAAAAGGCATCAGGCTTGTTTAGATGTTCTTTTGCATACTGAAATTTAGAAGAGGATTTCTTCTGATGATTTGGACGATGAAGACCATATTTGTACAGGTATCTCTGAACAGTAGAACAATGTAGCACAACTCCAGAGTCTGCTAAATCTTTATGAAGGTATTTTGCAGTCAAGTGAGGGTTTTGATTTGTCTCTCTAGCAATCCTACGAGCAGCACTAACTGAAATTTTGCTTGGTCTTCCAGACCTTATTTTGACCTCTACTGTTCCTGATAACTGCCACTTCTTACATTTCAAACTGAGAAAAGGACAACTTGGAAACACTTTGCTATCTTCTTATAGCCTTCTCCTGATTTGTGGGCTTTTACCATTTTCATTTTCAGAGTGCTAGACAGCTGCTTTTAGAAGAACCCATAGCTTTTTGGCATAAGGTTAGAGGAGGTTGGGGTTTTATAAAGCTGGGAAATTTGCATCACCTGGCCTTTCCTAATGATGATAGTGAACAAACCATAACTCTAACAGCATAATTAAGGTCGGAAACCTAGGTCAAAGTCTGAGCACACAAATCTTCAAAGATGCCCAAACTTTTGCAACAACCAATTTCCCTTTTTGTAATTTTTAAAATGTAAAAAATGACAGTGTATGCTGTGGAATACAATAGTGCCTTATAAAAGAGTGCATGTCATCTCTGTACCAAAGATGGAAGAAAAAAAGACAGAAAACATTTATAGTGTCAAACATGCCAGATATTACAAATAGAATTTAAGAATTTATACAATGTGGTTTACTACAAATTGACACATTGTAATTCACTGAAAAGTGAATCCAAAATCCAAAAATCATCAAAGAAAAAAAAGTCACACACTCATACAGTGCTTTTGGTTGAGCAATATATCAGGATTTCTGTCAGAATTCCTAGAAAAACAGGATTCGAATCAAAACCCTGACAAAATCCCAATGATGCCAGATTTTTGTGCATTTCCGATAAAGATTAATACTACCAGGATGAGGATGAGCCAGTGTCCAAAGTGGCTTAATTGAAATCCATGGCTTTGTCGGGACTCTGTAGGTGTTTCAGTTGGAATCCTGCTTTTTGGGGAATCTAACAGAAACCCTGACATTGTGCTCAGTGGAGATCACTTTCTTAGTGTTAACCTAGTCTTACCAGTATCTATGTCTGATCACATTGCCAATATATTAAAGGATGCAGACAAGCCCCAATTATTAAAGGCAGAGGTAGCACAAATGCAAAATCTTGATTAACAACTATTCACACAACCAATCATCCCTGAGGTTGGTGGCTGCTTGGTATTATACTTGCCCATGGATATGACTTGTATAAGCTGTGCACACCGGTCCAGTCTCCTCCACTTCTGGCACAAACTCTTCTGGGACAGTCGTTGGTTCCGGTCCCCGACGATGCTGAAGAACTGGCTCCGAGTGAAGAGGTTCCGGCTCCCGCAGACAGCATTCCGGCTTGGCCTTTACTTCCGGCGCAGGCTCCTCCAGGGCAGTCGTTCTTTCCTGGTGAAGAGGCTCCAGCTCCCTAGGATGGTATTCCGGCTCCGGCAGAATTCACCCCACCAACACTACAGGACCTTGCTGCACCCTGCAAAGGTAAAAAAAAATACATGAGGTATTAGCTGATAGTCAATAAAGGATATGTTGCTCACCAGAAAGTCCTCTGACCTGACCGGTCCATGCAAATAAGGAACACAGCCACCCGTTGGCTGGGTGCATAAATAAATCCAATGGAATGGAACATGGGGTGCATTAAAAGAGGTCTGGATACATATGATGAGAGCATTATACTGCCTCTGTACAAATCTCTGGTTAGACCGCACATGGAGTACTGTGTACAGTTTTGGGCACCGGTGCTCAGGAAGGATATAATGGAACTAGAGTGGGTACAAAGGAGGGCAACAAAATTAATAAAGGGGATGGGGGAACTACAATACCCAGAGAGATTAGCAAAATTAGGATTATTTAGTCTAGAAAGAAGACTACTGAGGGGCAATCTAATAACCATGTATAAGTATATAAGGGGACAATACAAATATCTCTGCAAGGATCTGTTTATACCAAGAAAGGTGACGGTCACAAGAAGACATTCTCTGCGTCTGGAGGAGAAAAGGTTTTTCCACCAACATAGAAGAGGATTGGGTTCGAATCCCACCAAGGACAACATCTGCAAGGAGTTTGTATGTTCTCCCCATGTTTGCGTGGGTTTCCTCCTGGCACTCCGGTTTCCTCCCACATTCTAAAGACATACTAATAGGGAATTTAGATTGTGAGCCCCATCGGGGACAGTGATGATGATGTGTGCAAACTGTAAAGCGCTGCGGAATATGTTAGCGGTATATAAAAAAATAAAGATTATTAAGAGGATTCTTTACTGTTCGGGCAGTGAGAATCTGGAATTCCCTGCCTGAGGAGGTGGTGATGGCAAACTCAGTCGAAGGGTTCAAGAGAGGCCTGTATGTCTTCCTGGAGCGTAACAATATTGTATCTTATAGTTATTGTTGGGTTCTTTAGAAGGACGTAGATCTGGGGATTTATTCTGACAGAATTTTATAGACTGAACTGGATGGACTAATGTCTTTTTTCGGCCTTACTAACTATGTTACTATGTAATATACTATCCCGGTGTTCCATGGATTTAATGAAATTAATTATTTGCTATGAAGAGAAAAAGATTTTTTATCTGAGAACTAAAATAGATGATATTGAAACCGCTCTTGCAGCTTCTGCGGAAATTAATATTATTGAAGCTTTGCATGATAAAATTAATACCAACATAAAAAAATGGAGTCTAATATCATGCAAATTAAAAAACAGAAATTTACTAGAGATCTTAGAGACTATGAGGAAAATGGTGTATATTCTTGGAGAAAAAATAAAAGACAAACACCTAAATCTATTCTCCGCCATTCTAATGATCCGCAGAAATGTAATAAGCAAAAAAAGAAGAAAATCCCTCTTGTTGACTTTGAGTTGACTATTTCTGAACTAATTACCTCGGTTTCTACAATGGAATCTTACCTCCAGAATAGTAGTACAATAAGTACCAGCATGGACTCTTTTGAAGAGGAGGCTATAGCTGCTCGTGCTTCTGAGGCAAAAAGCGGAGCACGAAGGAAAGAGGGAGAACACTATTCAACACAAAGCAAAATGAAGTGATTTCTAATATGTCTGATATTGTGGTATTATCCCCTTTGATTTTGTCCATTATGCATTATAAAATTCTTTCCAAAGGTTATCTTTTGTGTCATCCTGTAACTTTAAAATTTTAAATACCATGATGGATGTTAGCAGATTCATACGGTTTTTGGTTGTTTAAAAACATTTTTATAATTCTACTGATAATGCTGATGTTTCAGATAAATTTCCGTCTGAACCTGATAACATTTACAAAAATCTCTGTTTCAATGAACAGATTGCTCTCAACAATTTGAGAGAATTGCAGGATGAAAATCTGGATTCAAATTTGACTGCCATTAGACTGCAAAAATTTAATACACCTAATCCTAATTACTACCCAGTGCAAAAAAGATCTGCAGCCTGTGATCAGTTTCAGAACCTTGTGGAGGTGGAATTGAAACAACTATATGCCTCCATTGATTGAAAAGATACTGGAAGTAATTTCTCCAAAAATGAATCCTCAGCACTCAAAGAATTATCTGAAAATACTGACATTGTGATACGGGAATCGGACAAGGGCGGCTCAGTTGTAGTTCTTGATTCTAAATTGTATAACAATGTGGTATTAAACATTAAATGATTCTATCACATATTGTCATCTTTTGTGTGATCCCACATTGCAATGTCAAACTATTTTTGAAAGAGCGTTTAATAATAGATAACTCGGGCACTAAATAAAGGTTTATTTCCAAAAGAGGTTTATTTCCAAAAAACAAACTGGATTGTTGTTGGCAATTGACCCAAAAAATACAGACTCAACGTTTCGGCTTAATTTAAAGGGTTTGTCTGGGCTTTTCACATACAGTAATCTCAGTGCATATCTGGGCTGCAGAATGCTGACAATAAGTAATTTACCTTCTGTCACCAGTTTGCAGGGTTTGCTAGATATGATCTCTTGCTTGTAAGAAAAACATCCGGGGGGGTGTTCTAGCATTGAAATGAGAACTGGTCATTTCCTCCTACTCTACTAAAAACCTGTCCTCTATAGCAACAACCCCACCCTCCATAGCTACAGGCCCTCCCCGACCACATGAACAAGCCCTCACACAGTAACAAATCCTCCCCCTGTAGCAGCCTCAGTGCAGAGAGCAGAACCAGCCAGCTGCTCCTCCCCCAGACACACGTTGAACAGTGATCTATGGAAAGTGAAACTAGTGAGGAGGAAATGACCAGATATCATTTCAATGCCAGAACACACCCCCCTGGACGTTTTTCTTACAAGCAAGAGCTGATATCTAGCAAACCCTGCAAACTGGCCACAAAAGGTAAATTACTTATTGTCAGCATTCTGCAGCCCAGATATGCACTGAGATTATGTGAAAAGCCCGGACAACCCCTTTAAGCCTTTTTCAAGAAATGCCTGTTTCTGTGAAGACAAGACAAAAGTATTATAGTAAATAGCTCAAAGAAATGGGGCTCAATACACAGAATCACAATCCAAGTAAAAAACACAAAATAAAATAAATAAAGGTTACATATATATCAATAAAGATTGCATTCAAGAAAATAAGGTGATTGTTTCAGCAATTCATTACTCTAATGTATATCATGGGCACCAAAATAATAGCATTGATAACTGGATCAAAAATATGTTATGTGAAGAAAGATATAGCCAAATATACATGGAACCAAAAAATGCATGAATTAATATTAGTATGGTCCGTTATTGAATGACATGCATATGACTAGATTAATTTAATTTTATCAATGTAGTTATACTACTATAACCTCATATTTTTATACTTTAGGCAACTCATGAGAGAAACAAAAGAACATATACTTTAATGTAAGTGGCTTCAAATGTCATTGGTCATGATCCCACTAGAAATAAACCAAATATAGGTGATTATTAAAGTGGTAGTGCGATGTGGACACAGACGCAGAAGGGTCATGAATGATACATGTAAAATATATATATAATGCAGCCATAACGGTGACTGATTAATGATCCAAGCGTCAGATTTATAAACATTTACAAGTAGAAATTTACCTGGACTGGTGGGGGTCTCCGGGTATCAAGGTCTAAAATATATAGAAAAAACAGCGAAAAAAGGAAGTCCAATACAGATTTAGCAAATTTGTAAACAATTTTATTCAAGTATATCAGGATAATCAAAAAAGGGGGGAAGTGAGACAATGATGACCATAAAAGGTACAAGGCCAAAAACAATAGGGCACACAATGGTGTCAGGACATGGGAATATACATAGTATTACAAGTATATCATACAAATTAGAACATGCATCATAATCCCAAATGTAGAAAATGTTAGTAACCAGTCATAATGACCCCTAATCCGGGCTAGACAGCACTAACATAGGCTGTGGAACCAGCCACCACTCATGGTAAGTGCTAACAACAAGTTAAACACAAAATATACACACAACTTTATATTACCTTCAGACTGGTCAGTAAAGTGAGTCCACCCAAGTGTGCCCTCCCCATTTTCTACATTTGGGATTATGATGCATGTTCTAATTTTGTATGATATACTTGTAATACTATGTATATTCCCATGTCCTGACACCATTGTGTGCCCTATTGTTTTTGGCCATGTACCTTTTATGGTCATCATTGTCTCACTTCCCCCCTTTTTTGATTATCCTGATATACTTGAATAAAATTGTTTACAAATTTGCTAAATCTGTATTGGACTTCCTTTTTTCGCTGTTTTTTCTATATATTTTATACATTTCTTTGCGATTGTCCTCTAGGTCTGTATAAATTATATCCCATTGGTTGGTAATTTATATATATAAGTGTATTTGTTTTACTATTTATTAATGGGTTATTTTTCCTTGATAATAATATAGGGTATCAAGGTCTGTGCGCCGATTGTGCAGGGTCCGGTATTGGCGGGGTTTTTAATAATGCAGGGTGCCTGTGACGCGAGATGGACTTCCAGGTTGCGGACTGCAGGTTCAAGGATGTTGTGCGCATGCGCCTGCCAATGTGTGTCTGAAAAAGCCGAAAGATACCGAGTGCAGTGAAGCGGAACTACGCATGCGTCCAGGACATGATCGGTATATTCTATTACTGCGGATCTGTGCCTACATTCTGTTGAAAGAAACGGATTGGTTATAAAAATATAACATTATAAAGAAAGACATTATGATTAATGTACTATGTTAATCGTACAGGACATCACAAAAATTTTTCTCCAGAGCACCTAACAAAAAGCAGTGAGCACCCCTTCTCCATTTCACTTAAGGAGGGTTTAGACATTGGGGTTATTACCAAAAAGGTATCAGATTATATTTATGTAGACGTTCCAACCATGCCTAGATTTCATGGATTACTAAAAATCCATAAGGATATCTTTCCTCCACCTTTACGCCCAAATAATCTCAGGAATTGGGCCTCTCAATGAGAGACTTAGTGCCTGGGTTGATTCAATCCTGCATTACTAAAAGCATTCCAGGTTATTTGAGAGATAGCACTGAAGTGGATGTATGTTTTGACAAGTTTGAATGGACTGAGTACAATTGTTTTTTCACTTGTGACATAGTAAATCTTTATTCTTGTATATCTCAAATTTATGCACTTGAGGCAGTGAATTTTTTTATTCAGAGAGATACTGATGTCACAGTCGAAACTCGAGAATTTTTATTGGCTTCCATTAAATATTTATTAGAACATAATTTTCTTATGCTTAATGGGAGATATTACAGACAGCTAGTGGGAGCTCCTATGGGTTTGAAATTCTCTCCTTCATTGGCAATTCTTTTAGTAGCTTGGTGGGAGAGGATTTATATTTATAACATCAATAACCCCTTCAATCAGCATTTGAAATGGTATGGCCGCTTTCTAGGTGACATCCTGATTGTTTGGTCAGGTGGGGATCGTCCGCACATGAATTTGCTAGCTACATTAATAACAGCAATTTAAATCTCAAATTCACCTTTTCATAATTTGGACAATCAATTCCTTTTTTGGACATTTTTTTAATTGCAGATTCTGGTACGGGAAGGGTGAATACAACCATTTATTGTAAGCCCACTGCTAGTAACACTATACTTAGGGCAAACAGTTGTCATCCTAAACATACAATCATGGCAATACCATATGGTGAAATGGTGAGAGCAAAATGTGTTTGTACTAACAATGAGTTATTTGATGAGCCGTGTGATTTAATACAGTATAGATTGAAACAGAGGGGTTATCAAGATTCTTTGTTAAAAAATACAAAGTCTAAAATAGATGGGGTTACCAAGTCTGATTTACAGTATTGATAAACAAGGGAACTACAAAATCTAGAAGAAATGGTAAAACTGATTGCAATTTAAAAGGTAATGTAAATAAAAACAATAATTCTCTTACTGGGACAGATAATGGTCAGCAAAAAATTAGTTTTATTACAGCTTATAGTAAACAGTTCAATGAAATCAAACATATAGTGTTTAAATACTTACCAGTCCTAAACCAAGAAGAAACGTTTACATCCATTTTAAAATCTGGATGCAATTTTATAGCTAGAAAAGGTAGAACTTTGGGTGATTTTTTATCCCCAAGTTTATTTGATGGAAACACTAAAAAAAACAAGGAAAACCTGGCTATCGGTAACAAGATTCTTTAAATGTGGATTAAACCAATGTTCTGTATGTCAATATGTGTTTAAAACACAAAAATTTGGAAATGGACATTATTTGAATGTTTATTCTATCAGGAGTTTTATCAATTGTGAGAGTACATATGTCATATATGTTATTATGTGTATACAATGCAATTTCATATATGTGGGGTGTACTATACGTCATCTGAAAGTAAGGATTGCTGAACACCGCAGATATGAAAAAGGGAAAAGTTTCAAATTCATCAAGAGCTGCCAAACATTTTTGTGAAAAATATTCTGGGAGTCTGTAAATTTTTGTGTGTTCTGGTATAGTGAGAATAGATAGACCAAAAAGGGGGGATAATTGGAGAAAATTATTATTAAAACACGAGGCGTTATGGATTATGAAACTAGAAACCAGAATACCAACATCTACTCACTTTCTCATCCCTGTCCTCCTCTCCTGTCACCCATGTCCAGCAACATGTGCACCCCAGTAGAAGCCTTGCACACCTAGACCTAGACACCCACACACTCTCTGACTCCATTCTACCACTGGCATCCATCCTCACTCCACGACACAGACAGTGCCACTGCTTTCTACAATGCCACTCTCACATCAGCTATTGACGCGGTTTCCCCTCTTATTCATGGCACAGTGCGACGTATCAACAGACAACCCTGGCATAATAACAACACTAAAAAGCTTTGGCAAGTATCTAGGATTGCAGAGCAGCGTTGGAAGAAAACAAAATCGCAAGACGACTTCACTGCATTCAAACAGGCAATACTCGCTTTCACATCTGCTCTCACCTCTGCTAAACAGGCCTACTTCACAACCCTCGTATCTTCCATATTCTACAATCCCAAACAGTTATTCAAAACTTCTAAATCCCTCCTCTGCCTACCATTGCCCGCTCCAACCTCCCTCATCTCTGCTGAGGACTTTGCCACACATTTCAAAAATAAGATTAACGAAACAAGGCAAGTCTTCATTGTTCAACCACCACAACCCCTTTGTATACCAGACCAATGCCCAAACCCTATAACCTCCCTATCTAACATTACTGAAGGGGAGCTTAATTGTCTCCTCTCCAAATTGCTCCTCACAACCTGTGCACTCGACCCCATCCCATCCCACCTCCTTCCCAACCTCACCACCACTCTTATCCCATACCTAACCCACCCCTTCAACCTATCTCTAACATCTGGTACCTTCCCTTCTGCTTTCAAACATGCCACAATCACGCCTATCCTTAAAAAGCCAACCCTTGACCCAACCGCTATTTCCAGCTATCACCCAATATCACTGCTCTCATTCGCTTCCAAACTTCTAGAGCAGCACGCCCACGCTGAACTTTCCTCCCACCTTTCATCTAACTTGCTCTTTGACAATCTACAATCTGGTTTCCACCCCCATCACTCCACTGAGACAGCCATGACCAAAATTACTAATGACCTACTTACAGCCAAAGCTAATGGACAATACTCTATACTCCTCCTTCTAGACCTGTCCTCTGCTTCCCAGTTGACCACTGCGTCCTACTACAGATCCTCTCCTCCTTTGGCATCAATGACCTCACCCTATCCTGGATCTCTTCATACCTTTCCAACTGCACATTCAGTGTCTCCCACTCCCACACTACCTCTTCATCCCACCCTCTCTCTCTTGGAGTCCCCCAAGGTTCTGTTCTAGGACCCCTACTCTTCTCAATCTATACACTTGGCCTGGGGTAACTCATAAAGTCCCATGGATTCCAGTACCATCTTTATGCTGATGACTCTCAGATCTACCTCTCTGGCCCAGACGTCACCTCTTTGCTGCTGCCCAGAATCCAGAAGTGTCTATCAGCCATATCCTCCTTCTCCTCTCACTTCCTAAAACTCAATGTGGACAAATCTGAACTCATCATCTTTCCCCCATCTCACAGATCTTCCTTACCTTATCACAATTAACAACATCACGCTTTCCCCCATACCAGAAGTCTGCTGCCTCGGAGTAACCCTTGACTCTGCCCTGTCCTTCAAACCGCACATCCAAGCTTTTTCTACCTCCTGTCACCTCCAGATCAAAAATATTTCCAGAATTCATTATTTCCTCAACCCTCAATCTACTAAAATGCTTGCCCTCATCATCTCCCGCCTCGGCTACTGCAACATCCTTTTCTGTGGCCTCCCTGCTAAAACCCTCACACCTCTCCAGTCCATCCTTAACCCTGCAGCCCGACTAATTCATCTCTCTCCTCGCTATTCCTCTGCTTCTCCCCTCTGCAAATCTCTTCACTGGCTCCCATTCCTTCAGAGTATCCAGTTCAAATTACTAATACTGACCTACAAGGCCATCTATAACCTGTCTCCTCCATATGTCTCTGAACTAATCTCACAAAATCTTCCCTCACGTAATCTCTGGTCCTCCCAAGACCTCCTCCACTCATCCACACTTATTCACTCCTCACCCAACCGCCTCCAAGATTTCTCCCAAATATCCCCCATCCTCTGGAATTCTTTGCCCCAACACATCTGACTATCAACCACATTCGGATCCTTCATACATATCCTAAAATCCCACCTCTTCAGGATAGCCTACAGCCTGCAATGACCCAACTGCCTCCTCACCACTAATGGACCTACCGCCTCACCAACACCGGAGCTGCTGCAACCCCCCATCCTACTGTCTCCTTCCCCACCATCCTGTAGAATGTAAGTCCACAAGGGCAGAGTCCTCTTCCCTCTGTACCAGTCTGTCATTGTTAGTTTGTTTACTCTAATTGATATCTGCAAATTGTATGTAAACCATTTCTCATGTGCAGCACCATAGAATCAATGGTGCTATATAAATAAATAATAATAATAATTCCTTTTGGAGTAAATTTTCACAATGACCTCATTTATTTATACTAACAAAAGAGAAAAGGAAGAGAAATGATTTTGTTGCTTTTTTCTTTTTTTTTACAAAAGTTTTTTTTTAATCAAATTGCATTCCTCGGTTAATATATTGATGCTCCATGACTCCCTTGTGATGATCTCTTTTGCGGTTTTCCCTTCCTTTGCAAAATAATTGTACTCTACAATTTTGAAACTCCGATATGTATACATATTTATACTGCTCAAAAAAATAAAGGGAACACTTAAACAACACAATGTACTAGGATGTTTTCCCTTTATTTTTTTGAGTAATAGATATTCTGTTTCTTTATTGTGCCGCTTTGACTTAAGGCTATTTTTTGTCTCTCAATAGTATGGTTCCTTACGTGTGTTCCTTGTATATAATTATATGTATGTTCTCACTAAATGGGAGTGGTATTGTGTTTTTAAGTGATTGCACCAGATTCTGTAATTTGTTACGACTAAGGCTCTTGCCAAATCGCGTCAACCAGTTACTGACTACCCTGATGTGATCTTTTAATTCAAGCACCCAGCATAACTTTTTTCATTGGAGGTATTAGCTGCTAATTTGACCAAAGTACGTAAGCTTGAAATCCACATCAAGGGTCCACATTGTATTGCAAGTTCTAACATTAAAATTATAAGAAATTCCCTAAAAAGGACATCAAATGCAATTGACACATTGCATGTTTGCAGTATAAAGTTTACAGCAGAAGTATTTGCCTACTGCTTCAATACAGCTAGTATTTGTTTTACATAGGCAATCAGGTCCATGCTTGTTAGATGCTTCCCAATATAGTATTCAATAATGACATCTCGGTCCCTGAGTTCTACCATATAATGCCCAAATCAGGACCAGGAGAAGGGGTATGCAGGGTAGTCACCCGCCTAGGGCACTACCTCTTGTCTCCCTGAGGGGGCATAATTAAAAAAAAAATAAACTGTCATCGCTGTGCCTGCGGCCACTGACACCTTTCTCCAGCCACAGCCATTAAGCACACCGACAACCAGGGCGCAGACACACAAATGAGAAGTGTCAGTGAGCTACTGACACCGCTTACCGCCTGCGACCCGGCCATCACTCCCTCCCTGCACTCAATTTTATTTGCATCAGGAAATTACCTACACCAATGCACAGATAGCTTTGAGGGGGAGTGTTCTCAGGGGGCAGGGCTCAATTCCGTGTAGAGCAGCTTGGGGTATTTGGGATACTGATGAGAGAATGGGGGGCTTGTTGTTGGCTGGAGCTGGATTCATGTGCCACAATTCATAATATCAGTTGTCTGGATTTGAGAAATTATCCTAATTACTATTGTTGCTAGCTGAAGCTGAGTCGTGATACCACAGTTGTGTTTTCTGTCTTCTGGATTTGAGAAACTATTCTAAGGACAGTTGTTGCTGGCTGGAGCTGGACACATTTGCTACAGTCATGGTATCCATCATCTGGTAGAGCATGGGCTGTGACTGAAAATCTTACCAGAGGGAGATACAAAAGCTGTGGGCAAACGAAAAGT
This sequence comes from Dendrobates tinctorius, assembly GCF_039654945.1. NCBI lineage: Eukaryota > Metazoa > Chordata > Amphibia > Anura > Dendrobatidae > Dendrobates > Dendrobates tinctorius. The sequence continues at coordinate 2,523,977 of NW_027361693.1, forward strand.
TGGGAGACAGTGGATATCGCCTGGCACGGAGAAAAGGGAACTAACAGCCCCGGATTGGGATCTTGTGGACATAAGGAATAAAAATTAGTTGCATTGTTAACCTGCCTAATTGATTAATATGACCCACAACCTCAGATCTTCACAGGGACATTATACTGGAAGTTGTGTGGACATCATACTGTATAGGGTCTGTGGTGGGCCTTATTCTTGGGGCTGTGGAGACATCATACTGTTTAGTGGGTTGATGGGAACTTTATACTGGGGGATATAGGGTCATCATACTATATAGGTGGCTGTGTGGGACATTATACTGGTGTCCATGGTGACCATGCCATACATGAGATGGTAGAGGACATTATACAGGGGGTTTGTGGTGCCTATACTGCATAGGGGACTGTGGGAAATATTATACTGGATTCTGTGGTGACAATGTTGTCTAGAGGGCTGTGGGGGACACTATACTGGGGGCTGTGGTGATCATACTGTGTAGAGGGCTTTGGGGGACACTATACTGGGGACTGTGGTGACCACACTGTATAGGGCCCAGGGGTAACATTATATTAGGGGCTGTGGTGATCGTACTGAAAAGTGAGCTGTAGTGTATATGGGGTCCTGTTGGGAACATCATACTCTATATAAAGGGATATGGGGGCCATAAACTGTATGGGCTGCTGTAGGAGTCATAATACTGTATATTGGGGTTGTGATGGACATTATAATATACAGTGGGTACGGAAAGTATTCAGACCCCTTTAAATTTTTCACTCTTTGTTTCATTGCAGCCATTTGGTACATTCAAAAAAAGTTCATATTTTTTCTCATTAATGTACACTCTGCACCCCATCTTGACTGAAAAAAAGAAATGTAGAATTTTTTGCAAATTTATTAAAAAAGAAAAACTAAAATATCACATGGTCATAAGTATTCAGACCCTTTGCTCAGTATTGAGTAGAAGCACCGTTTTGAGCTAGTACAGCAATAAAGTCTTGGGAATGATGCAACAAGTTTTTCACATGTGGATTTTGGGATCTTCTGTCATTTTCATAGATTTTTTTATTTATTATTACTTTTGTCAGATTCAATCAAATCAATATATTAGCTACGATATGTAGATACAGGAAAAATATATATCTTTGCACCGTGTTAGCCAGTAGATAGAAAAGTATTAAAATTCGAGAGTCCTCATTGGTTGACTTGATACCTTTTAATGGCTAACTGACCATCTTTTCAATCAGTCATTAAAAGGTATCAACCAGTGAGGACTCTCAAATTTTAATATACTGTATTTTTACCACATGTAGAGACCATCTGTGCATGAACACTGTGTTACCATAAAGGAGCATGGAATCATGGTTGTAGCATTTTTGCAAACAATGTAAGCATGAGGCTACTTTCACACTTGCTTTTTTTTGCAGCGCGGTTTTTGCGCAGAAAACGCATGAAAAAATGCATACAAACGCTGCATTTTTTTCAAGCATTTTTATGCGCATGCAGGAAAAAAACGCAGCGTTTTTATGCGTTTGTATGCGTTTTTAGTGCGTTTTTTCCACATTGTTTGTCTCCACCCAAAAAAGGATTTGGGGTAGGGTTAGGGTTTATGGTTAGTAGGGTAAGAGTTAGGGGTAGGGTTAGGGTAAGGGTTATGGGTAGGGTTAGGGTTAGTAGGGTAAGGGTTAGGGTTAGGGGTAGGGTTAGGGTTAGGGGTAGAGTTAGGAATAGGGGTAGGGTTAGGGTTAGTAGGGTAAGGGTTAGGGATAGGGTTAGGATTAGGGGTAGGAGTTATGGTTATGTTTAGTAGGGTTAGGGTTATGCTTAGAGTTAGTAGGGTTAGTGTTAGGGTTAGTAGGGTTAGTGTTAGGGTTGGTAGGGTTAGGGGTAGGGTTAGGGTTAGGGTTAGTGGTAGGGTTATGGTTAGTAGGGTTAGGGGTTATGGTTATGTTTAGTAGGGTTAGGGTTATGGTTTAGGGTTAGTAGTCAATATAGTAAAGCTCATCCGTAATGTTGACTTAAAAAACGCATGGTTAGGGTTAGTAGGTTTAGGGTTATGGTTTAGGGTTAGTAGTCAATATAGTAAAGCTCATCCCTAATGTTGACTTAAAAAACGCATGCTTAAAAAAAACGCATACGTCCGCATGCCAGCGCGCACGTATGCGCACCCATAGACTGTAATGTTAATATTTTGGCAAAAACATGCACATACGTGCGCATGTGTTTTTTTTAAGCAGTCGGGTGGACCAAAAAATGCAACATTAAGGCTGGTTTCACATTTGCGTTTTTTTTCGCGGTAATTTAGCGCTAAATAGCGCATGCGTTTTTTTTTCCTATACTTTGCATGGGATGCGCTTATGTGCGCATACACATGCGTTTGTACGCGTTTTACCGCGCATGCGTTTTTTTGCGGTATGCGCTCGGGCGCACAAAATGCAACTTGTTGCATTTTTTGTGCGTCCGATTTGCCTCAAAAAAACGCATGCGCGCGCAATGCGTTTTTTTACAGCAAGACACCCATTATAAGTCTATGGTGAGCATATGTGCGCATTGGCATGCTTATGTATGCGTTTTTTTGCACATGCGTTTTTTTTTTTACCATTAGTTTAGACAATGGAATTTAGGGGTTTGGGTAAAGTTAGGGTTAGTTAAGGGGGTTTAGGGTTAGGGTTAGGGTCAGGGTTAGGGTCAGGGTTAGGGTTAAGTATGGTTTGGTTAAGGGTTAGGGTCAGGGTTAGGGTTAGGGTTAGGGTCAGGGTTAGGGTCAGGGTTAGGGTTAAGTATGGTTTGGTTAAGGTTTAGGGTCAGGGTTAAGGTTAGGGTTAGGGTTAGGGTTAGGGTCAGGGTTAGGGTTAGGGTTAAGGTTAAGTATGGTTTGGTTAAGGGTTAGGGTCAGGGTTAGGGTTAAGTATGGTTTGGTTAAGGATTAGGGTTAGGGTAAGGGTCAGGGTTAGGGTTAGGGTTAGGGTTAGGGTCAGGGTTAGGGTTAAGTATGGTTTGGTTAAGGGTTAGGGTCAAGGTTAGGGTTAGGGTTAGGGTTAGGGTCAGGGTTAGGGTCAGGGTTAGGGTTAAGTATGGTTTGGTTAAGGTTTAGGGTCAGGGTTAGGGTTAGGGTTAGGGTTAAGGTTAAGTATGGTTTGGTTAAGGGTTAGGGTCAGGGTTAGGGTTAAGTATGGTTTGGTTAAGGGTTAGGGTTAGGGTCAGGGTTAGGGTTAGGGTTAGGGTTAGGGTCAGGGTTAGGGTTAAGTATGGTTTGGTTAAGGGTTAGGGTCAGGGTTAGGGTTAGGGTTAGGGTCAGGGTTAGGGTCAGGGTTAGGGTTAAGTATGGTTTGGTTAAGGTTTAGGGTCAGGGTTAGGGTTAGGGTTAGGGTCAGGGTTAGGGTCAGGGTTAGGGTTAAGTATGGTTTGGTTAAGGTTTAGGGTCAGGGTTAGGGTTAGGGTTAAGGTTAAGTATGGTTTGGTTAAGGGTTAGGGTCAGGGTTAGGGTTAAGTATGGTTTGGTTAAGGGTTAGGGTTAGGGTTAGGGTCAGGGTTAGGGTTAGGGTTAGGGTTAGGGTCAGGGTTAGGGTTAAGTATGGTTTGGTTAAGGGTTAGGGTCAGGGTTAGGGTTAGGGTTAGGGTTAGGGTCAGGATTAGGGTCAGGGTTAGGGTTAAGTATGGTTTGGTTAAGGTTTAGGGTCAGGGTTAGGGTTAGGGTTAGGGTTAGGGTCAGGGTTAGGGTTAAGGTTAAGTATGGTTTGGTTAAGGGTTAGGGTCAGGGTTAGGGTTAAGTATGGTTTGGTTAAGGGTTAGGGTTAGGGTTAGGGTCAGGGTTAGGGTTAGGGTTAGGGTTAGGGTCAGGGTTAGGGTTAGGGTTAAGGTTAAGTATGGTTTGGTTAAGGGTTAGGGTCAGGGTTAGGGTTAGGGTTAGGGTTAGGGTTAGGGTCAGGGTTAGGGTTAGGGTTAAGGTTAAGTATGGTTTGGTTAAGGGTTAGGGTTAGGGTTAGGGTTAGGGTCAGGGTTAGGGTTAAGTATGGTTTGGTTAAGGGTTAGGGTTAGTGTCAGGGTTAGGGTTAGGGTCAGGGTAAGGGTTAGGGTTAGTAAAGTCATGGTTTGGGTTAGTGTGAGTGGCCACCTAATGTTGGAAAAAATCGCAAACGCGGTAAAAACGCACTAAAAACGCATACAAACGCTTAAAAACGCTGCGTTTTTTTCATGCATGCTCATAAAAATGCTTGAAAAAAACGCAGCAGTTGTATGCTTTTGTATGCGTTTTTCAATGCGTTTTTTTGCAGGAAAAACGCGCTGCAAAAAAAAGCAAGTGTGAAACAGGCCTTAGCGTCTGGACTTTATGGACGCACACCTTAAAAAAACACAGCGCACGAAAAACGCATACGTGCGCATGCCAACGCGCATGTGTGCGCACCCATGTTAAATATAGGGGAAAAAAGCGCATGCGCATGTATGCGCAAAAACGCAGCGCAAAAAAACGCAAATGTGAAACCAGCCTAAGGTTTGTTTAAAGCATTTACCATGTCTGCACAGGTATGAAAATAGACAAAAAACAAAATTGGTGTACAAAGAAAAATTAATGGCACATAGGACTGAGCCCTGAGAAACCCCGATAGTAAGGGAAAGATGAGTGGAACCATTTAATTTAGATTAACGCTAAAATTTCCATTCCACTTGTTTTTTTTTCATGAAATATACATTCCATAAATGCAAGTGTTGTGTCCTAAAGATAATATAACTACTATATTGAAATAGTTTATGGGATAGAGTTACATATAAAATTGCTAGAAAAACATTTGTATCTTTATCCATTTATAAGTAGACATGGCAGTATTAGTTGCGGCAGTGAAATTATGGAAAACGGATGACTTTTGATCTCAGGTGAAATACATCAGACAGCATGTGTTTTATGTATTGACCCATGAACTGCAGAATCACAAACATGTGGGGTCTGCTGCACCAAAGCAATTTAAAATGAAAAGAATTCTAAATATGTCACATACCCAAAGGATATGTTATTTTTAAACGAGACGTAAGAGTATAGTCAGATCAACCTTGTTTTCCTATGTGCATTATCAATTGTTAAAGATAACTGAAAAAATGGAAAAATAAATTGTCTTATATTTAAAAAAAAAATATAGAACAATTTATATAATGTATTGCTCAAGAATATGTGATGCCAGTCATTTTAGTGTGATTGAGTATTATTTGGACATGGGCAGAATTATTAAGCAATCTGTAATTTTAATTATTACTTTTATAATAAAAAATAACTACAGTGCTGTCAGTCAGTACAAATGGGTTAAAGAGGTTGTACAGAAATTGTTTTTCTTATGCACCTAAAAATTAACTACCTGATTGCTGTACCCGACATCGGCTTAGAGCGGTCACCTACTGCTCCTGCCGACGATTGAGCTGCTCCACGACAATAGAGCATTTCTTCTCCTGGGCTGCTCTGTCGGTGTGATGCTGATGCAGTTAGGGTACTGTTACACTTAGCGATGCACTAGCGATCCCGACAATGATATGGATCGCTGGTGCATCGCTAAGTGGTCCCTAGTGAGCTGCCACACAGGCAGATCTCACCAGCGACATAGTAGGGGTCGGGGGTCATTACTTACCTGTCAGACGCGGCGATCCTGACGTCCTCCCGCCCGCATCCACGCGTCGCTCATCGGTGCCACAGGAAGCCCAGCAGGAAGCGGCCGACAAGAAATGGTCCAGGACATTCTCGCGCGATCAGCGATGAGCAGCGGGGGAGCCGGTCGGAGGTAAGTATCAGACATAGCGATATCGCTAGCAATATCGCTGCTGTGTCACAAAATCGGTGACGTTACAGCGATATTGCTAGCGATATCGCTATGTGTAACGGGGGCTTAAGGCAGCGGGAGCAAGCTATCAATCAGCATGTGGCAGAGCAGAAGATAAGCTGTTGAGAAGACCGCTCTGTGCTGAAGGAGATCGGCGCCGGACACAATAGGCAGGTAGTTAGCAACAACATTGTAAAAAAAAAAATCCCAGATAATACCTTTAATTATCCTTAAACCTGAATATTTAAGAAAGTAAAAGTGATGTTTTCTTAGGAGAATATTTATGTGCATAAATATTGGGTAACTCATAATGTGTAGAATCATTATGCAATTAAATGAAAAAGGAAATTTTCCCACCTCAGTTGTTTATCTTTCTCTTTTACCCTTAACGAACCGCCAATACGCATTAAAACGGTGTCAGTTAAGGGGCCTTATTCCTCACCGCCGTTTTAAAACAGCTGCGAGAAAATAGTAAATAGTGACCTCTAGAGTTGGAATACATCCAGAGTTTCAGCAACCAGCTGAGACCCTGGAGAGCATGATCTAGGGTGGTTGTTACGGTCTCCGACCACGTAATCATCGTTAATCAATGAATAATGGCGATCAGGTTAAAATAGTAAGATCCACATTCACATCCACATAATCTAATGTGGCAGAGGAGAAAGAAATAGTGTCTATATGTCCCGCTTGTTACCTTTGCCATATATTAAGGCCCCTTAGAATGTTTATTTTGAAGCAGGTGCACACCGTGCTTGTTCTGGCAGTTGTGGGACTGATACAGAATCTTCTTCTGCCAGTGACGACTCCTCTTCCTCCACGGGATCCCACAGCCTGATGATAGTGGAACAAGTGGTCACTGCTGAAATATCAGAGGCAGGGCAAACTTCCGCAGTCCTCCTTCCATTGCGGTATCCCAACAATTCCTTTTCCTTGCATATTTCCCAATTTTCAGAAACCCTTATAGTCGATGTCACTAATTTTAGCCTCTTTGACTTTTTCCACATTTTTGTCACTCAAGAAGTCCTTCAATTAAATTGCACACAAAACAAATTTATATTCCCAACATTACATATCCTAAAAATCCATGGCCTTCTATTCCCATTCATGGATCCTCATAAGTGTCCCTGAAATAAAAATGATTGGGGAGCATTACCCTCAACATGTGTTTAGTAAAAAAAAAAAAAAACATCCTCCACTCCTACTGGGCAACAAAATCTGTCCACAGTACCCCTGTGTTTCCAGCTGTCATGCTCTAAACCCATTATGAAACTTGCAGATCCCTCTAGATTAGTGATAATTCCCAAGCGCCTCCAAAAAATGACCCCAACATTAACCGACTTAATAAATTGAGACCCGTAATTGTCACTCTTAGGCTGTGTGCCCACGTTGCGTTTTTGTAAGCGTTTCCACAGCGTTTGTGCTGGCTCAGATGCTGCAGAAATGCTTACAAGATGCATCAAATTAATTAGCATGCGTTTTTGGCTTTTTGTGCCAATGCATGCGTTTTTAACCGCTCAGGAATCGCTTAGCGGCTAAAATGCAGCATGCTCATTAATTCCCGCATTGCTCAGCGTTTTTAGCCATCCCCAATGTTCCCAGAAATCGCATGTCAAAGAACGCGTCAAAAACGCGTCAAAAAACGCGCAAGAAACGCGCGGAAAAAGACGCGCGTTTTCTGGGAAAGGGGATCCTTTTCCTGAGCGAGTAAAAACGCTAGCGTGGGCACATAGCCTAAAGCATTTAATTTTAAATTCCTATACTTCTAAGCAAAATGTTGTAGCTGACGAGTCCCTTATGAGCTTCAAGGGCCATCTTTCATTTCGCCAATTCATAACCTCTAAGCGTGTCAAATGCGGTATCAAATTATACAAAATGTGCAAGAACACAACAGGGTACACGTCCACCTTTTTAATTTATGATGCCAGGGACCGTCAAAAAACCCTAAAAACTGCCCCCAGACAATTGTCAACTCGGTTAAAATTGTGTTCGAGCTAATGATGCTATTTCTGCCAGATAAGCCCCAACGGGCCTGTGTATGAAATACAATCCGAAGGAAACGACGCACCTCTCACTCGTGTTGTGCACCGTAACATGTTACGGCCTTGTGCGTCCACTGATCCCATGCGACCCGAACCGATCCCTCGGGTTCCCGACCCCCCGCCCACGGTCTGGGACCTGGAGGATGAGGAGGACTCCCCAACCGCATCCGCGGGTCACCCAAGTAGTGACACTACAGTAGACCCGGGCATCCCACCAGAATCGACTATCCTACCACCATCCACCACTCCAGAGGACTCCACCATACCCAAACTTCGATGCTCTGAGCAATCAACAGCTGGCAAACCCCCTGAACATTACGAACAGGACCAGTTCGTATGGCGACAAGGACTGTCGTCTCGAAAGACTAGCCCGAGTCAACCAAAACCCTCGCCCGAGGACTGGCGAGTATACAGGACGGGGGAGTGTGGGAAGAAGGGCCCCCGCCGAGTGTCCGGGCCGCAATCAAGGGGACGTCACCTAGGTTCCGGGGGAAACTGTTCCCGGGAGACAGAGTTCAGGGACAGACCGTTGAGATGGACAGATGGGCTGGGGGAGGAACCAGTATAAAAGGGGCGGGGAACGCTAGTCAGAGTGAGTCAGCAGACCAGGACAGAAGCAGCAGGAGACCTTGGGAGCAACTGAGAACCAAGGCGACTTACCAGAGCCCAGAGAGATGTTCACCTAGGACATCAGAGGGATGGCACCCAGACGACCATCCGAGAGCCGCTGCCCCGCTTTAGCTCGCGGCCATTGCCGCCTCGCTCCAGCCCGCGGCTGCGGCCTGTCTCCCGCCACCTGCAGCCGCCCTGCTCTCACCCGTATCCGCGGCAAGTCCAGTGCCGTCGGCGGCCACCACTGTCCCGCTCAGGTCCACGGCAAGGGCTGGGCCATTGCTCACCGCGGATTCCCCGTCGCAGCTGTTAGCTGTACAGGTGGCCTGCCAATCACCACCCCGCATCGCTGCCGCTTGCCCCAGTATGGGGGCTACGGGACATCCGTCCAAGGACTCCTCCAGGGCCTGCAGTGCCCCGGTGTCACCGGAGCGTCGGAACGCTCGAAGACTCTCAGCAGCTATCTATATGAAAGTAACCTTGAACCGTCGTTGATTGAATTGATTCTGTTGTTGCTCAAATTTGTTTTAGAACATAATGTTTTCACATTTAATGGTGACATATACTTGCAACAGCAGGGTACAGCGATGGGGGCCACTTGTGCCCTCGCTACGCTAATCTATTCATGGGGTACTGGGAATGGACTATATTTCAAGAGGATGGTATTTTGGGTTGTGAGGCCATACATGGATGGAGTCGATTCATTGACGACGGGGGTAAGAGAATGTCCGCGCCACACAGCAATGCAGCGGCGGACGCCGTTGCCAACCCCGCAGCCCCGCAAGGAGGAGCGCCCGCCGCAGCGGTCCCCATAATGCCGCTGTCCATGCCCTACATACCGGGAGCGGCCTGGCTACCACAGTACTTGGGTAAGTCACACACCCTGAGTGAATTTAAAGAGAGACTGTGCAGTTTGAAGTATACCCTCTGTCTGAAAGCCAGAAAGTGAATATCCTGATTGGACAGCTAACGGGTGCAGCACAGAGAGAGGTGAAAGCCTGGCAGGACACCGATAAAGAGACTGTTGCAAAGATCCTGGCCAAGCTGAGAAGCACCTTTGACACCAGCACTGCAGCTGAAATCAAGATGAGGTTCTTTGGCTGTAAACAGAAGGCACAGGACAGTATAAGGGACTATGCTCTCAACCTGCAGGAGGCACTGCGAGCAGTTAAGCAAGTTGATCCTGACAGTGTAAAGGAGGAAGATAAACTGTTAAAGGAGCAGTTCATTGAAGGACTTCTATCCAGTACACACAGAGGACAGTTGCGCATCATAACCCTGCAAGACCCTGATCTGGACTTTGCTGATTTTAAGGACAGGGCTATACGGGTACTGCAGGAACCCACTGACAGCAGTCCAGAGCCCCTGAGGCACCCAGCAATCAGCTACCACCAGGAAGCAACGTCTTTCCCTTCCATCCCTGTGGAGGCTGATGCACAGACTCTGGATAAAGATCCAACTGAAGAGCTGCGTCTTCAGGTCTAGGAGGTGACCAAAGGAATGGCTGCACTTACTAAAACTGTGCAGTCTCTGCAAGTGTCCTCCAAGGAAAAGATCCAGCTGGCTTCCAGTCCAGAGGATGTCCCGTGGCTCCGGAAGAGGAGAGCTCCGCCACTCCGAGGGAGGAACAACGATCGCTATGACCAGGACGGACGTCCCATCTGTCGTTGCTGCTATAAGGCAGGTCATCTTGCAAGATTCTGTCCTTTAAACGAGCAACCCCTGGGGCAGAGGACCAACCCCCAGGAATAGGATCCCCAGGCCCAAAGATCTGGAGAGCCAAGTATGTTGGAGGGAGACCAATCCTTCCGGTGGTGATTGACGGTATCCCCATGAACGCTTTGCTGGACACTGGCTCTCAGGTGACCACTATGCCGTACATTCTTTACAAGAGGTATTGGGCTGATTCTGAACTTACCCGTGGCCCAAACTGATGAACTGACAGTAGTTGCCTGTAATGGTCAGTCTTTGCCGCAGATTGGATGTAAAGAGATTACTGTTAAAGTGGGTCGGGTAGAGCTAAAATCTCAAGGTCTGATAGTTGTTGATATTAATCGACGTGAATGTAATCCCATGATGACTCTTGGTACAAATGTAATTGAAAATTGTCTTTCCGAGGTTATTGTCTTGTTGCAACAGGTGGCTGAGACTGCTGGTTCCAGTGAACAACGAGTCCTGCAGAAGGAGATCCGAGCCCTGATGTAAAGACAACAGGTAGAACTCTCTGGCGGAGAAATTGGCAGTGTCAGAGTGAGTGATCCCTTCCCCATTGCAATACCCCCCAGATGTGAAATGTTGATTTGGTGTCGGGCTGCTATAGGTCTCAGGGGGAGAGATTACCAGGCATTGGTAGAACCAGTATACTCCGATAGCAGGCCCACTGTCCTGACAGCCAGAGGGGTGGCTGATGTACGAAAAGGGAGAGTACCTGTACGCCTTTTGAATTGTGGGGAGGAGGAGGCCACAATACCTCGGTACGCCACAGTTGCTAAGCTGCTCACTGTTAATAACAACTCTTTGCAGGCAGCAGAGCCCTTGGTCTAATCCGATCAGGTGGATGACAATGGCTCTGTGTAGCAGAGGGAGGATTGGTGCCAGCAACTTCAGGTGGGGACTGACTCTACACCTTCATACCAGAAAAATGGGGTTTACAGAGTGACACAAGAGTATGAGCGGGTATTCAGCAAACACCCACTAGATTTTGGGCAGGCAAAAGGGGTTCAACATCATATCTCCACTGGAGACCATCCACCCATAAAGGAGAGGTACAAACCTATACCCCCAACACAATACCAATGTGCTAAAAGTATGTTGAGAGAGATGAAGGAAGCTGGGGTTATCAGAGACAGTTGTAGCCCCTGGGCAGCTCCAATAGTTTTTGTAAAGAAAAAGGATAGTACCATGAGAATGTGTGTTGATTACAGGAAAATTAACAGCATTACACATAAAGATGCCTACCCATTACCCAGAATTGAAGAGTCATTAGCTGCACTTAAAACTGCTAACTACTTTTCCACCTTGGATCTTACTATTGGGTATTGGCAGGTTCCTGTGGCAGAGGCAGACAAGGAGAAAATGGCATTTACCACTCCAATGGGTCTCTGTGAGTTCAACTATATGCCATTCGGGCTCTGTACCGCTCCAGGAACATTTCAATGGCTGATGGAGTGCTGCCTGGGACATATGAACTTTGAGACGATCCTGTTGTACCTGGATGATGTCATTGTTTTCTCCAAAACCTATGAAGATTATCTGAAACACCTGGCTGAAGTGTTTGAAGCTTTGTCCAATTTTGACCTGAAGGTGAAGCCTTCCAAATGCCACCTCCTGAAGCCCAAGGTACAGTACCTCGGTCATGTGGTCAGTGCAGAAGGTGTGGCACCAGATCCGGACAAAGTCACAGTCATCCGGGACTGGCCGAAGCCCAGCAACCTTCATGAAGTACGCCAATTCCTTGGAATGGTAGGCTACTACCGAAGATTCATCAAAGGCTTTACTGAAATAGCCACCCCTATGCAAAATCTTCTGGTGGGGCAGTCCAAGAAGACCAAACAGAAAAATTCCACCTTTGAATGGACTGAAGAGTTGGAGGGATTCTTCCCTCGGCTGAAGATGGCTCTCACAGGTGACGAAGTTCTGGCCTACCCAGATTATGACAAACCCTTTGTGCTGTACACTGATGCCAGCAATGTGGGACTAGGAGCAGTACTGTGGCAGGTACAGAATGGAAAAGAAAGAGAGATCTCCTACGCCAGCAGGAAGCTGCATCCCACTGAAAGGAACCCTGACAACTACAGTTCTTTCAAGCTGGAGTTCCTTGCCATAGTCTGGGCTGTCACCGAAAGGTTCAAACATTACCTAGCCTCCGCCAAGTTTGCTATCTTCACAGGCAACAATCCGTTGACCCACTTGGAAACTGCAAAGCTAGGTGCACTGGAACAGCGATGGATGGCTCGGTTATCTAACTATGAATTCACCATCAAGTACCGAGCAGGGCACAAGAATGCCAATGCTGACGCGCTGTCTAGGATGCCTAATCTGCCTGATGCAGGAGAAGACCCCGAGGCTCTTGAAGAAATAGAGCTACCTCCCTTCCACCGGCCAATTGCTGCCCAACGTGCCCAAGGAGTGAGAAACCGACGGTCTGGCTTGAAGGAGGTCACCCTGAATCCATTGTCTCATCATGACTGGGCAGAAACGTAAGATAGTGACCCTGCAGTCCGCCTGGTGAAGGAGCTGCTGTCCCAAACTGACTCACGCCCAGAGACGGACGCTCCTGAGGAAACCCAGCAGTTGTGGAAGGAGAAAGGCCGGCTGTTCATTTATGAAGGAAAGCTGTGTCGGAGTATCAATGCCCGCAATCATGAGCTGGTCTGGCAGGTGATAGTCCCAAAGAGAGAGGCATCAATGGTCCTGGAAGCATACCACAATGGAGCTGGACACTTCGGATGGAAGAAGTTGGAAGCCTTGCTCCGGGAGAGGTTCTACTGGGCTGGTATGAGGAAAGCCATTGAGAGGTGGTGCCGAGAGTGTGGACAATGTAACCTGCGCAGAAAGGATCGAAACAGCCAGAGAGCTCCTCTACAGCCAATCATCACCAAACAGCCACTTGAGTTGGTAGCCCTGGACCATGTGTAGCTGGTTCCAAGCCGGTCAGGCTACATCTATGCTCTTACCACTACTCAAGATTCCTGGTAGTTGTGCCTGTCAAAGATCAAACAGCCAGGACAGCAGCCAGAGCATTCCAACAGCACTTCTGTAGACCACATGGATATCCTGAAAGAGTGCTTACAGATCAAGGCCCAGCTTTTGAGGCAGAAGTGTTCCAGGAATTCTGTAACTTGTATGGTTGTAAGAAGATCCCGACAACACCGTACCACCCCCAGACCAATGGCATGTGTGAGAAGATGAACCAAGTAGTGATTGACCTCCTGAAGACTTTGCCCTTGGAGGAGAGAAATCTGTGGCCAGAGAAGTTGCCAGATCTGGTCGACCTCTACAACCATATTCCAGTGAATTCCACTAACTGTACCCCAGCCTACTTAATGAGAGCAAGACCTGGTAAACTGCCTATCGATTTGGACATGGGAGTCCTTACGCCGGAAGTAACGTCACCAGATGCTGACTGGGATACAGAAAGACAACAACAGTACAGAAGAGTTCAAGAATGCGTGGAAAAGAGTCTAGCTCAGGCAAGACAAAAGCAGGAGAAGCTCTACAATCAAAATGCACCTGCCATTCCTTTGTCGCCGGGAGAACAAGTTCTCAAGAGGAAGAAAAGATTGCACAAATTGGATGATCAATGGGAAGCTGAACCTTATACCATTCTGCCCTCAAACTTTGATAATACTAAGGTATGCCTTATTAGCAAAGATGGAGGAGAAACTATGTCCTGACCTGTTGAAGGAAAGAGTGGAAGAACCAAATAACATTCAACCCAAAGAGGAAGAAGAGAAGGTCAGCACAATACTTGGAGATTTCCCTGCGAATTGGACTAAAGTAAATGATGCTATAGTGGTGCCAGTGTTGACATTACCCCAACTGGTAGTACAAGAAGAAGTGACTCATGAGAACTCTGAAAATCAGGAAGTTCAGGTAGCAGATGCCATACCAGCAGTGGAGCCAGAGAACCCTCGCCCTGCCGGTGGTGAATCTGCCATACCCATGGTGGGACCATTTTTGAAGCCCTTGGTTTTTGTAACTTTTTCATTTTTTTTTTTAAATCTTGTTCAATTATTATTGCTTAACTGTTTATATGTGTTCATGTTTTGTTCAGCCCAGGAGTGCTGACTTGCACTAGGGGGGAATGTGCCGCCCCCAGGAGCATGGCCGCCACAGTGGCTTTGCCTTCCTCCAGTGAGGGTAATGCCAGGCTTGGAGGCAATGACGGGTCTCTCTCGCAGTCAATCTATGCATGCAACACAGTTCCACTCCAGGCCAGCAGGGGGTGCTCTGAACTGGAATTAAAGGGAGGAGTGCTCTCTGAGGGCCAAGAGGAAGGAGTAGTTAGTTAGTCTGCAGTTAGTGAAGTGTGCAGACGTGTGGATGGAGCGCTGAGATAGAGCTGAGAGGAAGAGCTCATCTCCCATAGGAGCGCATGAACTGGAGCCTGGTCTCCACGGCTGTATGGACACTGATGGTCCTACAGCAGACACCAGAGGAGTAGAAGGCTGTAAATGCAATACTGCCATATAAGACTTGAGGGCACAACAGCAACACGGATAGTGAGCTGGGACTTAGGAGTGAGGAGTCCCTCGAACAGGCTACAGTTGTCTGCCGTACAAGTAGCGTTCTTAGGAACATCTGACAGGAGGAACTTCAGTGTAACTCAGTACTGGAGATCCCTTAAGTAAGAGAGACTGCACAGCCCATCTGCTGAGAGAGAATCTCTGAGTTGCTTCCAGGCTAGCCTGCTCCGTTACCATCTGTAGTCAGGACCCTGGACTGCGTTTATCAAGTAAAGGTACAGAAATTGCACCCCGTTGTGTCTTGTCTGCTTCCTACCTTTCCGGCACCGCTATATCCCCATGCCAACCACATCTACACAGCCCTGGGACTACAGCTTCACCTGTGGGGAGCTTTTACATCTCTGCTGCACCATACCATCAGTCCCAGCGGATCTGCATGCAGCGTCGGCTTAACACCTCCCTTGCCGAACACCACGGGTGGCGTCACGAACTATTCATCTAACTATATTCCACCATTCCCATTTTCCCCATTACATGGGCGCCCAGGGCAATGGTCCGGGTCACTGCTGCTGTGACACATCCCACTGATACCGGCCCGGTACCGAGTATCCCACAGCCCTGGGAGGGCGACCCATATTGACTAGATGAAAACCCATTATTGCTATTGACTCTGCACCCTTGAGCCATAGGTATTTTACTTGCAATGTTTGTATGTTGCATCTACAGGTGTTAGGATTGTGGATCGCACTAAATATAAAATATGAGAAAGTGCGATCGCAACCCGGGGTCCACCGTGCAGAGGTGGTATACTGCTGCTAGGTAATGGCGGACTCTATATGGCGATATAAAGAAAGAACACACGCGGGTTAACGTCACCCGGTGTGTACAGGGCAAACTCTGTTACCTCACAGAGCCGCACTACCGCAGAACATAAATGCCGGAGCCTGTTTAGCTCACAGAGCTCGGCAACGGAGCGCACAGAATGTGGTCACAGAACTCTGCCCCAAGGACACGGGGTCAGAGTCCCTCTAGACCTTCTGAGCGCGCGGCGTCGCACCTGCAGACGCCACTATAGACGCTGACTATGGTGGAGTGTCGAGCACATGCACCGTGGCGTGCAGAGCCACCGGTGGACACTGATGCCAGTCTCAGACTCTGCCTCTTCCTACACCTAAGCCTGGGCGCTTAACAGGCTAGGCTGCACAACACATGCGTACCAAGGGTAGGGGTTTTTTAATGAGTCATTCACCAGAGACATTCATACATGCAAACAACACTCACTCCTCATAGTCTGGTAATGCAGTCTATACTAGCGTATGGCTGAGCGGCCATGCGATCCTTTTATAGCAGCGTCCTTCTGGGACCTTCCTGATGGTCCAATCCAAGCTAGAGAAGGATCTGAGCACGTGACCTCCGATATCCAATGGGAGATCGTCCCAAGGGCATGCTCAGTGGACCGAATGGAGGACTTAGTCCCTGGAGTAGCTCGCTGCTGACCAGCATGCACTGCTATAGCTGGACCAGAGGTGGCAGCAGCAACCAAACCCACAGAGCTAGTCTGGGCAGAGCGCCGGGACCGACTAGTCTGCTGAGCAGCCTCCTCTGCGGCTGAAGAACAATGGGAGACCGCTGGAAGCAAGGCTCGTGACTCCCGCTGTGCAGCGACTGGAACCTGACACCTAACAACAGGTAGGGGTCATGCACTTTGAAATTATGGACTATGTGCTACAGGGCTCTTCTTCTCCTGTGGTTTTTGGACTACCTCCGCTTACGCTTCACAACTCTGTGGTAGACTGGCAGATTCAACAATATTTAGAATCCATTTTCTCCTGTTACCCTTGTGAAAATAAAAAAATATGGGGCTAAATTTCATTTTTTGTTAGGGGTTAGGCTATTTTTGCATACTGTGAAATTGCAGAACTTCCATTTAGCCTGTGCATATTGCTCCTCTTATTAAATGGACTTTGTTTCTGTTGGAGCTGAAGAGGTTAACGACTCTTTGTGTGCTGGTTAAAGGCATGCAGCTCCATCTCACAGCTGTTCCTGACCTGCTCCTTTTCTCTCTCTCTAAAAACTTGGCCAGAATTTCTCATCCCTGCCTGTGAAAGTTTTGCTCCCTGTCTTGCTGGAGTTGTTGTGCTGAAGCTGGAGTTTGTAGTTGCTGCTGGAGATTGTTATTTGCTGTTTTTGGGTGTATGCTTACTCCATTTTCCTATTCCCATTTGGTTTGTACCTTCTTAGCTTTCCCTTTATTCCTCTCTACACTTGGTGAGTGTTTTTGTATGTAAGTTGCTTTTTGTTATCCCTGTTTGTCTTACGTGTATATACACTAAAGGCCCCGTCACACACAGCGATCTCGTTAGCGAGATCACTGATTTTGTGACACCACAGCGATCTCACCAGCGAGATCACTGTGTGTGAAGGGGATCAGTGACCACCCCCCCCGCCAGGTATAGCTGATCATTCTCGATCGGCCTGGGTCATTTTTTGATCGCTGGTCTCCTGCTGGCCAGCGTACATCGCTGCGTGTGGCAGCGGGAGCCAGCGATCAGCGAGGCTCCCAGCGCTCTAAGCAGGTGCTGGGAGCTGGTCTCTAAAGTAAATATCGGGTTACTAAGTGGCTCGCGTCACTTAGTTACCTGATGTGTACCTTAGAAACCTGTGCCCTGGCAGCTCCCGGCGTGAGCACGCAGGTTTCTAAGGTACACATCGGGTAACTAAGTGACGCGTGCCACTTAGTAACCCAATATTTACCTTAGAGACCAGCGTCCTCACTGGTGCTGATCGCTGGTGAAGCTGCCTGTCTGGCAGCTCACCAGCGATCATGTAGCGATGCAAAAGCGATCCTGACAAGGTCGTATAGTTGTCGGGATCACTGGTGCATCTGTATGTGTGACGGGGCCTTAACATATCTGTCCCATTCCTCCTGGGGGAGGGGACAGCTTAGGACATTAACAGGAGCATAGTAAGGTGGGAGACTTGGGCCTCTCTACCTTTAAGAGTACCCCAAGACAAGGATAGTTAGGGTCCCAGTTCCAGAGATAGTTTGAGGCCCCCGCTTCATTACCAAAGACAGTCACTTGTCTCCTGAATAACAAATCTCCCACACTTCACACCTGAATATAAGTATGTACTCTACCATTAATATTGAATTAGCCATCCACCATTTAAAATATTAATCGATAAGCCAGTGTTGTGCCCCCAATAACTATCATTTCTGCCTCTCAATAAATGCTATGTCCACACATTGCGTTTTTGATGCTTTTTTTCTACATGGATTTGTTTTGGAAAAAATGCAGTGTTTTGAAGTACAAGCAAGGTGAATGAGATTTTCGAATTTTCATGTGCATATTGCTTATTTGCTGATTTTTTTCCTTGCAAATTTTCAGCAAATTCAAATATGCAGTATGTCAATTTTTGCAGCATATTTCACCCATACTAATTAGTGGGGAAAATTATACAATAAAGATGCATGTAAAAGTACGGAGAAAATGTATATTTTTGCAGTCTTTTTTCTGTCAACACTAGTGATGAGCGAATATGCTCATTACTCGAGATTTCTGAGCATGCTCGGGTGTTCCAGCAGCCGCAAATCATGCAGCTGTGGCGACACAAACTAAATCTCCGAGTGCATCCAAATACTCAAACACCTGAGCATGTTCAGAAATTTCGAGTAACAAGCATACTTGCTCATCACTAGTCAACACATAATAGTTTTCAGCTACAAAATCCTGACTTTGGCTTAACCACCATGGCGCATGACGTCACTGCAATGCACCGCCTGTGACTGGCTTGCTGACGTTAGCTCCCGGCCTCTGATTGGCTGGTGGTGAGTATTGCAGTGCAGGGAGCAAGCAAGTTTCTGCACTACAATACTTTTCATCTGAATGTTCAGA